>NC_062221.1:78944574-79259074 GCF_902686445.1 Sciurus carolinensis | reverse complement strand
TATTTTCTCACTTAGATTGAGATTTAAAAGAGGCAGGGGGCCAAAAAACAGAAACAACTCAAATGTCCACCAGCTGATGAATGACTGGGTGGGTAAAATGTGGTACAGCCATACAATAAAATATTATTCAGCCTTTAAAAGGAATGAAGTACTAATATATGCTACAACATGGATGAACCTTGAAAATAAGGTGCTGAGTGAAAGACACCAGATAAAACAGGGCATAATGCACATACACATGTGCATACACACATGCATGTGTATACATGCATATATACACATACACATATAAATAAAACATGTAATATATAAATATTTATAAATATACATATAAACATATACCCAGAGAGACAAATTCTATAAAGACAGAAAGTGATTAGTGGCTATCTAGAGCCAAAATGTTTGGGAAAAAATGGGGTTTGACTGCTAAAGAGCACAGGGTTTCTTTCTGAGGTGATAAAACTATTCTAAAATTGATTAAAGTAGTGATTACATAGCTATGAATATGCTAAAAAGCATTGACTATTACATTTTTAATGAGCATACTATATACCCATGAAGTATAAATCAATAAAGCTGTTATAAGAAAGGAAGGAGGGAAGAAAAGAAGGAAGGAAAAGACAATCTTATTTAGACGCTCTAAAATCTTATTTAGTGGCTCCTCACCTTAGAGGAGTTGCTTTCAAGCAACCTATAGGTGGCACATTAGAACACTATTTGCTAAAAGCTGTATTTGGCAAAATGTCCATGATATAGTTCATTCAAAGGGGACTAACTAACAAAACAGCAGAAAGATACCTTTATAAGATAGAGTAAGCTTTAAATACAACCTTCTAGATAAATCTCAAGAAGTACTGTAATAAGATTTTTTTTTATTGTAAACAAATGGGGTACAGCTTGTTTCCGTTTGTATATGAAGTAGAGGCATACCATTTGTGTAATCATACATTTACATAGGGTAATGGTGTTTGATTCAATCTGTTATTATTTCCTCCCCCCCACTGCTCCCACCCCTTTTCCCTCTATAAAGTCCCACCTTCCTCCATTCTTGCCCCCCTCCAACCCCATTATGTATCATCATCCACTTATCAGCAAGATCAAACGTACTTTGGTTTTTTTGAGAATGGCTTATCTCACTTAGCATGATATTCTCCAATTTCATCCATTTGCCTGCAAAAGTCATAATTTTATTATTCTTTATGGTTGAGTAATATTCCATTGTATATATGTACCATGGTTTCTTTATCCTTTCATCCACTGAAGGACATCTAGATTGGTTCCACAATCTGGCTATTTGAATTGAGCAGCTATGAACATTGTTGTGGCTGTATCTCTGTAGTATGCTGATTTTAAGTCCTTTGGGTATAGGCTGAGGAGTGGGATAGCTGGGTCAAAAGGTGGTTCCATTCCAAGTTTTCTAAGGAATCTCCACACTGCTTTTCAGAGTGGCTGCACTAATTTGCAGCCCCACCAGCAATGTATGAGTGTACCTTTTTCCCCACATCCTCACCAACACCTAATGTTGCTTGTATTCTTGATAATTGCAATTCTAATTGGGATGAGATGGAATCTTAGGGTAGTTTTGATTTGCATTTCTCTTATTACTAGAGATGTTGAACATTTTTTCATATATCTGTTGATTGCTTGTACATCTTCTTCTGTGAAGTGTCTGTTCATTTCCTTAGCCCATTTGTTGATTGGGTTATTTGTATTCTTGGTGTAGAGTTTTTGAGTTCTTTATAGATTCTGGAAATTAGTAATCTATCTGAAGTATGAGTGGCAAAGATTTTCTCCTTCTGTAGGCTCTCTCTTCACATTACCGATAGTTTCCTTTGCTGAGAGAAAGCTTTTTAGTTTGAATCTATCCCAGTTATTGATTCTTGCTTTTATTTCTTGTGCTATGGGAGTCCTGTTAAGGAAGTCTGATCCTAAGCCAACAAGTTGAAGATTTGTACCTACTTTTTCTTCTATAAGATGCAGAGTCTCTGGTCTGATTCCAAGGTCCTTGATCCATTTTGAGTTGATTTTGTGCAGGGTGAGAGATAGGATTTAGTTTCATTCTGTTGCATATGGTTTTCCAGTTTTCCCAGCACCATTTGTTGAAGAGGTTATCTTTTCTCCATTGAATGTTTTTGGCACTTTTGTCTAGTATGAGAAAACTGTATTTATTTGGGTTTGTGTACGTGTCCTCTATTCTGTACCATTGATCTACCTGTCTATTTTGGTACCAATATCATGCCGTTTTTGTTACTATTGCTTTGTAGTATAGTTGAAGTTCTGGTATTGCAATACCCCCTGCTTCGCTCTTTCTACTGAGGATTGCTTTAGCTATTCTGGGTTTCTTATTCTTCCAGATGAACTTCATGATTGCTTGCTCTACTTCTGTGAGGTATGCCATTGGGATTTTAATTAGAATTGCATTGAATCTGTATAGCACTTTTGGTTGTGTGGCCATTTTGACAATATTAATGCTGCCTATCCAAGAACATGGGAGATCTTTCCATCTTCTAAGGTTTTCTTTAATTTCTTTCTTTAGTGTCCTATAGTTCTCATTGTAGAGGTCTTTCACCTCTTTTGTTAGATTGATTCCCAAGTATTTTATTTTTTTTGAGGCTACTGTGAATAGGGTAGTTTTCCTAACTTCTCTTTCTGAGGATTCATCACTTATGTATAAAAATGCAATAGATTTATAAGCATTGATCTTATATCCTGCTACTTTACTGAATTCACTTATGAGTTCTAAAAGTTTTTTGGCAGAATTTCCCAGTTCCTCTAAATATATAATCATGTCATCAGCAAATAGGGGTAGTTTGAGTTCTTCTTTTCCTAGTCGTAACCCTTTAATTTCTTTGTTCTAATTGCTCTGGCTAGAGTTTCAAGGACAATGTAATGAAATAGAAGAAGTCATCAAAAGCCTACCAACAAAGAAAAGTCCGGGACCAGATGGGTTCTCAGTCCAGTTTACAAAACCTTTAAAAAAGAGCTCATCCCAATACTCCTCAAAGTATTCCATGAAATAGGAGATGAGGGAACCCTTCCAAACTCATTCTATGAAGCCAATATCACCCTGATACCTAAACCAGACAGAGACACATCGAGGAAACAAAATTTCAGACCAATATCTTAATGAACATCGATGCAAAAATTCTCAACAAAATTTTAGCAAATTGCATATAAAAATATATTAAAAAGATAGCGCACCACGATCAAGTGGGTTTTATCCCAGGAATGCAAGGTTGGTTCAAAATCTGGAAATCAATAAATGTAATTCACCATATCAACAGACTTAAAGTCAAGAATCACATGATTATTTCGATAGATGCAGAAAAAGCATTTGATAAAATACAGCATCCCTTCATGCTCAAAACACTAGAAAAAACTGGGATAGTGGAAACATTCCTTAACATTGTAAAGGCTATCTATGCTAAGCACATGGCTAATATCATTCTAAATGGTGAAAAACTGAAAGCATTCCCCCTAAAAACTGGAACAAGGCAGGGATGCCCTCTTTCACCACTTCTGTAATACGATTTCTGCACAAGTTGGGCAAATAAACTCCAATCTGTCTGACACCTATATAACTCTAATGTTTATAAAACTTTTCAGAGTCAGTTACATGAAAAAAACATAACCACAAAAATACAGTATTATCTATAGTAGGCTAATAAATGGGTCACCATTCTGTAGGCTCTCTCTTCACACTCCTGATTGTTTCTTTTGCTGTGAAGAAGCTTTTTAGTTTGATGCCATCCCATGTATTGATTTTTTATTTTATTTCTTCTGCTTTAGGAGTCTTACTCAAGAAGTTAGTTCCTGTGTCAATATGAAGTATTAGGGCCTACATTTTCTTGTAGTACGTGAAGGGTTTCTGTTCTAATTCTTAGATCTTTGATCCACTTACTTGATTTTTGTACTGATAAGAGACGGGTTAACTTTCATCCTATTAGATATGGATTTCTAGTTTTCCCAGCATTGTATGTTGAAGAGGCTACCTTTTCTCCAGTGTGTATTTTTGGTGCCTTTGTCTAGTATGAGATAACTGTATTTATGTGGGTTTGTCCCTGTGTCTTCTATTCTGTTCCACTGGTCTTCTTGACTATTTTGGTGCCAACACCTTGCTGTTTTTGTTACTATAGCTCTGTAGTATAATTTGCGTCTGGAATTGTGATGCATTCTGTTTCGTATTTGAAAATTACCTTTAATAGAAAACAACTCCACCAAAGTCCAGCAAAGATATTTCCTGAGCTCCTGCCAAAAGCCTTTGTAGATAGGGTGACAGTTCAAAATGAGCATAGAGAAGAGGAAAGTTAAGAGCTTAATGGTGACAAATACTGCCCCTGGAAAGAAAGTTTGCTCAACTCTGCAAATACTTAAAAATAAAAATAGACCTGAGAGATCCCAACACCACAAAGAAGGAATATGGGAGTAGGTAGAACCCAAGATATGGCCTTGGAAAGATATCACTTCTTAAGAAGAGATTCCTTTAGAGACTTCATTCAGCGAAGAGAAATAAGCAAGAGTCCTTGAAGGCAAAATAGAACAATAATATTGGAGGAAAAAGAAATCAACTTTCCCCCACCAAAACATTAAAGAAAAAAGTATTCATTAAAAAAAACTGTGCTTCACTATAACTGACAGAATAATGTGCTTTTGAACTACGAATGTCGTAAGCCAACCCAAACTTCCAACCTTATTCACAGAAGATAGACTAAAGCAATCTACCATCCATAGAAAGATAACATAACACAATAGAAAACTGAAATAGTACAGTTAATAAAAATTTCTCTCCCACGCCACCAAAAATGGGGTGCAGAAGAACATATAATGCAAATTCCAAATTAATTACATATACTTAAACAAGTATTTGGAAAAACACACATACATACACACACACACACACACACACACACACACACACACACAGAGTTTTGAGTTGAAATTCCAAAACTAAGAACACAAAATGGGGAAATACTAGGAAGAAACAAAATAAGAACTGACTGAACTCAGAAAATAAATTTTTTAAAAAAGAAAAAAACTACCTCAAAAATAAAGATTAAGTAACAAAGTGTCCAATGGAGAATTGTTAAATAAAAGTTTAAAATAATTCTTATAATTGAAGAATTATAGGGAAATAATAAAAAGAATGAAAATAAGATAAAGAATCATAATAATAGGTCAAAGAAAAAGTACTTGAACTGGAACACATTAAAGAAGAATCATTCATACATATAACTGGAGTCCCTGAAAAAGAAAAACAAAACAATGATATGAAACTAATATTTAAAACTACAATCCAAGACGATTTTCCAATCATAGTAAGGAGGGAAAAAAAAAAAAAGAATTGAATCTATATCTTAAAAAGGTCACCTATGGGAAAAGGAAGATTTACTTGGAAAGACAAACTCCAAGATACTTAAATTTAGCAATACTTAAATTTAAAGATAAAGGAAAAAATTCTTAAGATGAAAACATCAAGTTAATAGATAAAAACACCAAATTACTTACTAACTGCAAAAAAACTATCAATGAAATTCTCAAAAGCCACACACAAAGCAAACAGAGTGGAGCAACGAAGTATGAAGCAAAATTTTTATATCCAGTCAAATTGTCCTTCAAATATAAAAGTGACAGAAAAACTTTAAAGAATTCAGGGAATACCACGTTCACAAGCCCAATGGCAGAGGATTCACATAATGGAGATAGTCAACTAAAGGCTAATTAGGGAGACATGAAAAGGTTAATGATGAACACTTAATCTAACTGTAACTCTGAGATAAACAAATTAGAGAAATGCAAATCAAAACTACTCTAAGATTTCATCTCACTCCAGTCAGAATGGCAATTATCAAGAATACAAGCAATAATAAATAAGTGTTGGTGAGGATGTGGGGAAAAAAGTACACTCATTCATTGCTGGTGGGACTACAAATTGGTGCAACAACTATGGAAAGCAATACAGAGATTCCTCAGAAAACTTGGAATGGAATCACCATTTGATCCAGCTATCCCACTCCTTGGTTTATACCCAAATGACTTAAAATCAGCATATTACAGTGATGCAGCCACATCAATGTTTATAGCAGCTCAATTCACAATAGCTAAACTATGGAACCAACCTAGATGCCCTTTAACAGATGAATAGATAAAAAAATGTGGTACATATACATAATGGAATATTACACAGTCATAAAGAAGAATAAAATTATGGCCTTTGCAGGTAAACGGATGGAGCTGGAGAATATCATGCTAAGTGAAATAAAACAAATCCCCAAATGTGTGTATGGATTGTGCTGAGGGGAAGAAAGAGGGTGTGGGGACGGGAAGGGCAATGTAATGAGATGAACATTATTACCCTATATATGTGTATGATTACACTACCAGTGTGACTCTGCACAGAGGAATGAGAAGTAGAGCTCCATTTCTGCACAATGTGTCAAAATGCATTCTACTGTCATGTATAACTAGAACAAATTTTTAAAAGTAAAATAAAATAAAATGAGGAGGGCTGGAGTTGTAGCTCAGTGGTAGAGTGCTTGCCTACCACATATGAGGCACTGGGTTTGATCCTTAGCACCACATAAAAATAAATGAAACAAAGGTATTGTATCCATCTACAACTAAAAAAATATTTTTAAAAAAAATGAAGATACACTTGGAAGCACAGTATGTAAATGTTTTATAGTCTGTCAAAGCAAAAAGAAAGCAACTAAAAATGGAAAAAAGGATGGAAAGAAAACATAGAATGACTCACTTGTGCTACCAAAGTAAAAATAAACAGTAAAAAATAAAAACATTTAAAGCACACATCTGACAGTGAAAGGTTAAACAAGAAAATAGAACTAAAGGCTCTATAAAAAGGTATATATAAAAAACTAGTTAATGAAACAAAATTACATCCTTCCTAATAAAAGAAAATTTTTAAAAGAATGTATAAAACATATTTCACGGAGAAGGAAAACTATAATTATAGTACAACATACCACAAAATAATAGGACAAAATTAACATTAAACATACCAACCATATCAAAAAATGTACAAGTTTACTTCACCAATTAAAAGAATATTTTCTGATTGACTAACAAGGCCAGACTCAACTCTGCATTGAAAATGAGACCATATCTGATACAAAATAATTCTAAAAAGATAAAATGTAAAAGAATATAAAATAAAAAAGACTAAATATAAAAAGTAAAGATAGAAGTTGGCAGGTGGTGTGCACCTATAGTCCTAGCTACTTGGGAGGGTTAGGCAGGAGGATCTGTTGAACCCATGAGTTTTGAGACCAGCTTGGACAACAGAGGGAGACTCCCAACACACACACACACACACACCAAAAAAAAAAAAAAAAAAAAAAAGCTAAATCAAACAATTAGAAACAAGAAAGAGGACTCAATATGAGATAAAATAGAACTAAACCAAGAGGCATTAAATGTGACAAAGGATACTTTATAATACTCAAAGTCATTAATCAAAGACATAACATTTATGGCAATCCAGGCACCAAAAAACACAACAATCACATTTATATGAAAGGAAGTATTAAACTTTAAGCAATTAAATATACTGAAGCAAGAAATCAAAGAGAATCAGAAACAATGTACATTAACAGGAGACTTTTAATACATTACTCTTAGTATAAGATAGTGGTAAAAATGAGGAAGAAAACAGAAGAAGAAACAGCATAACCCATGAGACAGATCTTATGGAAAGACTATAGAACTTTATACCTTGTTAATAGAGGTATACCCTCTTCTCAAGCACATACATGGAACATTCACAAAAATGTGATTATATGTTAGGTCACAAAGAAAACATCACTAAGTTCTACAAGTAAAAATATTACAAATCACACTCTGATTGCAATGTAATAAAACTAGAAACAACAAGGCAGTTCTGGAAATTTTCTTTAAATATTCTAATAGATAACTCTTGGGTAAAAGGGAAAACAAACTGAAACTGCTTCATTTCTAAGGCAACAAAACACTATATCAGAATGTATAGTATACATTTGAATTAATGAAAGGAAAACTCAGAGCCCTAAATAATTTATTTTTAATAATTATAAAATGAAAATAAATTGCCAACTCCAAAAGCCAGAAAAAGAAAGTAAACCAAAAGAAAGAACAAAGAAGGAAAAAAAGATAAAAGCAAAAATTGATGAAGAAGAAATAAGGAAACTAGTAGCACTAATAAATCAAAATCCTGGTTCTTTGAAAAACTGACAAAACCACTAATTAACATAATTTTAAGAAAAGAGGACTAAAACAGATGATGGGAAAGAGATGATAAATAAGCATTGAAACAGAAGAAATTTTTTAGAAGCACAGAGATACTGGCATACTTTTACAGAAATCTAGTGATTAACCTAAATAAAATAGAAAATTTCCTAAGAAAATATATTCTATAAAAATTGGCTTGGGTAGGAAATACAAAGTGAAAATAATTCAATCTTCATTTAAAAAAAAAAAAAAAAAAGTGCCAGGCACAAACAGCTTTATAGAAGAAACCCATTAGCTTTCAAAGGACAGCTCCAATGCTACACAAAATTGTACCCTTCCTAAACACTAAAAGAAATTTAAAGACTTCCAGAATATTTCTTATGAAAACTTAGAAAAACTTCCAGATGTTTCTTATGAAATCAAGTATCACACTGTTACCTCAACCTGATAAAGACTAGATACAAAAATATTATAGATAATATCACTTGTGAAATTAAAAGCAATACTTAATATAATAGTAATAAACAACATCCAAGACTATATTAATGAAAAGAATACACTAGGCCAAGTAAAATTTATTGCAGGAATGCAAAGATAGTTTAGTATTATGAAATCTATAAAATAATGTACCCATTAATAGGTCTAAGAAGAAAATTCATATGATTATTTCTACAGACATAGAACAAGTTTTTAACAAAGTTCAACAACCACTACTGGTAAAAACAGTTAATAAAACTGGGTTTGTGTTTTCTCTGATAAGTGGAAGCTGATACATAACAGGGGAAGGTGATAAGGGAAGCATGGAGGAACTTTGGATTGTGTAGAGAGTAATGAGGGGAGGGGAGTGGGTGGGAGGGGAAGGAAAGATGGTGGAACGAGACAAACATCATTACCCTATGTACATGTATGATTACATGAATGGTGTGACTCTACATCATGCACAATCAAAGAAATGAAAAGTTGTACTCCATTTGTTTACAATGAATCAAAAATGCATTCTGCTGTCATGTATAACTAAATAGAATAATTAAAAAGGTGGGATTTGATAGACATTTGCTAGCATTTTTTTTAAAGTCTTCAATAAGGAAGCTAGCACCTTAAGAAGAAACAACAAACATTTTCATAAGATCAGTGACAGAGCAAGGATGCCACTATATCCACGATTATTTAATACTCTCCTACAACCAATATACAAAAGAAACTACTTAGAATTATAATCTAAGAAAAAAATGTAAAAACTGTTGATTTGCAGATGGCAAGATAGTAAACCTAAAAACCCTAGAAAATCAATGCTAAAACTAACTCAACCAAGATTCAGTAAAGTAACAGAATATTGAGATAAAATACAGACATTAAAACCTTTCACAAGCAAAATAACTAATTAGAACATATAATGAGCCATTAAAAAACAAAAAGCCATAAATATTTAAGAATAAGAAAACAGTAAAATATATATAAGAAAAAGATTAAAACACTCCTTAGAAACAAAAAGTATACTTCAAATAAATGGAAAAATATAATATTCTTAGATAGCAAAATTCAACATCAAAAAGATGTCAAATCTCACTAATGATATAGCATGTCCTAAAAGAAAAAAATCAATAAGCTTTTATATAAAGTTAAGCAAGCTGTTACTAAAGTTCAAATGGAAAAATACATACGACTCCCTAAGAAAACTCTGAATAAAAAAAAGCTATGAGGGAGTCTACTAAACACTATAAACCCTCTCTAAGTAAAACAGTACTGGAGCATGACTGGAGAAACAAGGCCCACAAACCAGAATACAAAATCCTGAAATGGATCCAAGTTCATATGGTAATTTAATATGTGACAAAGGTAGCATTTCCAATGAGTAGGACAAGAATGATTGGTCTTTTTAATAAATGATATTGGGACAACTAGACAGTCATCTAAAAAAAGAAATATACCCTAACAAATGTTAAGTAATCTTAGCTAGGAGATCTGAGAACTAAATGCAAACATAAACCACACAAGTATTAAAAGAAAATATGAACAAATTCCTCTATAATATGGTTTTTGGGAAATAATTTCAGAGTACAATTCAGGATCCACAGGCGAAAAGAAACGTTAAGTTCAAATTTATTTTGCTGGCAAGAAAAATGTGCCACCACAAATGTAAAAAACAAACTAGGGAAAATATTTATAACACATTACACAGATGAAGACTAATACCTTAATGTGCAAAGACACTTACAAATTAAGGAAAAAAGATTAAAACCTCAAAAAATAGATAAATGACATGAATAGAGAATTCACTATTAGGTCCTTTAAACCATATGAAAAAAAAATTCAATTTACCTCATAAAAGAAAGAAAAGTAAACCTATACTGAGATATCACTGCTCACCTATAAAATTATTGCAAAAAAATTTTTTTAAATCCTCACAACACACTCTGTTGACCAGACACATATATACTGCCAGTGAGAATGCAAAACATTTTAAAATTCGAAGTATAAATATTATGGCCTTCACAAAATGCTTAGCATTTACCTGTTAAGGCGTAAATCCCACTTCTAACAATTTTTCCTAAATATGGACTCCCCTAGAATAAAAATTCATGTATCTTCAAGGTTATTCATTGCAGTACTTTTGGAATTATAAAATACTGGAAATAAACTAAATGGCCAAAGAGTGGTCAAACTATGATGCATTCACACAATTCAGAATTATGCAGCTGTCTCATTTTGCTAAAAAAACAAGAAAAAGAAAATAAGGAGATCCTATAAATTTTTAAATAGCTGTGAGGTGATGTCCAATAAAGGCAAATATAGTAAGCTACATACGTATGATAAAATAAGATACATGCATCTGCTTATATTTATAAAAAAGAAGCTCAGGAAGAACTAATGAAACTGGTTATGCACAGGGTAAGGACAGATGACAAAATTGTTAGAAGGAATAGGGAATGGGTGACACTACCCTGAAACAGCTTTTTGTGTAGTTTTGTGAAAAGGATGGAAGGAAAAACTTAAAATAGAAT
The DNA here is from genome assembly GCF_902686445.1 of Sciurus carolinensis. Classification (NCBI taxonomy): domain Eukaryota; kingdom Metazoa; phylum Chordata; class Mammalia; order Rodentia; family Sciuridae; genus Sciurus; species Sciurus carolinensis. The sequence continues at coordinate 79,247,852 of NC_062221.1, read as the reverse complement.
ATAAATAGAAAAATGTACCTAATTATATTTCAAGTGAATAGAATAACCTTTAAAAAATAATCCTCTAACAACCTTGAACTCTGCTTAGTAGGTTTATTTCTGTGGTAGTATTGGAGCAGCAATTCCAAAACTACTTTCTATGCATTGTAGGCTTCAAAGAAGTAAATACACTATGCATAGAAACATGCATTTCAGTCTTAAAGAAGGATACAAATATAGAATGAGAGAAGACTAAGAAAAATCCAATCATGTTAAAATGGCGTTGGAAGTATCAGAGTAAGCTCATAATTTATAACTAGATATTAATATAGATATATGCATATACCTATAGGTGCATGTGTTTGTACCTGCTGAAAGGGACTAAAATCAAGGACTGTCAGGTGCAATAAGCACACCTAATACTTAGATTTTGATTTCTAAATACCCTTCTTTAATAAAATGAACCAGGACTTCTCAAAGACATGGCTGATTCCAGGCCAAGGGCAGGGAAAGTATAATGAAGACCCTGTTGTACCAGAAATTAAATTGAGGACAGGGGATGATTTGTAAATATGACACAGGAATGATTTGAAGATGCTCCCATTGGCCAAATTTGTGACAAATGAGTAGCAAAATAGAAGAAAACAGATAATGAACTAATAAAGGAACCTGGCAGACAACACTAACCAAATGATAAAAATTAACAGCACCAATAATTATCCTTCTTTCTCACTTATGACATGACTGTCTCATAATATTATGCACTGAGAAGGACTTAGCATCACTTCAGAAGTATTCCTCCCCAAATGTATAACCTGAGTCAAATAATGAGGAAATATCAGAGAACACCAAATTAGAGGGAATTCTATAAAGTAACTGCTCCAGTACTTCTTGGAAATCACAAAGTATCATGAAAGATAAACACTATAATCAGATTTTAAAAGGTTCCAGATTTTTAAAGTCAAAGAAATGTGAAAAGTAAATACAATAAGTGATCATGATTGGTTCTCCAAACAATAAAATAGGATCATAATTAATATGAATGGGGCAATGAGAGAAATCTAAATAAAGTCTATGAACTTGACAATAGTATGGGATTAACTTAATTTCCTGACGGTTACTGATAATTGTATTGTGGTTCTATAAATGAATACTCTTACTGTTAGAAAGTACACATCGAAGTATTTAAAGGAAGTAGATAAAGGAACATGTAGTATGCAGCTTACCCCCAAAATGGTTCTCAAAAAATGTGTATGTGGGGGCTGAGGTTGTAGCTCAGTGGCAGAGCACTTGCCTAGCACATGTGAAGCACTGGGTTCGATCCTTAGCACCACATAAAAATAAACAAATAAAATAAAGGCATGCTGTCCATCTACAACTACCAAAAAATAAAAAGTAAAAAGATGTGTATGTGTGTATGTGTGTGTGTGTGTGTGTGTGTGTGTGTGTGTATAAATACACAGGAAAAAAGGAAAAAAATGATAAAACAAAAATGGGGAATGTTAATAACTGTTGAATCTGGGTATCTATCAAAGTTTTTTCTACTATTCTTACAACTTTTTAGAAATTATATCAAAATACAAAAACTTTTAATAAAAATATGCCCTTTGTTAATATAAAAATGATGCAATAAACAAACATTTGAAACGGCCATGGAAAAAAGGAAAAAGCTGTAGATATTTATGCCATATTTACATACCTGTCTGTGTTCGTATTAGACTGAGAGGTCAGAGAGTTATCCAAGTCAGTCTCACTTTCTTCTGACTGACTATTAACAGTTCCTTCGTCTCCTTCATCATCTATTTCATTAAGAGGCTATCTCAAAACAACAATAAAAATAACAACACAAGTTGATTATATACATTCTCATTCTTTCTTTCTTTCTAACAGAAAGAGACTTCCTAAGGCTAATCCCTCCATACGCATTCTCGAACCCAAACCCTCTTACCTGCTTCCACTCATTCAAAGTCTTTTCTCTCTCCAGTATCTTTAATCTCTCTGTTGGCTTAAGCTTATCAAGATTTAAATGTGAGCAAGCCTCTCCCATCTTACCCTCATACCCACCCTGACCTACTATCTTTTCTCTTTCACCACCAAACTTCTTTAAAGAATTGTTCCCATTTCTCAATCACCATCTACACCCTTCAATTTTGTTTCTGCCCTACCACTCCAAACTACTCACTACAAACTCAGTATCAACATGTTTATTCCTAAATCAGATGACTATTTCTGTCTTTGTTTTCCCTTAATTCTCTGATACCTTAGATTCTTATGATGATTTATTTCTTTCTTTGAAAATTTTCTAACTTCCATGATACTGTATTTTTTTAAATTTTCTTCTTTTCCTCTGGCTGCTCCTTCCAATAAAGCTGCTCCTTACTGGTTTTCTTTTTCTACTCTTCTATCTAATGGGACTTGAGGTCTTCCCTTTGGACCTTTTCTCCTCTCATCTGATCTACTTTCTCAATAATTTTATCTAAGTCCAAAGTTGCAATTACAGGTCAAATGGTGTTAATTTCCAATCTCTTTCTCCACCCAGAACTCTCTTGAGTCCTAGACATTTATATTCAACTGCCTAAAAGATATTCCTACTCAATATGTCCCAAACTGAACATCTTCCAAAGTCTCTCCCAGCATTCTTACAGAAACCTTGTCCTGCCAATACCACATAAGACCATGAACATTGCCACCATCTACTCAGATACTCAAGCTGGCAACAAGAAGTTATCCTTCTTTCTCATCCATTACAACTAATCAGCCACACAATCCTGTCAACTCTACTTCATTTTAACCTCTTTCAAATGTATCCTTATCCTTTACTTTACTTCCTATTGGCACTAATTTGAGCCAGGTCCTTACCATTTCTGAATACAATTCCAAACTAAGGTTTCTAACCAGGCTGTTAAGGTTTAAATATGATTTGTGCCTTCTGAAACTCATATTGAAATTTAAATCCCAATTATGAGATATTAAGAGAGAGGCTATAGTGGAACTTTTTCTTTAATTTAAAAGAGAAATCTTCATCTTGCATAGCTATGTTTTGTGGCAAAATATTTCATGCAGAAAAAAGGAAAAATAAATACTAGTGTATGAAGGAATCTTGCTAGAAGAATAGTAAAAGAAAATCATGTCTGAACTAAGTAATTGAAATAAATTAAAATAACAGAAAATAAAAATGATATCTCTATAATTAAAAAAGGGGTCCAAGTGGACTCTCATGAGATACCAACAGTCCTGCCTTCATGGGTAGCTTAATCCATTGATGCTATTAATGGATTAATAGGCAAATGGATTATCTCAAGAGTGGTTCTGCTATTAAAGCTCGCTTGCCTAGGTCTCTCTTGTTCTCTCTCTCTCTCACCATGTGATGCCCTATGTCACATCAAGACTCTGCAAGCAAGAAGGTCATCGAGGGATGAGAACTCTCAGCCGTGGACAAGAACCATGAGCCAAAATAACTATTTTTGTTTTATAACTAACCCAGTCTGTGGCACTGTGTTATCAGCAGTAAAAAGCAGGCAAGACAGGGACCCTCTCTCATCTTAGCCTCTCTCCAATTCATCTTCCACACCACAATCAATCTCATCATGACTTCATGCTTCTTAAACCCCTTTAGTGGCTCTATTCTTAATTTTCAGGTCCTTAGCCCTTCAGGACCTAACTCCTGCCTATCTCTCTAACTTCAGATCTGCCACTTCCCCATCCCAATAATGAAGACATGTCTTATTCATTCATATATGCCAGCCTCTAATGCAGGGCCTAATATACCACATGATGAAAAAGTAAATAAACTTAGTCTCACTTATTCCTGTTCTAGATAGTAAGGTCCAGAGAATTTAAGTGATGCAGTTATAAATGCATCTTTTCTTGGTGGCTCCAGGTTATCTATAGCAACATCAATTTTTTTTCTGATGTATAGTGGTTTTCTCCTTACCTGTAAAAGAGTCTTCTTTCTCCTCCCTCACTGCTATTTTTCTCTGCTATCTCAGGTTTATTTTGAGAAGCTTACCTCACTGTTTTTAATCTGTTATCAGTTGTAAATTGAGAAAGAAATTAAGCCAGCTAGGAAAACTAGTTATATCAGTAACATTACTTTTAAATTACTAAAGTAATTGGCTCAGGTGTGAAGATGGACTCTTCTCTTCAACAGATTGAAATCAAACTGCTTTATTCTATGTTGCTGGGATACATTGTACATGTGTATCCCAGCTCCAAATGATTCAAAGTGTGATTGCCAAATAAATAGAACACTACATTATGCAATTTATTTAAGTAAATGAAAAAGCTTCCATCAAACATATTCCAACAGTAGGATATTCTAAGATGATTAAACTTCTGAATATCTGCAAGTTAATTTTTCAATAAGTGAAAAAGTATAAATGCTTTTTACTTAGGGATACAGGTAATAGATTTGGCTACTTTAAATATGTTTAACATTCTACCTAATTGCCTTTAAATAGAAAACAGTATAATTAACTTGTCTTTTATGATTCTGGACCTACAATTAAGGCCTTAGAATCATTCCTTCAATTAAAGATTCTCCCTTTTTTTCATGGAAGGTATAGTTTAGGATAAACAGGTGACTAGGAAAGTCCTAGCCAATCTTAAAAAGCTGCTTTATTTTAGTATTAAGTTCTTCATGAGCTTTGGAAAATGTACTATCTCAAAATTCTTAACATTTTGACTAAAAGTTTAATTGTTAGATTTTGGCTAATTAATATTTTACTGATGTAGTATCATTTCCCATGTAGTATTATTTCCCCAGAAATTCCAAGTTTCCTGGGCAGATACCTTTTAAACATACTAATACGTTAAAATTGACTGACATTTAATGAAGTACTATGTTCCTGGTACGATGCTAAATACTTTATGTAATCTATCTCAAGATGATCCATACAAAAACATGTATATTTTATTCCAATATAATAAAAACAAACAAAAAGTGCTCTGAACTAATCAGAAACATTTATGGAGCCACAGGACCTAAATTAGAGCTTGGTCTCTGATGCAAACTACATGATCTTGAACAACTCACCTAGTTTTTCCAAACCTCAGTCTTTTTTTCTGTTAAATGGGAGTAACAACAGTACCTACATCCTATGTAAGCACTCAATAAATGTCGGCTATTACTATCCAGTCTCCAATCTTATTTAAGCAAACACTACTCATAAAATGCAATATGCTTGAGTGAGAGCAAATCTAGCAACTGCAACTAGCAGTTATTGATATTTAAGCTTTTAAAATGTTTAGCAAAATGCGTACATCAACTTAAACTTCATTTCAGCATGAGCACAGAGTCATGAGTAGAGTACATTACCTGAGGGTCTATGACAGACTCATTAAGGATGGACTGGGCAATAGGATCTTGATTTACCATGATGGGACTCTGAGAGGAATGAGGAGCCATTGTTATATTTGGAAACCCTGCAGAAAGAAAATAAGTCATGATGATTTTTGTTTCATTTAACTAAATTGACTTCTTAAGTTCTACATTGTCATATATATGCATCATCATATGGAAATCTAAAATAACAATAGCAGCTTATACTTATATGTGCTTACTATAATCCAGTCACTGTTCTAAATGCTTCTATGTATATTAACTCATTTTGGCCTTCACAAAACTCTATGAAAGTAGGTACTACTACTATTTTACAGATCAAAATAAAACTCAAAGAGATGTTAAGCAACTAGCCCAGAGTCACACTAATAAATGACCAAAACAGGATTTAAACTTTATACTAAAAGCTAATCACCTGTTCTTGAGAGATTAAGATAAAAAATTGGTTATATTCATGTTAAAATTAATAATGCTGTGTACCTAACAAGAGGCAGTTTCTTTTAGCAAGAAAATTATTTTAGCTTTCAAATTATTTTATGCAAATTATATATAAATACAAGTTTTTTCATTATACGGTAACATATTAACAAGCTGAAAAGTCTCATTTTAAATTATGAAATCCTGCAAATTATACCATATTTTAATATATAACAATTTATTTTCCATTGCTGAATAATTCATAAGTTCATATTCTTAATAAAAGTAAAAAAATTATATAAAGTTTAACTCTAACAACCTTATGTACACGATCCACCTTGAATATTCATAATACAAATAATATAATGCCTGAGAAAGGAATTTAAATTCTTTCTAAACATCCACTTCTGTGCTATAGTTAATAAGAAAAAGAAGCTTTTTTAAAAATTGAATACTTACCTGTGCGTCTACGAGGAACATCAACAAATAGATCTTTTGCTGCAGCCAACAAATGATCAGATTTCTCCAACACATCCTGCATCTGGTATTGATCAGAAAGAATCTAGACATGTGTTAATGATAAATATTATTCAGGAAAAAACATAATATAAATATTACTCAGGAAAATGCATATATATTTACTCTTCAAATCACAAAGGAAAAGACTATACAAAGGCACAAAGCATAAACCATAAACCACCACCTAAAATCCTTCAGTGACAATATCTTTTAGTACCAGTAGATGGGGCTATTACAACAATCAGTGGCTTTCAAATGCTTGGTTGCAATCCAAAGTAATGCATACTAAAACTTGTGACCCAGAACACTCGCATACATGCAAATATATAAAACAAAAGTTTATTTAACAAACTTTCTTCATAAAAACTTTTATATTTTCTTTTTTATTTTTTTAAGTGATGGTGATAAGGTACTAACTCAATTTCATAATTCATTAATAAATTATGATCCATAGCTTGAAAAAAAGGATTAAAGGTAAGAATCTTTGAGCCATAAACTCAGAGAAGTTTCAACCACTGAAGTGATTTCAGAATCTACCATTGGATCAAGACTTAAAATTTAAAAAACCCAGCATAAAAAAATGAGTGTTAGAATTAAACAAAAAAGGTGATGTCTCTGTGTTTAAAAACAGTTGGTTTTTTAATTCTGAAGAGGTGGAAACTCAAAAAAATCACATTACAGTCCTGCTTCTGATTATACACTTTTCCATGATGGAACTTTCATAATTATAAGAAAAGCCACAGGCTAAAAATAAGTCAACTCTACTACCACCAGATGGCATTCTTAAATTGACACAGGAGTCTCAAAATTAAAAAGCTACCTAGTTTCCAACACTGACTCTGTCACTAAAACATCTGGTAACAAATGTTCCTACCAGAATTTCTCTATACCATGGAAATAATTACATAATATGACAGTCAGTTGTTGTTTTAGGACATTTCCCCTTCTTTGCCTGCTATGGTTAAGCAGATCAGCTAGCTCAGTGGATGAGAATGAAGTCCTGAATTTGTTCCTTCCACAAAGAGTAAGCTTTGGAAGGGTAAGGCCAAGAGCACATTTGGAGCTATAAGACTGGAGTTCCAGGCCCAGACAATGAATGCTAAGCAAAATTCAAGCTCTTTAAACTTAATTTCCCAATATACAACCACCTCCTCAACCCCACAGAGATGTTACAAGGATATGGACACACTGGAAACTTATGAAGACACTAGAGAAGTTTTAGAATACAGTTACAATGTAAGATTATATTATCCTATGAGCCAAATTTCTATCACTGATGAGTCCTCTTACAAGTACATGAAATTAAAAGTTAGGAAAGAATGTGAATGGATCTATATATTCTATCACTATACTAGAAAAATTATAAAAAGTTTATCTCCTAATGGCAGAGATTTTGTTGTTGATTTGTTTTTGTGGTGTTGGGGATCAAACCCCAATGGTTTTTAAGAATTCACTATATTTTTTTAAAAAAGGGTACTGATCTAACAAAGAAACAGAAGCAGATTATGGAGGTATAATCTTACTAATCATATTGAGATCTGATATTAATTATAATTGGGGTCTCAAATAGAGCCACTGCCCTGCCCATTTCTTCTAGTCTCTAACCAGTCTTCTAGTCCTTAGGGTACATGGTTTGAGTGACCAAAGATCAGGTTACTGAATTTTCTTTGCTCTTTGTAGATTTATCAGTCCTCTCACAAAACCATTCTCTTGATAGGCAAACTGATCTCTGCAAGCCCATCTGTATATATTACTACCCCAGATGGATTTGCAGAGCAAACAATTAAACTTACAAGTGGTGGTGTACATCTTAGATTTTCAAAGGATCAGTCAGGAGCCCTGAAAAAACTTTATCAGAAACTCACCATCCTAGCTCTTTATTGCATGGTAACAGAAACCAGATAGAATTGAGAAATTACAGAAGACTTAGGAATGTATTACACTTTGGGGATTTAAAACCTTTATGAATGCTTCCCTCCCTCTTAAATTTAAACCCTAATTTGTGCTTGATTCCTATGGCCTGAGTATATCACACAGCAAATGGAATCTAAGATTATGCTGGCCAAAGAGCTTTCTTCTTAATTTATGTTAATCTAGGAGCCCAGCTTCAGGGAGATGGGTCCTGAGAGTTTCAATGTATAATGATTAAGCCTACATAAATATGCTTATAGATGCTTCTTTTTTTATAATATCACATCCTTTAAACATAAACATTGCAAATTTAGTAACATTAAAAGATACACTTATCCTTTGACTCAGCAATTCTTTTAATAATTTATCTTACAAATACACATTTACCCAAAAACATACTCAAGAATATTCATTACATTATTTATAGTAGCAAGGTAGGAAGCGATCTGTGGGTGGCATACATTGCTACTTTTTCACCAACACCCTCTCTTCTTCTTTGTCCTTTAACAGCAGGACTCCAAAGTTTCAGCAAGTATATATGTAGATTTCTAACCATCTTTGCAAATGAGAATGATCATACAATGACTTTTTGGCCAACAGGATAGATACCAACATTTCTGGATGATATGTAAAAGGAGTAGATACACTGTCTTTTCCTCTCTTTGCTGGCTTGCACACAACTGAAGAAAGCTGCAACAGTCATTCTATACTCAAGACAGAAGCCATGTAATGAAGGACTATAGGTCCCCCACCAGATATCACTTACCAATGAACTATTTTATAAAAGAGAAATAAATCTTCTTTTGGTTTAAATGACTATGTTTTGAGGATTTATTTCCAGACACTTACACTGCACTACAATACAAAACCTAAGTGTCCACCAATAAATCTCTACACTACCTGACCATTAAAAAGAAACATTAGAGGGCTCTCTATGTAGCTCAGTGGCAGAGTGCTTACTAATATGCACAAGGCCCTAGGTTTAATCCTCAGCACAAGAAAGAAAGAAAAGAAAGAAAAGAGACAGAAAGAAAGAAAGAAAGAAAGAAAGAAAGAAAGAAAGAGAAAGAAAGAAAGAAAGAAAGGGAAAGAAAGAAAGAAAAAGAAAGAAAAAGGTTGATTTCTAAGTACTAAACTGGAATAAATTCCAAAATACATGGTTAAAGAGAAACAAGTGAATCCCATTAAGAGCAGAGGTTTTTCAACCCCACTAGCACATTAAACTCACACATGAAACTGTCTAGAAAATACTTATGTGGAATCACACCTGATGCCAGCTACATCAGACTCTCTGGGTAAAGGGTCCAGATACAGTAATAATTTTTTAATGGAGCTTCTCAACAATGGTTAATTCTAATGGGCAGAAAGAACCACTACACTAGAGCTGGAGGAAGCTGCACTAACAAAAGAAGGCAGAGCAACCTCACTCATCCTCTCACCACTCTACTTGCAATCCCTACTCCTACCACATCTATTGTATGAGAAATGCAGGACATGAGCAAGAGCAACTAAAGAAGGAAAACAAAAGCTCAGAGTCTGATACACTTCAAGGTGGCTGGGTTTCTTTCCTGGTCAAAGCTATATTTTTAGGACTTTAAAGAGAATTAGCACATAACATTTAATTGTGTGTGGCTTGTCCAAGATCACCAAAACATACTTATCTGGAAAGGAGTATTCTCTTTCAATTCACTGCTCTTTTCTCAAGGTCATGAAAGCATATATTTGGTAGATAAAATACTTCCTGATGATGCATAAAATGGACACTTTCTTTTTTCATTAAAAATCCAATGAATTTGTCAAAAACCAGTGTGATTTATACCTGCCATGAAATGTCACCCAGACAGCTAACTGCCAGAGGCTATAACCTGAACAAGGAGCACATAATACATTCCTTTACAATGATTTCACCTCAAATTAAAAATAAATAAATAAATAAAAATTCTGGTTGTAGTTTCTCTTATTTCCCACACTGTTTATCCCTACATTATCTGATTACTTGTCCAAACACCCTATATCTGGCAAAAAGTTAAGCCAAAGAAAAATGGTTTACTAACTAGAAAGCACATGGCATTTTGTTGTTTTTGTTTTGCTAAGTAACTTAACAGCATTGCTGTTGAACTGAGAAAAATAACTATAGCAATTTATGTATATAAGGAACTAATTATGTACCAAGGACTATGCTGATCATATATATATATTATATTATTAAAATCTCAAAACAAGGCATTTTATAGATAAGAAAATTCAGGCTAAGAAAGTAAATAAGTTGCTTAAGGTTACATAGCTAGTAAGTTGCAGAGCAAGAATTCAAACTGCCAAATCATTCTGCTGCTATTTAAAAAGTCTACATGTAGATCACATAGATACATTAATAACTAGTCTCTCTAAAGGGAATCAATTTGAGGGAAAAAGAGAGAAACCTATTTATCTCTTTCCTCTAATTCTAAAGATAATACATTTTAGCATTACCTCTTTCATGATAGACAATCTTCTTTTCTCAAGATTTGAAGTTTCTAGTTTCTGCTTCCTCCACTTTCTCTTCAAAGCTTTTTCTTGGAGTTCCCAATGCACTAATGCTCTATTCTTTGATTTGTGTATTTCATGACGACGTACCTATAGAGAAGGAAAAAATTTATAAAGGAATGTTTTCAGTTACAAAGAGTTTGCCTATGAAGATTGTAGGAACATGTAGTCTTGGTCCAATCACTTTTAAATCCTTTTTGGTTCAATATACGCATATTTATATATATTTTACAGCAAATTTTCATAGGCCTTTAAATTTTCAAAATTGATCTAAAAAAAAAGATTTCACTAGAACTAGTAGATATAGTTAAAAGACAGTGAAAATAATAATAATTTCTACTTCCTTTGTATAAGACTATCCTTTAAACTAGTGTCTTTCAAATGATAGGTTAAAACTCATTTAATGGGTGGTAAAATCAATTAGTGTGTCAAAACTGACATTTTATACACACACACACACACACACACACACAGACTGAGCACAATGTAAAAGATTGGTTTTATAGCCCTAAAGATTTCATGTGTAAGTGGGTAATAGAAAATGAAGAAATCCAGGGAACTGGAGTTCCTCAGGCAGAAGAAGAGACATGGAGCCACAGATCTTAAGAGTTAAAAGGGAGGAATTAACTGATGTGGCTAAAGAATAAAAGCAGATAACTGGCTTTACAAATACTCTAGCATTCAGACTATGAATATAAACAAAATTCATGTCATCTAACAAAATGTATTGTTGAGTTTTCACCATGCAAATAAGAAATCAGTCCACTGAAGGATTAACAACGAAATATGTATAAGGATTCTGATACACACGCACACACACACACACACACACACAAAGATGATATTTTTTCAGACAATTAGAGAAATTTGAATATGTATTGAATATTCTCCCAAAATTGTTTTTACTTTTGTTGTGTATGATAATGGCACTGTTGGTATGTTTTAAGTCTGTATTTTTAAAAATGCAGGCTGAATATGTAGATATAAAATTACATTTTCTCTGGAATTTGCTTTAAAATGTTTCAGTGAAGAAAGAAAATGTAATAAATGAAGAAACTATAGCAAAAATTTAATAACTGCTATTTCAAGGGAGTTCTTTATATTTTTGTTTCCACTTTCACTTGAGTTTGCAATTTTTCATTAAAAAATATTAAGTCAATTGGGTAACATTATTATTCTCAATAAATACTTAGGGAGTACCTAATAGGATTAAGACTCCAAGGTCCACAAAGATAAGTAAAATATGGTCCCCATCTCCAAAAGCATTAATAATCTGCCCAAGGAGATTAGGCATATTCATATAAGGAAAAATAATATGCAATAGATGTCATATACCAGATGCCTTACTTAAATAGCAAGTGCAGCCACACACAGTTCAGAGGAGAAAATTGAACTGTTTCAAACATGAGAACTTCAAATTCACTACAAAGCTACAGTAATCAAAACTGTGTGAACTGATTAAGGATAGACGTACATAGATCAATGGAATATTATTGAAAGTATAGAATAAACCGTCCCACAAATGGACAACTGGTTTTGCAACAGGACTGCTAAGGTAAGTCAATGGGGGAAAGAAGAGTCTTTTCAACAAATGGTGCCTGGACAACTGGATATCATGTGCAAAAGAAAAAAAAAGAAGAAGAAGTTGAACCCCTGCTTCACACCACATATAAAAATTAAACTTAAAATGAATCATAAACCTAAATATAAAAGCTAAAAATATAAAATTCTTGGAATAAAAGAGTAAATTTTTATGAACCACAGGTTAGGTTTCTTAGATATAACACTAAAAACACAAGTGACAAAAGGAAAAACAAATAAACCTGACTTCATAAAAATTAAAAATTTTCATACTTGAAGGATACCATCAAGAAAATGAAAAGACATGGAAGAAAATATCTGTAAATCATATATCTGGATAAGGAGTTTGTATCCAGAAAATGTAAAGAACTTTTATGATTCAACAATAAAAAGACAAATAATTCATTTAAAATTGACTAAAAGATATGAATAGATATTTCTTCAGAGAATAAACTAAAAATGGCCAATATGCACTTAAAAGGATATTCATCATCTTTTCAACATTTCTCACTAGGAAAATGCAAATCAAAATGAGCTAGCATTTTATATCCACAAGGAGAACTAGAATTAAAAAGGTGACAATAACAATGATGTGGAAAAATTGAAAGCCCTATACATACTGGTGGAATATAAATAATATAGTCTCTCTGGAAAAGAGTTTAGTTGTTATTTAGAAAGTTAAATATGAAGATAGTATCTGTCCCAGAAATTTTATTACTAGGTATGTATACAAAAGAACTGACAACCTAGTTCACGCAAAAATTTGTACACAAATGTTAACAGCAGCAACATTCATAACAGCCAAAAGGTGAAAACAATGCACATGTCTACCAACTGATGAATGGATAAATAAAATATGGCATACTCATACCATGAAATATTATTCAGTAATTATATGGAATGAAATACAGATACATGTTACAACATGTATGAATCTTGAAAACATTATGCTGAGAAAAATACAAAAAGTATGTATTTTGTTAAATACAAAAAGTTACATATGGTATTCTATTTATAAGAAAAGTCCGCAATAAGCAAATTCATAGAGAGCAGATGAGTCTGACACAGAATGGAAGGAGGTGGGCATAGGGAATGACTTAATGGACAAATGGTTTCTTTTGAGGAAGATGATAAATTCTAAAATTAGATAGTGATGGATGCACAATTCTGTGAATATACTGAAAATCATTGAATTTCACACTTAAAAAGAGTAAATTTTATGCTATGTGAATTTTATCTCAATAAATTTTTTTAAAAACTACAGTATATTGTACATTAAAGGGACTACAGATAAAGACTACATATTTCAAAAAATCTAAAAGAAAGAATTTGAATATATTCACCACAAAGTAATGATAAATGCTTAAAGAGATAGATGTTAACCCTAATTTATATGTATATCAAATTACACAGTATCCTACAAATATGTATAATTGTTATGTCAATTAAAAATAATTAATTTTTAAATTATAAAAAACACTTATAGTAGAAATTTCACAAAAAAGAAAAAGGTAGGGCTTGAACTAGGTTAAAGAAGCAAACCAAGATTTGGATAGGTGGAGAAAAAAATGGCAAAACTGTTTAAAGAAGATAGCATGAATTGTAGCTCAAATGTAGAAATATGCATGGCATATTCAAGGGAGAAATTACTACACTGATAGACCAATATTTTTGTATAAGGAAATAGTAACAAAGAATGCTGAAGATATCTACATATAGGAAAAGAGGTGTACAGGGCAATTTTAGAATAGAGAGATTTTAAGTGTAAAAAATAAACCTATCTAATGAAACTAAGATTAATTGATGTAAGGAGGTAAAATCAAGAAGTCTAGACAGTCCAGGTGCATGCCTGTAATCCCAGAAGCTTGGGAGGCTGAGGCAGAAGGATTGTAAGTTCAAAGCCAGCCTCAGCAAAAGCAAGGCTCTAGGCAACTCAGTGAGACCCTGTCTCTAAATTAAAAATTAAAAATAGGGCTGGAGATGTGGCTCAGTGGTCAAGCACCCTCAGTTCAATTCCTGATACCTGCCCCCCAAAAAATGTCCAGAAGATATGTTTTTTTTATTTTATATAGACATAAGAAAAATTAAATTATGACTGAACAACACCCAAGAAGAAAGGTCAGAAATCAAATAGCAAATTGAACAATAATAACTGACTTTGCATTTAATATTAAACTTACCAGATCTTCAGGAGTTGCCCGATGAACTGTTAGATCATTCACAGTATTCTGCCCAAAAAAAAAAAAAAGACTTTTTTTTAAAAAAAGTTTTCTCTTAAAACATTAACTTTACTGGGTTCTGATGGCTGAAAATTGATTCAAAATCCTGAGACCAAAAATTCTTTCTAGGAACCAGTATTCTCAGTATAAAATTAACACATTATTTTCAGTGTGTTGTAGAAAGTAAAAGGCCAAATTTAGATGTCTTACAGAAAATAAGTACTCAGTTACATTAAAACAAGGAATAAACAAGGGTAATATATATTCAAAATGAGTAAGTTTAACTAAAATTGTAATTTTCAAACTGTATTTCATAGAATTCCAATTGGTAAGGTTTCTAATAGAAAGTATAACCACTACAGAAAGGTCCAATTAGTGTACCTTAAGCATAGAAACTATCACAATAAGAGAAGAAATGTATAGACATTGCATAATCTCATAAAATTTGAAAAGAGTTACCTAAAAAAGGCACTAAACCAACATAGTAGGGTTACCACACTGCACAACTCCAGGAAGTATGATGAATATCCTAATCCATGTTAATAATATCCCTTTGAATTATGTGATGCACAGCTCTGAATAGCAGCCCTGCAACTTGGCACTTTCCAAAATAACTTCAGTCATTTTGCCACAGACTTAGAAAGGCAAAAAATAAACAATTTAAAATTTTACTCCCTCCCCGCCCCCAGTATTGGGGATTCAATTCAAGGACACTCCACCACTGGGCTCCATCCCTAGCCCTTCTTATCTTTTATTTGGAGATGGGATCTTGCTAAACTGCCCAGATTGGCCTTGAACCCGCAATCATCCTGCCTCAGGCTCCCAGGTTCCTGGGATTATGGAAGTGTACCACCATGACTGGCTGAGTTTCACTTCTAAATAATGGGATATATTAAGAAAACTGAACCAAAAGAGTCTCCCATATATTTAAAACTAAACTTTTTGGCCATGATTTGTATTTAGATGAAGGATTTTTCAAGACAAAAACTGTTATTCCTTACACATTGATTTAGAGAAATACGACTACAAGATTATGAGAATTATTTTTAATGATCCTAGTAAAATTCAGGCATACAAAAAAGTGGCATGCTTGGAATTAGCTTCATGGGAGAAAATATAATTTCACCAATACTACTATTGCTTAGAACTATTCTCTTTTGAAGTTGTTTTTAAATCTAATGATAAGTCATTTGAGAAAATGTTTTGTTATTCTTATCAAAATTCTATTAATTAGTGGGATGATCTCTCCCCAGTCATTTACCATTCACTCCAAATGATCTATGACTATCTTTCAAGTGCAGTCTACCTCCAAAAAATAAAATTTTTCCAGCACCAGAGATAACAAAAAAAACGAGGAAGTTTCTTGATGCAATTTCAAATAGTAGGTTTTGATTCAATTTTGAGCAATAGCTACATAAATGAATAAATACTAAACTTCCCAAGTAAGTTGTCTGAAGGAGACAACACCTTTAAGTATTTAGCCTATCATATCTGCCCAAAATATCTGACTAAGGCAGTGTTACCAGAACATTACATGCCCAAAAAAAACCCTGAGGTTCAAACTAATCCCTGACTAGTCACTCTCGACAATGGAAAGTAAAGGCACCTAAAGTCTCATGTACAAACCTAAGTATCAGGCTGCAAAAGATATAACAGGTAATACAGGTTAGAAGCCATGGATCACAAGATAAATCCCCTTGGTAATATCAGGTAATACTCAGGTTAGAAGTCAGGGTTCACATGTTCCAGATACTTAAGAGAATCTTGTACCGAATCTGACTAACCGCTGGGGTATGCAACAAATAGATCAAGGAGTAAGAGCACCAGGTTTACCCACTTTTTCAGTCCAAAATGCCAACCATATAATTATGCAGTCACTGGTTATTAAAGAACAATCTAAAAAAGGTACCAAAATTAAACAATTCATAGACTTCAGTGACACAGGTTAATTAGAGTTCCCTCAGCTATGAATTCTCAAAGTGGAGGGGAGGGGACCTTTTTAAAAGACACACTCTATGCCTCATGAAAATTACAATTCTTTAAAGGAACTAGAAGTTAGAGCCTGGACATGAGTATTCTAAAAAACACTCCCAAATAATTCTGCTCTTTCCTCTAAAACCAAGAATATAACATGCCTAGAAACCCTATTCTACCATATTACATACAGGGCCCAATTCCAAACATGGTTCTGAGAGGCCAGATCCTTGTCAGGTCTATTTCTCCAGAGTAACATTATATTGTCTATTATCCCACCCAGACTTACATCCCACTCTTGCTTCACTGAAGTTTTCTTCTTCTTTACTTTCAATGTTTTTCTTCCACTTCCCCGTGGACAGTAACGGTTCACTCTGACCAATGACATCTAGGAATAATATCAAATTTTTAAATGCAAGAAAAAGTAATAATTACGTATTTTTATGATGGTGATGATGATGATAGTTTTAACAGTGGTAATAATGGTATCAGCTATCACATATTGTTTCCTATAAGCCAGATACTATGCTAAGCTCTTTACACATAATATCTTCTTTAATCCTCACAGTAACTTCATGAAGTACTTAACTGTTTATTACTGATTTTATTTCTCTCCCTTAGGGAGAAAACTAAGGGACAGTTATCCAACTGTAAAGTTCACAGTAAGTAGCAAAGACATAAATATCATTTTAAAAGTTATGCAATAGAACTAAAAGTCCAAACTAAACTTGTATTTATTGTCAGTTTATTTTCCAATAAGGGTACCAAGACAATTCAATGGGAAATAAATAGTCTTTTCAATAAATGGTATTGGGACAACTGGATAGTCATATAAAAAAAGAAAAAGCCGTACCCCTACTTCACAACATATAAAAATTTACTTTAAAATGAATCACATTTAAATGTAAGAGCTAAAACTATAAAACTCTTAGAAGAAATAACAGGCATAAATATTTGTGGACTTCAGTTAAGCAGTGGTATCTTAGCTATGGCACCAAAAGTACAAGCAACTAAAGAAAAAAATAAATTGGACTGCATCAAAATTTTAAAAATTTTTACACACAAAGCCATAATCAAAGTAAAAAGACGAATGACAGAATGGAGAAAATATTTGTAAATCATTATATCTGATTGTGTTAGCTTTCTGCTGCTGTGCAAAAATACTTGGAATAATCAACTTAATAAAGGAAAAGGTTTACTTTGGCTCATGGTTTCAGAGATTTCAGTCCATGGTCACTTGGCCCTGTTGCTTTGGATCTGTGAGGGAGAATACCATGGCAGGAACAATAGTAGAGAAGCTGCTCACCACACAGCAGCAAGAAAACAGAAAGAGAGACAGGAAGTGACGGGGTCCCAACATCACCTTCAAATGAACATACCCTTTCCCCAAACAATAACCTCCTAACTTCCTTCTGCTAGGCTACACCCACCACCTCCCAATAGCACCACTGGCTGGTAACAAAGCTTTTAGCAAATGGGTCTTTGGAGGACATTTAAGATCCAAATTATAACACTGATAAAGGACTTATATTCAAAGTATATCAAGAATTCTTATCACTTCACTACAAAAAACATTAAAAAAAACAATTTAAAATGAACATAGAACTTGAACAGACCTTTTCCTCAATAAAGATACTACAGGAGGCCAAGAAGCAGGTTCAACTTAATAAAAGGTTCAACTTAAGCAATCCCTAGGGAAATGCCAGTTAAAATCACAATGAGATTATCACCTCATACCCATTAGGATGACTAAAAAAAAAAAAAACCAAAAAGTAGTGACAGACATGGTGAAATTGGAATCCTCATATGTTCCCTGATGGGAATGTAAAATTACACAGGCACTTAGGAAAACAGTTTGGCAATGCCTCAATTAAACATACAGCTACCACATGACCCAGCAATTCTACTCCTAGGTATATACCCAAGAGAACTAAAAGCATATGGTCACACAAAAACTTACACATGTTCATAGCTGTATTATTTTTAATAGACAAATAGTGGAAATATCCCAAATATTCACCAACTGATAAATGTATAAATAAATGCGATAGATCCATACAATGGAATATTATTTGGCAATAATAAGGAATAAGTACTGATATACCCTACAATATGGATACACCTTGAAAATAATACACTATGAGAAGAGTTAAACACAAAAGACCACATATTGTATAAGACCATTTATCTATGTCCAGAATGGGCAAATCCACTGACATATAAAGTAGATAAGTAGTTGTGTGGGTCTGGAGGGAGAAGAGAACAGAAGGCAACTGCTAATGAGCAAAGGGTTTCTTTGTGTGGTGACTAAAACATTCTGGCATTAGTGATGATGGTTGTACAACTCTGTGAATATATTAAAATTTTCTGAATTGTATTCTTTAAAAGGACAAATTCCGTGGTATGCTAATTATCTCTCAATAAAGATGTTATTTAAAAATATATGGGAAAATAGTTGTTCAATGAAAGGAACCTAGTGTATTTAACTACCTAGATCTTTAACCACTCAGATCTCCAATTTAGTCTGTAGAAGAAAGGGGAATCATAGTGTTAGTAAATCTTATATGATTAGAATACAGAAGTATGTGTATAGTATATCCACAATGATGCTTATATCCATCATTAATAAAGCAATTCGGTGTGCTAAGAACTTCACATTTAATCCCACAACTCTATGAGCCATGTACTGTCTTGAGAAAAAATATGAAAGAATACAATTTGGAAACAGACTGGGTACACACCTTGGTTTTGCCACTAACTCTAAAATGAACTAACTCAATATGCAAGGTGTTGAGAATCCCTGCCTGGCAGATATTAAATCCTATTTAGCTGTCAATAATGATGTTGGTAACAACAATCATTAATTCTTTTCCCAAATGAGAAAAATAAGGCTTAAAGAGTAAAAGTTAATTGTGCAAAGTCACAAAAATAATAAAGAAGAGAGCAGGGAACTGACAATCAAAATCAGGTCTTACTGACTGTAAAGTATAAGCTAGAAAACTGATAAAAATGGGTTAACTATGCTTGAGTCCATGTTTTCTAAATTTTCTACAATGAACCTACGTTACTCTTTAAAATAGGGGAAATTTTTATTTGAAGTTTTAATATTTAAAACATTACACTTATTTAGAAGGTAAAATTTCACCAGTCTCAATTCTGGAAAAACAGTCATGAATCTGAAGGATGCAAAGGCTTATGAGTAGTCGAAACCAGTTGTCAAAAGGCCATGTGTGAAGCCCTTGACATATCAAAAATTTAAGAAATCTTTTTATCATAGCTATTTGTTCATTAATAATGACTTCTGATAGAAAATACAATGTATTCAAACAAAAAAGTTTTAAGAAAAGATATGAAAATTAATATAAGGACATTATCAAATGCCTATTAGCATGAATGTGAAAGTTAGCCAATTTTAACACAAGAAAATGTTATTCAATGAAACCATATCCCTGTGATACACTGGTGAGGCATAGGTGTGCATCTGTTCTCATATTTTCGCTTATGAATTTAGCCTAGTAAAGCTAGTTGTGCATGACCCCCAATGAGTCCAGCCCTTGAATAACTCCCCCCATATATTTGGGCAGGAACTATTGACTTGTGATTACATTATGTTATACATTTTGTCTTAGATATGACTACAGAAAAAGCTGCTCTCCTACTGGCCTTGAGGAAGTAAAATGCCACATTGCGACAAATTGTGGAAAAGGCCAGTGGCATAGAACTCAAGCAGCTTCCAGGACCTGAAGGCAGTATTCAGTAAGAAGCTGGGGGCAGCAAAGGGGGAGGCTCAGTGATACAGTCATCTAAAACAAATTAATTCTCCAACAACCTGAGAGAGCCTGGAAGTGGAGCTTACCAAGTTGAACCTCCAGATGACAATGCAGACTGGCCAACATCTTGCTTACAGCTTTGTGAGACCCTAAGCACAGGATTCAGCTAAGCCATATCTAAAGTCATAACCTATGGAAACTGAGACAATACCAAAGTTTGAATATGGTTCGTCCTTTCTGAAACTCATGTTAAAATTTAATTTCCTTTGTGGCAGTGTTGGGAAGTTGGGCCTTTAAAAGATGATTAGGTTATTAAGATAGATTGATGCCTTTCTGAGGACTGGCTTAATTCTCTTGGAACTGGATTAGTTATCCAGAGAGTGGGTTGTTTATAAAAAGAGGCTGCTCCTCCTGTTTTGCCTCTTCTGAACAAGGCTGCTTCCAACTTTCACCATGTTATGATGCAGCATGAGACCTACACCAGATGTAGCTGCCTCATCTTAGATCTGTCAGACTCCAGAACTGTAAGTTGAACAAAACTTATTTTCTTTATAAATTACCTAGTCTCAGGTTCAATGTATCAGAAAAGAGATACAGGCAAAAATATGTAATTGTTTTAAATCTCTAAATTGTGGTAATTTGTTACATAGGAAACTAGCAACTGACCAACTCTACAGCTGTATAAGATCACTAAGTTGTAACCATGCAGCTAACCTATCTCTGACCTTCCCTTTGCCACCACACTTCATGAAGAGGTAAATTTTAGTGCCTCTGTTTACTAACCCATAATTATACCTCAAGTTTCTGCTAACATGAGAACTCTGATCCCATCTTTGCACTGAAAAATGTTCTCTTGAACATCAGCAATAGTGGTGATAGTATTTTTCTCAAGAAAGGATCATATTTTGTGTTTTAAAAAAGAAATTTTGTGCCACTCATAGAAACCAGAGATCATAGCAATAGTTTACTGCTAATACATGAGCACAGAGGTATTCTGATGGTTTACTATGCTAAGAAATCAAATAAAATTAGCACAGCCTAGAAAACCAAGGTCTATCTGAAGAAAATCTGTTAATACTGTCAGCTTTCCAATTGTTAAAATTAATGGTCGCTCCTTATTTCTCAGGTGCTTTTTGCAGTACAGATTCTCAACTCTTAGAAGTTCTCTCCTCCCTTGGGTTACATGACATTCTTTCTCCTGATTTTTCTCCTATTTTTCCCCCCAGAGAATATCCCTGCCCCTCCTCACACACATCTTAAGCAAAGACTCTACCCAGTTCTTCCCCAGGCCTATTATCTTTCCATTAGATCCAATACTTGTTTGGGGAAGTCCACTATATACCACATACTGGCTGGGCATTAGAGATAAAATACAATGTGTCTAATAGGGTGTTAGTTCTTATGGAGCTTACATTCTAGATCACCAAGGGATATTCACATCTTCCATCGGTGATCTCACCAAATCCCTTGCACAAAGTTATGAATACCTTGGGCACACAAATATACTGCTAAACTGAGTACCAAATCAAAAAATCATACCTCTCCTAAAAATACTAAATGTTCATTTCTGCCATTGTACAATATCTCCCAAATATCTCAAAGACAGTATACAAAATGCAGCTCATCATCCATATTCCCTTCAACCTGTAGTTCTTGATATAGAACTGGGTATTCAGTAAATGTCTGCTGAATTAAGCTGAACTTACAGAATGGCGATCCTTCTAGTTGTTCCAGTTTAAAACCTTAGTTAGCATCACCTCCTATTCCTTCTTGTCTTTTAAGTCACTCAGACGACAGAACCTATTACTTCTTTACCTAAAATATCTCTCCCATCTATCCATTCTTTTCCATTTCTTAGGAATATTTTTCCAGGTTCTCATCTTTTGTTTTCCTCTCATTCATTCATTCACTTCATTATCCACCTATTAATTCAAAAAATATTTTGAAAATGCTTGCTAAGAGTCAGGCACCTAATATAGCAAGAAAGTACAATCATCTGTGCCCTCACGAGATTTTTTTCAGAGGATCACAATTAATCTATTTATTACAATAAAAAGGCAATGTGGGAAGTACATTCCGTATGCCATGGAAATACCTAACTTCCTTTACTCAATGAGGAAAGGTTTCTTCCTCTCCCTAATTTCCCCAGAATGTGTAAGCTGAGAGCTAAAGTATGAATAGAAGTTGGGGGGGGGGGGTATGTTCCAGGCAGGGGAGAAAGTACTTACAAAGTTTGATGAGTTCAGTTTAACAAAGATTTGAGAGGGTGATGGGCCAAAGAGCCTAGAAAGAAAGGCAAAGGGGCAGTTCATGGCCTTGGGATCGAGGGAACTTGAACACTATCCTAAAGACATAGAAAGCCACTGAAGAACTTCAAGCAGAGTTAGAAGGGTATTTTAGCAATTCCCCTTCGACTAGTGTGGGAAACAAACCCTTTCATCAACCCTACTCAGATACATGAATAGAGTATAGATCTCGGCCCTTTACTTCCTTCCTTAAAAGATTTTTAATAGTGCCTCACTGAGAATTCAGCTTCGAACCCCTCGCCCAAGTGACTCGACTGACATTTCCTCCAGTTTTTTCCTCACATCTCCCACACGTCCCAGGGCCAAGCTCTCGCCTTCACACTTGGTTCCATTCTTTTCCCTCTGCCTGAAACACCCCGAGACGCTCACTCCATTCCCTACCGGGTTTACTCCCCAACGCCTCCTCAAAACTCATTCGAGGGCCCTTCTCAGAAACTCCTTCCGGACACCTATCAATAGAAACGACCCTCCCTATCCCAGCCTATCCTGGGTAGCTCGTCTCTCTCCTGCTAGACAGTAAATCCTTTGAAAGCTACAAACGAAGACCCTCAATTTTCAGCTCGCTGCAAAAGAGCCCGAAAGCGGTGTGCATGCACACATTTAGGGCGCGGAGGGCGTGCTAAAGGCAAACACACACACACACACACATACACACACACACACACACACACACACACACACACGGAGGGCGTGCTAAAGGCAAACACACACACACACACACACACACACACACACACACACAAATTCAAAACACACAGAGCTGCGGTCGGGCCTTCCGTAGTAAGGATCCCGGAGCAGGCGTCTGGATACCGGGGGGACTGAAAGAGGCGCCACTGCCGTACTCCCCGCCCTGTCCGTAGCCCGGGTCCCCACGGCTCGAAGGGCCTGCGGATTGCAGACCCCCGCTCCGCATCCCAACCTGCCTTGCTGTTTTCTGACTGCCTCCACCGCGACTAAAACTTCAAGCTCCCGAACCCGGAGCGCGCCACAGGTTAATGCAGCCCGCGGCTTCCGGGCCGTTGCCTAGGTTACCAGAGCTCCGCCCCACGCCTTTGCGCATATCCGGCGAGCTCAGTGCGCAGGCGCCTCCCAAACCCTGGCTCTGCTTCTGGTACCGGAAGGTTCGTGGAGGCTCTTTTTTTCATCCAGTGAGCTCTCTGTAGTCTTCAGGGCAAAGCATTGAAGGATAGGCAAGAGTATTAGTCAGCGTCTTCATTCTCCAAAAGAAAGACACTAGGCTTCATATATTGCACTTATTTGCTTTCCCCTCTATTTATTTTTAAACGTTTATTACCAGCTGTCTGTATACCAGAGAGTATGCTAGGTTCAGTGAGAACTAAAAATAGACAAGTCTCCTATCCTCCAGATGCTTAAGCATAGTATCAGAAAGCTAACAGTGACTATAAATGTATAAAAGCTATAAATGTAAGAGTCAAACGATGATAAGTGCTAAGAAAGACGCATATTAACTAAATACTGTTTATTATAGGAATATTTTAATATCTCAAGAAAGCCTAGATGCAAAGATGAGTAGTTACCAGGTAAGGGAAGAGCATTTCTGCAGAGGGAACTGCCAATATGCAAAGGCATATGGCAAAGGAAGCAGTCCAGTGTGTCTGGAGTTGAGAGAACAGTGAGTGGTTGGTATTAAGGGGAGGCTGCCCAGGAGCCAGGACAAACAGAACTGTGTAAATCACGTTAAGGACCTTACAAAGCACTTCATTCAAAAAAAATATTAATTTGCTCTGATACAACTTCTTTTAGCCCCTTTCTACTGTTCGGAAACATATATATATATGGATATATATATATATATATATATATATCCAACAAACATTGAATCGATCAATGTATATTCAATGCAAGGAACTGCCTTCTAATAGTTTCCACTCTGATTAAGGAAGTTTGATGCAGATAGATTTTATGGCCAATCAATATATAATCATACCCTTGCTTACATCTTCAATGTCCTACCCATCTTTGAGATACTATAATCACTTGGCAAATTGCCAATGCTGGCCATCCCAACTTTCTACTTAGTGTTTGCACTCTTGCAGCTGAACCTGACAGAAGAAAAACACACACCAAAGCTGATTTTTAAATTCAAGATCACTAATTTTAAGTGGTCCATTAAAGATGTTTGAAAATCTTATTAAAGGTTCCTACTCCGTTGATTCTCCTACCCTCCTTGATAACAATTTTATACTTTCTCTCATATTCAACATCTATCTGGAGTCTCATCCAATGACCTATTTCATTAATAGCACTGAATTAATCGGAAGAGAACTTCAATAAGCTCACATCACTACTTCGGTCCTCCTATCTTTATTCACAGACTTCATCTTCACTTTCATCCTCGGAAGTTCACTGAAACTTGAGCCCAGGGAACATAATGAAAACTACATCATGGTTCATCATTATCAAATCGCTCAGAACAAGTGATAAGAAAAAATCTTTAAAGTAGCCAAAGGAAAAAAGACATGTACAGAAGAACAAAAATAAGGATAATATTAGTTTCTTATTAGAACAAAGCAAGCAAGAAGGTAATAGAACAATAACTTAAATGCACTGGAAAAAAAAAGAAAGTTTTCAACTTAGAAGTCTTTCTTTGGTAAAAATATATTTAAAAAATAACAATGAAATAAATGGTTTCCACATATACAGAAATTGATAGAATTTATACTAGTAAATCCTCATTACGAGAATTGTTAAAGGAGGTACTTCAAGCATTAGGAAAATGATACCAGATGGAAATCTAGAACTTTATAAAAGAACACAGAGCACTACTGTGGTAAATATATATATATTTTTCTTATTATTTAAATCTCTTTAAATGTTGTTAACTTTAAAATACAATAAAAATGTATTGTGAGGTATATAATACATGTAAAAGTTCAATGTTAGGGAACAATGGCATAATGGTCAGTGAAGGGAAATAGAAGTGTATTAAGGATGTTATACTACTGATGTATTACTAAAATAATAAAACAGATAAAATATATAATGAATAATAAACAAACATTTGATTACTCTAAAAGTAGGCAGAAAATAGCAAAAAATGAAACAGATGAGAAAATGATACATTTAATAACCATATTAAATGTAAATGACCTAAACACCCTAATTCAAAGGCAGAGATTGTCCAATAAAATTTCACAAATTCTTGCCTGTAACAAAAAGAATACATTAAAGATAAAGACATAGGTAAGTATAAAGAACAAAATAGACAAAAATGTCAAAAAAAAAGCTGGAGTGGTTTTATTGCTGTTAGACAAAGTATATTTCAGAACAAAGAATATTGCCAGAGATAACAAGGCTCATTTCATAATGGCAAAGGAACCATGTAAGCAAAAGGACATAATAATCCCAAACATTTATGCAGCTAATAACAGAACTTCAAAATACATGAAGCAATAAATGATAGTACCACATTGTGAAATTGAAAAATTCACAATTATAGTCAAATTCTAGTATTCTATGACTAATTTATAATACAAGTAAACAGAAAACCAACAAGTTTATAATAGACTTGAACAATACCAACCATCTTGAGCTGATTAACATTTAAGAACAGTCCTCCAACAATCATCAGAATACACAGGTTCTTCATTGTAAACAGAATGTTAAGGAGATAGGCAATAATCTGGACCATAAAACAAGTTTCATTAAATTCAAAAGGACTAAGATCATACTAGCTGTGTTCTCTGATCACAATGTAATTAAATTAGAAATCAATAACCAAATTATTCTTGGAAAAGTCATCAAAATTTGGAAGAAAAAAAATAACACTTCTAAACAAACCATTGTTATAGTCTGAATGTGTCCCTCCAAATTCATAAGTTCAAAATGTCTTCACCAAGCGATAATAATACTAAGAGGAGAGAACTTTAGGAGGTGCCCTTATAAAAGAATTTGAGGGAGCTTGTTTGGACCCTTAGAATTTCCCTTTCTGCTATGTAAAAATTCAACAGTTGCCCCTTCCACCTTATGAAGACATAGCAACCAGACACTGAATCTGCTGTTGGTGCTTTGATCACAGACTTCCCAGGGTCCATAACTATAAGAAATAAACTTCTGTTACTTGTAAATTACCCAGTCTAAGTTGTTTGGTCTTAGCAGTGCTGATGGATTAAAACAGTCACTAATGAAGCAAGAAATGAAAACAGAAAATACGTTTTGAACTGCATGAAAATGAAAGTGCAATGTATCAAAACTAAACACCTATATCAGAAAATAAGAAAGATCCGACTTTAAAAATTAGAAAAAGAACAAGTTAAAATAAAAAAAAAGCAGAATAAAAGAAATATTTAGAATCAAAGCTAAATCAATGAAACAGAAAACAAAAACCAGTGGATCTCACCCATGTCCTGTATGGGCACAAGAGTGGGTACCCATCAGAGGTGTGGGCTGGCTGCAAAATAAAAGCTATGAAAGTAATATTATAAAATAAACACAGAAGCCAGAATAATTTTAGAAATAGGGGTGAGATGGATTGAACCAACCAGTTGGGTCTGACTTCTAACAAAGAAAAATCTGGTGCTTGCTTTAGTTACAGTGGTAAAGACCAAGGGGATTGATAGGGCTCTCCTTCAGTGGGGAGGAAAAGAGTGAAGATAAATAGGTTGTTTGTGCTTGGCAGGTTATACCCATTTCTGGTTCTGGTGTTTTATCCTAAATCTGTGAGCTAAGGCAGGGTGCCTGCATGAACTGGGCTTTCTTCAAGTAGGGAATTCCACCCAGGAGTTCCCAGAAAAGCAGCTTCCCTGCCTTATGTTGACTCAAACAAACCCAAAATTTAGATATGGCTTCTAACAAGTGGACAAAATCAACAGATAGATCTTTGGGAAGAGATCAAACTGATAAACCTCTATCCAAACTGATTAGGGGGAAATTAGTCATAAGGTATTAATATCAGTAATGAAAAAGGTGATACTACTACTGACTTCACAGATCCTAAAAGAATAATAAAATAAACCCATTTGTGATAAAAAAATTTAAGAATAATATAATATTTTGACTTTATGGCAACATAAATAAAGTAGACAAATTCTTTGAAAGACATGAATTACCAAATCCTTAAGAAAAAATAGATAATCTAAATAACCTTACATCTATTTTAAAAATTGAAGTTGCAGGGGCTGGGGTTGTAGCCCAGGGGTAGAGCACTTGCCTAGCATGTATGCAGTATTGCATTCAATTCTCAGCACTACATGTAAAGAAATAAAATAAAGGTTCATCAAAAACTAAAAGAAAAATAATAATTTAAATTGAAGTTGCAGTTAAGAACCGTCCCTCAAAGCAAGCTGCAGCCCCAAAAGCCTTCACTGGCAAATTTTACCAAACCTTTAGGGAAGAAATATTAACAATTTTGTAAAAAGTCTACTGAAAAACTAAAAAGAAGGGATATTTCCTAAGTCCTTCAATGAGGCTAGCACTATCCCATGGTCGAAACCAGAAGTAAGTATTATAAGAAAAGAGAACTACAGGCCAGTATTCTTCATGAGGATAGCTATTAAAAAATCTTAGCAAAATGTTACAAATTAAATATAAAAATATATTGAAAAGCTCCACTATGAATAAATGGGACTTGTTTTCACCACATTAAAAAAATAGATAATAGATAGATTTAGATATATAGATATTCATCTCAGTAGATACAGAAAAGTCATTTGAACAATGCAGATTCTTAATAAAAACTCTCAGTTAACCAAAAAGAGGGAACCTCCTCAACCTGATTAAATACATTTACAAAAGACATACATCTTACACAATGCATAATGACAAGAGATGGTGTGCAGACAATTCTTGGTATACTATTACTAAAGTTCATGAAGTATGAGGCAAAAAAAAAAAATGTGTCCTGCCTCCAAAGGAAGTAGTGATCCACAGGGGCACAGAGTGATCCATAAAGGAAAAAAGTATTGATGACATGAAATTAGAACCAAGGTCTTACATTAGTTGGGTTATGTATTTGGATATCTATTAGTCTTCCCCACATGACAAGTATTTGGCATCAACCTTCAAAGTTTGTTGAATTCAATTTTAGAATTACCTGGTATCTGATAAATGGATTTTAACAATTGGTCCTCTTTTTAGAAGAAGGGAAACTAGCAAAGTCATAGGTTAAAGTGTTTGCTGTTTGTCTATGTAGGTACAGGTGGAAATGACATTGGCTATAAGTCCCTATGATCTCATTTGATCAGGCTGGAGTTACCCACAGATTTTTATTATGATAGTCCAATAATGGATGGCATATCCAACAAACAGTAAGACTGATGGCAGTGACTACAGTTTGGTATAATCTAAGAACTGTGTTAGAATGAATATGTTCTAATTTAACAATTACAACAAAGAGGACGTGAAAACAGAAAAAGGGTCATTTGGGGTTAACAGTAACCAGTGGTCTATAGTAAATGAGAAGAATGATCGCCAATAAACTGTTAAAAACAAAACAGGAATTAAACAGAGGTCTTGACCCAAGGTCTTGGGTAGAAGCTATCCATTAAGAGGTCATCTCTCTGTTTCAAAGATATCCAGTCAAGTGGCTATTTCCAGAGAATCTCTGAGACTTTTCAGCTTGAGGTCCCCTATTGGAGGAGCCTTCCAATTGTGGAATTCTGAGTTCTTTCTCTAGTTGTTGCTAGGGTTTGGACCTTAAATGTCACCCAAAGACCCATGAGTTAAAAGGTTGGTCGCCAGGATAGTGCTACTGGGGGATGGGCGAACCTTTAGGAGCTGGTGCCCAGGTGGAGGTCCTTAGGTTATTTAGTTCACTGTCACTGCTATATTTTTTTAATATATATATATATATATATATATATATATATATATATAGTCATTGATGGACCTTTATTTTATTTTACATGTGGTGCTGAGAATCAAACTGAGTCCCTCCCACATGCTTGCTTTACCACTGAGAGTGGCTCTCACTGGGGATTTACCTACCCATTTCATACAGGTGTCACAGTCTCAGAAAAACTTGGCATCCATTGTCATAAACATACAGTTAGACACAGAAATCATTGCAAGTGAAGTTTTGTCAGGGCTTCGGATGAGTTTAGACAGTCTTTAGCTTTGCAGGAAACAATGTGTTCCCTTCCTTAAATAGGTCATGCCCTAAAACATAGACTATGTTTTGGCAAATGCTAATTTACCTAATTTAGTTCATGGTCCTTTTCTGCTAATACTGACGATAAGTAAATGGAATGCTTGTTCTAGGTTTCTCTGAACAAGGTAGGAGATCATGTATGTACTATATCCTATCTTAATAACAAGGGAAACTTGGATCTATTCATTCTTGATTAAGGATGTAGGGAAAATGGGAAAGGGTTTCACTGAGTCCAAGGGGTCTAACTGTCCCCGTACAGTGTCATCCTCCTAGATAAAGGCAAAAAGGTATTAACTGTTGTGATGTAGTGAAACATTGAGGAAAGCAAGGCAATAATCTTCTATGAGGAAGAATTTGAGGAGGAGTTAACTACAGGATAGTGTTTAGGTTAGGTGCTAATAAGAAGTGAGAAGTAACCAATTTTTTGTGACCCTGAGATAGATTATTTATTTATTTAGTCTCCAGTGCTGGGGATCAAACCCAGGACCTCACACAAAGTACTCTCCTGCTAACCTACATACCCAGCCCTTCCTGAGATCTTGAACAAATCAATATCTTTGTTCATTTGGTTTCTTTACTGGTAGCACTGGTAGCACAGGAATGTTACAAGGGCTAGTGCAGTTTTGGATATAAAGCCCTCAACTGTAAGTTTGAGGTTATTGTTTGCTTTTGGTTTTAGTGAATATTGGGGGAGTTTGGGAGTCAACACTTTGATAGGATCTATCTCAGTTAAACAATTTTGTTCAAATCCAGTGTTTCCTCAGAATGATCACTGAAAGCTGTCATTATCTTCAGTGAAGTTGTGTCATTCAGGCAGTTAAACACAAGAATTAGAATTGTAACATGTGTATATATAAGATGGAGTTTTTTCCAGGAAGAGGAGAAAAATCAGATTGAGTTGACTTCATAAGAACTGGGAATGATTGGTCAAAAGGTAAGCTTTGCACTTTGCATGTTGAGCCCCCAACTTATTGGTTAGCTGCCTGCAAATGCAAACCTGACAATCTGTGCTCCCAGGCAAGCCAAAGACTAGAGAGAGCACTCTGTGGGCCAAGATCAAATTCTCAGGTGGAAGGATGATCTTATCTGGTTTTATTGGTGACCTATTTCAAAGTTTGAATGAATGAGAACCACACTGATCAGGGAGGCCATCTCAAACTAAAGGCTTATGGGGCCTATGCCTAAATTCTACTCTGTGACACTTTTAATCAGCATAACACAAAACAGAAAGGAGAGCAAAAAAGGATTTTAAAAAAAGAATGATCTGACTCCAACAAAGATGCCCAAGAATGGGAACCAAAAGCAAAACCCAGGTACCAAAACGAGACTAGGTAACCAAAGCAAAAGCAAAGACAGCAGGGTTCAGACACAGTGCTGACCTGACACGTTAATGCATATTCAAGCTGCGTTAATGCATATTCAAGCTGCGTTAATGCATATTCAAGGTTCCTGCACAAGGGTGAGTCCCACACCTGGCAGATAAATAAAGTGCACAGTGACAGGAAGTACAGATAGTAACTCTGTGGAATCTTCTGAAAAATTATGGAAATAAACAAAGATCACACAAATGAAAACAAATACAGGTTATTCAGATCATGTTGTAGCAAGAGATTGAGCCACCACCACTTGTGTTTGGCAGAGACTCAAAGGTAGGCAGGGGAAAGAAATCTTTGTAGTGAAAAAAAAGAAAACATTTCAGATAAGTGCTGGTTGGCTCGTGGATATGGGGAAGCCGAAGACAGACTAACTAGAAGCAGGGCACTTTATGGTTTAGGAGCATATTTGACTTCCTCTGAGTGTTCTTGTGTTGAAAGGAAGGCCCAAAACTAGGGAATCTGACTCCCTAGCCAAGTCCTAACTTTCTGCACCATTTACTGCCAAGGTTGTGGTTTGGTACACTGAACTGGTTGTCACTAAGGTTATAGGTCAGATTCCTGAGTCAATAACTGCAAAAGTTATGGGCCAAAGTTCTATTGCCAATGCCCATTTAGATAGTCAGTCTCTCCCAGTGGAATTTTGGTGGTGTGGATATTAAAAACACCTGCCAATGGACCATATTTTATTTTTTAGTTATTGAATAAGAAGTCATACAATAATGTTAGTTTGTACAACAAATGTAAACTTTTAAATACTTTTTTCTTCCTTTTATCCTTACAATAATCTTGTAATTCTGAGACTATTTATCTAACTTAACTCAATGGATTTCGGCTAGAAGCAGGATTAGATCATAGCACAGAATCATGTATAGTATATAACTCAATTTTTTTGGTAGAAAATAGACACCACCTATAATGGCTTAGGAATAAGTATTTATGTAATAAATATTCATACTGTGACCAAGAATCTGTTCCAATTGTTCCTAATTTCATGGCTTAAAGTTAGGATAAAACTTTGAAGGAAGAATCACAGTTCCCTCCAAATATCTACAAGGCTGTCAAGTGGATGAAGGATTAGGTTTATTCCTATGGCTCTAGAGGACTGAACTAGTAATAAGTGAGTGGAAGAAAGGCAGGTTTCAACTAAGAATGTGAAATATCTATCTAATGAATGCTTATCCAGAAAAGAAGGTGTTGCCTTGTGAAAGAGCCAGTTCCTACATCTTTAGAGACTGCTTCAGACTGGCCACCCCCAGCTAATCTCACAGGCCTTCATAAATTTCAGGTTTTCAATTTCAAAATGAAATTTTGTTAGACTTTGAAAAGAGGAAAAGACATTATTTATACAGCAGCTTAAAGTCATTCACATTGTGGGTGAAATTATTATGTTTCTCAGAATAGTAAGTTCTATTTTAAATTTTTACTCACAGACACTTCTTTGAAGTAGGATTTTTTGCATACATGCCTATACATTTTCAAGAGCTTATTTTTTAAAGTGAAAATTGTCCTAATAAAGAGTAGTCTAAGTCAATCTTCCTTCATCATTGTTTTCTGATTGCAGTTTAAAAACTTACATAGGTACTGTGTTTATTTCTGATTCTTTGTAATTTGTAGAAATTCAGTGAGGAAAACACACCCTTCTTCATTTAAATGGAAGTAATAAGACTTTAATCTATAATCTTAAATCTTTGAACAAGACCTTTTTTCTTAGTAGTTTCTTTTCAAATGTCCCTTCAGGTTAACAATTCTATTTTTTTCTAGTTTACAAATAATGCTGAAATAAAACAGTGAGTCTTCTCCCACACCTAAATTGACTGTTTTCCAAGGACTTCCCATGGATCCTCTTACTCTACTCCTTACCTGCCAATGTAACCCTTTAAATCTAATGCTCCAAATTTTGCCTGAAGGCTATTTCCTTTTTGTGATGGGCTGTGATTTCTGTTTCTTAAAAAGCAATTTAGGATTCTGGGAATTCTCACGGAATCTGAAAGAAGTCACAGGCAAGAGGCTAGAAAGAAATGCCTTCTGCATAAATCTAGTTACTCTGAGTCGTCTTTGACAACTTCCGGGACCAGACTTCAGGCAGAGCTGAAATTGTCCTCTTTACCATATCTATTTTTTTATGACTGTACATATTTACATACATAACACATATAGGAAGCTAAAGGGAGTGATGACGTGAGACTCTCCTAGGAGAATAGAACAAGGAAATAAAACAGGTGTCCGAGAAGGACTTCTTTCAGAAAAGGGAGAACAGAGAATAACCATTATTAACATCCTCAATAGTTCTCTGCAAAAACGAATTCGTGCACCCTCTTGGGGGATAGGTTCTTTTGCTTTCTATTTGCTCGCCTGCAGCCAGGGTGCACATTTATTTGAGAGGGACCATATTTCCTCCTCGATGGCTGGTCAGGTCGATTTTTCCAGACTACAGGATATTTCTTTTTAGTGTCTCCAATAGCTTTTTTGTTATTATTTTTACTGAGGTAGAGAGGAAAGAGATCTGTCTGGGTAAGTGGGAGATTCTCTGCGATGAGAAAGGGGAGACTTAGAGACAGGAGGGGAAAGCAGCAGCCCCCCGCCCCCACGTCTCGCATTCCCCTTACTCTCCACCAGTGACCTCCCTTGGAGACCCCAGGCGGCACATCGATATTTAATCAGCCCTTCGCCAGCACGCTGCCAAGCACTCGCCGGCGGGGCTTGCCAGGCATCGCTCTCACTGCGCTGAAGCCGGCACCCGGCTCCGCACGCGGCTTTGGAAGGACCAACTCCCGGCTCACCCCCTCCCCAGGGTGGCTCTGCTCCCGGACCGGGCGCTGCACCCACCATGCGCTGCTGCCAGCGGCTCGCTCTGCTCTGTGCGCTGCCCTGGCTCCTACGGGTTGCAGCGCCCGGGCGCCCCGCGAAGCCCCTCACGCAGTCAGCAGCGCTGCGCGGCGCCCCACGCGACCCCGCCAGGGGCGCGGATTTCGATCACGTCTACAGCGGGGTGGTGAATCTCAGCACCGAGAACATCTACTCCTTCAACTACACCAACCAGCCTGGCCAGGTAAGACACTCGCTCCTCTCGCTCGACTCCTAGAACTTGCCAGATTTCATCGCCTGGGTCGCTGCTTTGGGTTCCCCTGAGAATTGGCCTCGGGACTTGGAAACCGTCATTTCCTTTCTCCTGAAAAGCAATCTCTGCCCTGCCAGAGAAGCCACAACCAGCCTCGGGGAGAGCCTCCGCTTCACCTCGCGCAGACGCCGGCCTGGTCGCTGGCAATTATGGGCTTTGTAGGGGCGCTAGTTCCCTGCACCTTCTGCGGGTCCTGGCTCCTTGTTGGGCCTTTCTCCAGGAAAGTCATGATTTCTAGGTTTGCAGGAGCGCAGGTAAGAAGGAACCTCTGTTCCCAATTCCCTGTGGGAAAGGAACCTCTTTTCCATTTGTACGATCCAAGATCCTTCTATTTCATTGCGCACGGGGAGGGAGAGCTGCTAAGATTCTAAAATGGAAATCGTGTGAGAATGGACGAAAGCTGCAGAACCTCTGTGTATTCAATAGTCACTTCCTGCCTTTCTGTACCATTGTCACAGTATGTGCTTCAGAGAAACAAGAAGACCGGGCCAAAGACATTGGAACTGCAGCCATCACCTGATCTGTCCAGGTTTTTATCTTAAATAAGGATGAATAATTGTATGAAAGCTCTAGACTTATTTCTGACGAGAGTTAAGGTGACACAAGGTGGGGGGAGTTGTTCCAGTAACTGTGCTTTTGACATATATACTCTGATTACATAATTTAAGAAAATGTATGTGGTTCCCTTTTTTGTTCCTCTGATATGGTACCCTCTGGAGCACAGAACAAAAGAGAGAAAGAGAGAGAACTCTACAGTGTACCTGTCTCTGGATCTTCTTCCCGTTTAAATGTGTTTATGTGTCCCTTACAGTGTCAGCACTCCCAAATCCTTCGGAAAATTCCAGAACCAGATGACTGGGATACCACCATATGCTTCCCCTGTCTTATCTTATTCTCATTCGGACTCACAACTGGAAAACTTCCTTGCTTTAACCAGAAAGGGCTTATACTGTGGTGGGGCCAGGGAGGAGGACAAAGGTGCCTGTTGCTACTCCCAGACATCTTCCAATTCTGTGTACTGAGGAAGTGCCCTAAGTTTTCCATCTCCAGTCTGCCAGCAAATCCTATGGCACTATGGCCATGGCAGCACAGCCTTCACCTTGCTCCATCCTCCTGTGACCTTCAGGTTGTATATCCTGTAGTGGACAGAGCCAACACGTGCAGTAACTGGCATTGCAGACAAGTGGGAGGGGGCAGTTTTTATTTCCCAAACCCTCCAGACTTCTTCCTATCTAGTTTGAAGTCCCCACCTGGCTCATATATTACCCATGAGGTATATTCCCAGCCCTGTGATTCCCTGGGAGCAAATAAGTCTGAAAAACTCCGGGGCGGAGTCAGCTTCACCCTAAATCATTGGTAAGGAAACAGCTTACACAGGCAAAGTAATCCCAGCATCAGACTTTGATGTTTCTTGCAGTGCTGCTTAGAGATAAACTGACTGCTTTTTAAATGTTACTTTTGACTTTCCCTTCTTAATTCTGTGTAAGTTCCTCTACTACAGCACATGTTGCTCTGTTTGCAGTTAAGGCCACCTGCTTGATTTTCCTAGTTAACCTTGAGTTATTCAGGGCAAAGACACAGTCATGTTCATTGCTGTATCTCAGTACCTAGTGCTGTGCCTGGCACAGAGACATTTATAATTTTTTTAAATGAACAAATAAGTGAGTAAAAGACTAAAAGCTGAATTAAAATAAAATATACATTGTTTTCAATTTAATATGTGAAATCCTTTCAGATAAAAACAAAATAAATTTTATTTTTCAGAGAAACAAAAAATTTTTAAATATTTTATTGTGGCCTTTATATTTTGCCTTGTATATATGTTTACATGTCCTTTATTGAAGCCAGTTCCTGTAATCTCAGCTATTTGGGAGATTGAGTCAGGAGGATTTCAGCTTCAAGGCCAGTCAGAGCAATGTAGCAAGATCCCATTTTGAAATAAATAAAGACAGTGCCTTTATTTTATGAAACAATAGTGATAGTTTTAAAAATGTTTTCGCATAATTCAATAAAAAATTGACAACCTCACAGCACAGTCCTTAGAATTTTTACTAGTCTGAGAAATACAAACTTAAGAATAGTTTCGATTATTTTAATGTCAATATGCACTAATATGAAGCCGATGTCACACCTTAGTTTTCTGAGACATATTTTCAATACGCAAATAAGAGAGTAGAACCCCCAACTTACTTACAATAGGAAATTACCCTCCTCTCTCCAGTCATGTTCCTGTTGATTTCTCCAGAGATGACTATTTCCTGATCTGTCTGTCCAAACCATTACTCTCAGTTTCTACTGATGGCCTCCTCTCTTCTTTGGTCTATTTTGCCCCAAGTTGAAGAACAAAAACCCCCACTTCCAATGTCATGAACATAGACTATGGAATTGTAGCAGAATTTTACTGAAGGTTTGAAATAACACCAGGGAATGGCAGCATAACACAGGACAGATGAGAGATTCAATCAGAAAGTTAGGCAACACTGTCCTAATAATTTACCAGTGATTCCTCAGAGGGGAAGGGAGATTTCAAGATAATGACTCTTTCTTTCAGGTCCTGACTTATCACCATTTTCTAAATGCTGGACTCCACATTCTAAATTTTCATTACTCTCCCATGTTGAACATTTTTGTCCCTCTATTTTCAACTTCAAACTCACTGAGGAACTCTGCTAAATAAAGATCTATGATCTCCAGAGCAGAAACTTGTATTAGACTGGTTTCCTCTAACCTGAGCAATATCTTGGTCAGGCAGGGTCCCTTTCCCAGCAGGATCATTTCCCACCACCCCTCTTCAATCAACAAAGATTTGGGTTTAGAAAAAAAATTGAGTTTTAATATTTTTCCCTTCCTCTTCAAACTATTGTTGTTTGCCTTTGTATTTCCTTTGGCTTGGAGGAGACTGTCTAATTTAAATTTAGACTTTGGTGAAGAAAGGAAGGAGTTGTGGGTCCTCTTGCTCCTAATCCTTTCCATCAACCCCCGCATATCCCATACCAAATGCTGACCCAAAGAATGGTTTTGCCCAGGCCATGTCATGCTAAGTTAGCTGAACTCAGCACCAGGAAGTCTTGTATGCCTTCCAGGCATAGTCATATAAATATGAAGTTGCTATTTGAAAACAAACCCCTGTAAGAGTGGAGTGACCTGTTTAAAGAACAATAATGGACATAATGACTGAAGGTGCCGGTTAGGCAAGATCAGGTTCATTTCATCTCTCTGGAGAGAAGTTTTGGGAGACTTCCTTTAAGGGGAGTAGGGTTACACTGTGCAAACAGGGTGTTCTGTAACCACAGGGCTCATTCGTACTACAAGGAAATCACCTTGTTGGAAAGTGGCCAGAGATCTGTTGGGACAGAGGGCACTAATGCAGGTGTACTGAGAAATGAGAATACCCTCATAGAGATGAGCAGAGGCAACAACCAGATGTTTCTGTTTGAGCTAGATGGTGATAAGAAGCCCTTAAATAAAAATCTAGCCACTGCACAACAGGCTATCTCTTGTGAGGCTTTCAGTAACAGAATTGAATGTTTGCCATAGAATTTGAAATGTTTCTCTGGAAATGTCTCTTATGTTTATTAAACTGAGGCATTTGTCTTTTAATGACATGGATTATACTTTTCCGTGCCCACAGAGCAATCTTTGACTTTATTAATAGCAACCAATGGTTTTATATATAGAACCAGTTATACCAATCTCTTGGGTTCATATTTTAAAAGCCTACCCAGTCCTCATGAGCAATGGAACATATATCTGGACACTCCAGTAGTAATTTCTAGTTATGTACAGATGGTTTTCCATTTCTGTTGGTTCCATAGCTGAGGATTCAATCGCAGATGAAAAATATTCAAGAAAAAAACTTGGGTCTGAAATGAACATGTACAGACTTTTTCCCTGGCATTATTCCCCAACCAATACAGAGTAACAACTATTTACATTTACATTGCACTGGTTATCATAAGTAATTTAAAGAAAGAATACAGGAAGATATGTATAGCTTATAGGCAAGAACTATGACATTTTTTAATAAGGGGCTTGAGCATCCACAGAATCTGGAATCCACAGGGTGTTTGGGAATGAATCACCCGTGGATGCTGAGGGACGATTGTGCTCTACATTACTAGTTACATAGAAGAGTTAAAAATGTAGATGCAATGGCCCCACGTCTTTCATTTGCACAGGGACTGCTGGCTTTTTATGTACTGAGGCCAAGAAGCCTCCTTTGCTGTCCTCCCACATCCTCTTAACTAAATAGGACTGACGCTTGTTGGAGGAAAGAATCAACTCATTAGAACATTATCTGGATGGTTGGTTCTGTTGTAAGAGAATACTATGGGCAGATCCCTTGTCTGAAGGACCTGATTCCTGGCTTGCAGACAGCCACTGTCTTGCTGTGTCCACCCATTCCAAGAGTGCAAGGAGAGTACCAACATCTGTCATGTCTCTTTTTATAAAGACACCATTTCACCACTTGTGACCTAATTATCTTCCAGAGGCCCCATTTCCAAATACCATCATTGTGTTTAAGTTTCAACATGTGAATCTGAGGGATAGGGGGAACCCAACATTCAGTTCACAGCTGTCATCTTCCACATTTTTCTCTATGACTCTGAAAACAGCATCAACATGTCATAAGGGTCTTTAGGGATTGATGCTACACTAGTTATGGATCTAGTATGACATATCTACCTTCTGCCCACCCAGTCTGATTACTCTGTGTTAAGTTGTGTAATAGATTCTGTTAATCTGTGTTATCCAGAGTGTTGTTGTCACTGTCCACAAGTAGCTATCAAACACTTGAAGTGTAACTAGTCTTAACTGAGATGTGGTGTTTAGTGTAGAATACATGCCAGCTTTTACAGACCATATGAAAAAATAGCATAAAATGTGTCATTAATATTTTATTGTTTAAATATTTCCAGATATACTAGATTAAATAATTTATTTTTATAAAGTTAACTTCACTTATTTCTTTTTACTTTCTTAATTTAGCAATTAGAAGATTTTAAAACACATATGTGGCTCACATTTTATTTTTATTGGGCAGCGCTGCTGCACATATGACAAGACTTTAGAGAAGTCACAGGTCTTTTACTGTAGCCTTGTTGGAGGAAGTGGGGCTTCAAAATGCCATAATAGATAAGTAGAATTAGGATAAACAGAAAGAAAGGAGTAAGCATTTCTGTTATGAAAAAAATATATCTGATTTCTTTTGGGGAAAGACTGACAGTATTATGAGCTGGAATACTTCCATAATGAGAAACTTCTCCTCATCAGCTAATCGATTACCTGAAACTCCTGTTCATAAAGGACACATGGAATGCATGCCTCAAATTTTACCTTTATTTACTAAATTTCAAAATAACGAGTTGGTCTCCTAGCATTCTATAGCAACGATCAGTGAGATATCATTCTACATAATTGTTAGTTGTGGATTTAAACATCTTTCATACATCTCAATCTATTGCTGTCTCTGTCCTTAAGTTCAAATTGTTTATCTTTGGTCAGTGAAAGTCAATTCAGGTTGGTTTTTGAATTCTTCTGATAAAACCCAAGTGCTCTCTGACAGGTGCTGCACATGTTGCATGAAAGGTTTTTCTTGTCCCCAGCATGCAATGAGCATGTTCTTTAAAGTGAGAAATAGTTTTCAGAGTTTGCAGTTTGAGAACTAGAGGTCCTCATTGCTAATGGATTAGAAACTTTTTCCTAAGCCTTTTTAATGGACAGAGCTCAGAAATACATTATATCATGGCTCAATACTATTCTTTCCAATTCAAATTCAGAACTATAGGGGTCATACTTAAACTCATTGATCTTACATCTCTACCTCCTTTCTTTCATGCCAAAAATCCTGGCTCTCAGCTCGATCAACTTGCCACTTATTTACTTTATTCCATAATATACAAGCAACAGTTTCAATGACAATTATACTGTTACTGCCGACAATGACATTACTAGAAACAGTTTAAGATTTACTTTTACAGTTTCTTTTAACTTTAGCGTATATTTCATCATGATGTTGAGACCACTTACTATGCTCTGAAGTAATGTAACATAGCTCCTTTCAGTGCAAGAGGGGAACTCATTTGTTTCATTTGTTTCGATTTGCTTCTGAATTTTAGGTATTGTTTCTTAATTTAAAAAATTAAGAACAAAAAAATCTGCAAAATATGGTATATTCAGAGAAATCTAGATTCTGTCTTGATTATCTGCACCTTATAGCTTCTTTTCCTCTATTTTCAATCATTTAAAAAATATGGTTTATAAAATAAAATGTGTTAAACAAAGTTTGGGTTCTGTTCTAATGGTTTCCTTTTTACTAATACATTTATATAATGCCCTTAGTCTCCTCACTTTCTATTGTCTATTAGTTCTCAATGATGAGCAATATTGAGATTAACTGACATCTTCTTCTCCCTTTCTTTCTCCAACCTAGAAATCTAAATACCTAGAAATTAATGAGCTTATTCTACTTTTCAGGTATACTCTTCATTTTTCACCCATTTTAGTTAGTTGTATCTCCTTTGCCAGAGTGTATAGCCACTACAAACTGTCTTCCTAATAACTAATATTTAGTCCTCACATATATTTAGATTCTCAGCTACTGTAGCTCATGCCTTCCTGCCACTGTGATGGTCCACAACTTATTCTCCAGGCAGTAGCTTAGGAAGAGCTCATGGGAGCAATATTCCCAGTGTTTAATTATTTTCTTAACAGTCTGCAACCTTTATACTGCAACCTTTATACTTGAAGGTCAGCTGGACTGGATTCAAAATCCAGTCTTACCATTTTTTCTTTTTAAACTTGTTATTTCTTTGTCTTCTGGCAAAAGTGATGACAAATTGATTATGTTTTTCTTACAAGTAGTTTTATTTTTCTGCTGGATTCCTGAAACAGTACCACCTCACCACCTTTTTCTAATCCAATAGTTTTACCAAACTGGATCTTGTCAGTTTTTCCCAGGTATGTGGTAGAATCTTTGAATATGTAGTTCAATGATTTTTTTTTTTTTTAATTCAGGAGATTTAGTTTTAGTCTGTTCTAATGCTTGATTATCTTCTTCAGGAATTTATTTTACACTAATGTTGTTGGCCCTTCTTCATTGTTTTCTATAACTATCAATTTTTCTAGAATCATTCTCATGTCTTTCTTTCTTCCTGCCTGAATTTAAAGGATTTTTTCCTCCTTTTTACTTTCTATTTTCCTTAAGTCATTATCGCAGTATTAATTATATTATGCTCTTTCAAATTTAATGTTGATTTTTAAGAATCACTTTGAAATTTACTTCTATTTTTTCTGGGTTCTATCACTTTTTAAAAAATTTTTTTAGTTGTCAATGGAGCCTTTATTTTATTTATTTATATGTGGTGCTGAGTATTGAACCCAGGGCCTCACACGTGCCAGGCAAGCACTCTACCACTAAGCCACAACTCCAGCCCCAGTTCTGTCACCTTTTTAAGCCATTTTTTCTAATCATCTCATTTCTGAATTTTTAAAATTCTTATTAATATACCTTTTATGTAGCAGGTATATTAAGATCTATTTCTCACCCAAATCCATAAATAGGTTTCTTCTCTTTTCTTTCACTCACTAGCAAAATAATTATATTTCAGTAACTTTTTAAAAATTACAAAAAACAAAGATTCTAAGTTATCATCCAGATCATCATTAGTCCCATCATCTAGCTCATCTGTTGGATCCCAAGTGTCTCTGCCCTTGACCATTTCACAAGTATAGTAATCTTCAGTTTTAAATTTGTAGGTAAAAAGACGAACACAATTTTTTCCATTAGAAACTGAAAATCAGAATAGTGAAAAATTATCTCAGTGATAGTTGAGGCAAGGATTCCTGAATGTTTGATTTCAGGTCTGCAGTTTTATATATCCAAGTTATGGACTATGGAATTAGGTTAATACAGATTTTCATTAGTTTCTGAAATATGATAAACTTGCCATTATCCCTAGGTGGTAGACTACAGGAAATTTTAATGTTTTTTCTTTCTTTTTTTTTTTTTTTTTTTTTTTTTTTTTTTTTTTTTTTTGCGGTGCTAGGGATTGAACCCAGGGCCTTGTGCATGTGAGGCAGTCACTCTACCAACTGAGCTATCTCCCCAGTCCCTTAATGTTTTTTCTGTACTTTCTTGCATTTTCTAAATATTTCACGATGAAGATGTTTTACTTTTATGTCAGAGGCAGAACCCTACTGGGGAAGAGCATGTAGGATGTAGGGAGGGGACCAGGGAATATGTGTTTTCTTATTGTATTCCCATTTATTTATTTATTTATTTATTTATTTTCTTGCTGTTATTCCTGTTGGGTGCCTTGAGAGTAAGCTTTCTATGTATGGCGTGTGGGAAGTTTATTTGGTTGGTTGGTTTATTTGGTTGTCCTTTGTTTTATTTTTACTGTTGTAATGGTCCCTTTTGAGACAGTTTTTCAGGCATCTGATATAGAGATTTTTTTCAGCCTTTCTTTTTTCCCACTTTGATTTCAACTGATTACTTAAAGTGTATTCAATAGCGTTTTGTTTGTTTGCTTTTTGTGGTATTTTGAGTTCTTTGTTTTGTTTTGTTTCAGTTTGGTTTGGTTTGGTTTGGTTTGGTTTGGTTTTGGTTTTGGTTTTGGTTTTTTACTATGGACTTCAATCAAAAAGACCAAGGGACTTGAAGATATGTATGACACCTTGAAAGCTCGTTTGCTGCTGGAAGATACCAGGGATTTCTTCCTTTCAAATAGAAATGACCCCATAATGTTGACATTATTACATGTTGCCATTCAGCATCCCAGGCTATGTCAGCTGAATCTCCTGCTTTTTTTAAACTCTGTAGCTAACAGGAGTCCCATGTCAACACGAAATGTTACATTGATTATTCTAATGAGCTATTTGAATTGGGGTGTTCTTTCTGATTATTTGCAAAGGAAAATAATGATCATATGGAGCTGACAGATGACATAATCATAGTCTTCTATTTTGCTAAAAATGGAAACAAAAACACATATTAATCATTGCTTTTTTCCTTTTTTCTTTTCTTCATTATTTGGAAATGGAAACTTTGAGATTTTCTTAGTACATTAGTGGACTGCACTGCTTAAAAAGAGAGAGAGAGAGAGAGAGAGAGAGAGAGAGAGAGAGAGAGAGAAAGAAAAAGAAAGAAGGAAGGAAGGAAGGAAAGAGAAAGAAAAGAAAAAGTCTGAGGGCCTACATTTTTCTTAAAACCTAAAGTCACTATAAGGACAACATTGTATTCTCTGAAGTCCTCAATCTAAGATCCTTTGGGTTTTTTATGTAATAAGTTTCTAGAAATGTGTGTACAATCATTTATACAGAAGAAGCAGTTGATTTACATGTTAAAAGATAGCATTCCAGGGGGTCTATGGGCATAGGTCCATGGTAGAGGTTTTGCCTAGCATATGCAAGGCCCAGCATTTGATTCTTGGCATGGCCAAAGGAAAGATAGTATTCCACTCCTGGGGAGGGAAAAGCAAAGTCGAGTGTTATGTAGCAAATGTAAGTTATGTATTAAATGTTATCAATAAATATAATCCTGAAGTAATTTCTTCCTTTGAATTCTTGTTCCCCTCATTCCTTTGATTATTGGAAGTGACAAAAGACAAATTGATTTTGTCATTAGGAGAAAGGACTTGGAATTACTGATTTTCACAATAATGAACAGGGAATTTTTCAGTGGGTTGTATGAAAAGAGTGAAGCAGGCTTGAAGACATCTTATATTGGAAACAAAGCCCGAAGTCAAATACAAGTCTTCTTTCCTAATAAGAAAGCTTTAATAATTCACTTCTGTATCACAGTCCCAAGAACTGGGAATTTTTTTCCTCTATTTGGACCTCTGAAAAGCTTTTTAGGAGCTAGTTCTAAAACTGTAACTTTTAAGGAATTTTCTTTTGGATTCAGCATTCTCAAGGTTGGTCAAGGGTGTCAATATATAATTATGAAAATATTGGTTTATGTAAAGGTGAAGTTTACCTTTATTTTGGTTGGATTTCAGTATTTGAATAAAACACTTTATTTCTGAAAACAGTGGCAAAATTAAAGTTTATCTGACATTATCAAGTAATGTGTTGTCTTGAGTAAAATAATTTTCTGGCTATCAAGGGGACTTTATCTAAAAGTTTGCCCCTCCCTTTACCTAACCCAGGACTCAAACGTTTTATGACTTCTTTTGCTTCTTCAGTGATACTTTCTCCCCACCCAACTCTCGTGCAATTTCCCCAATCTTAACATCTGGCATTAATGTTGTATGCCAATAATGAACTAATATTGGTAGATTATAGTATTTATTATTAACTAA
Source organism: Sciurus carolinensis (assembly GCF_902686445.1). NCBI lineage: Eukaryota > Metazoa > Chordata > Mammalia > Rodentia > Sciuridae > Sciurus > Sciurus carolinensis. Next base: position 79,203,406 of record NC_062221.1, on the reverse strand, counting down.
AATCAATAGTTTAAGTTAGGGTTCAGCCTTGGTGTTGTACAGTTCTATGGGTTTGGAAAATATGCAATATCACCATGTGCATAATCCACCATCTTGGTACTATACTGAAGAATAGTTTCAATCCCTAAAAACCCTGGTGTTTTACTAATTTATCACTCTTTTTTCTATAGTTTTGCCTCTTTCAGAATGTCATGTATTTGTTATGGACTTCAGAACATGTCACCCCAAAATATATGACAGCATATTGAATCTTTTGAGTTAAAGGCACTTGAAAACAGCAGATGCAAGATAATTCTGACCTTCATTCTGTTTCTTAAAAGCAGGAAATTCCATGTGAAAGATGCTCTTCTTATATTAAATGGAGAGTAACCATCTTATATAGCAAGTTGAGGTAGAAGAAAATTTGTAGAAATAAACACTGTGAGACTATCTTATCATTTTCCTGTTTCTCTACCCAGTCAACAACCCAGCCCAAGCCCTCTTGTCTTGTCCCACTTCTTAGTCTTAAGTCAGTTTACAAGTGCTCAACTCTAACTGCATCTTTGGGTGTTCATTTCTTCATGTGGGCATAAAACTTACATTAGCTTTTTATGCTTTTCTGCTATTAATTTATCTTATGTCAATTTCATTCTCAGGCCTAGCTGATTTCCTAAGAGGGCAGATGTAAAGTTTGCCCTTCCCTATAGTTGGAATCATACAGCATGTAGCCTTCTCAGACTTGCTTCTTTAACTAAACAATATGCTTTAAAGGCTCCTCCATGTCTTTTTGAGGCTTGATAGTTCATTTGTTTTTAGTACTGAATAATATTCCATTGTCAGGATGTACCACAGTTTGTTTCTCCATTACTGTATTGAATCATATCTTGGTTATTCCCAGTTTGAGGCAATTATGAATAAAGCTGGTATAAATACTTGTGTGCAGGTTATTGTGTGGATATAAGTTTTCAATTCATTTTGATAAATACCCAGAAATGTGATTGCTGGATCATATATTGAGACTGTGCTTAGCTTTGTAAAAATGGACAAATTTTCTTCCAAAGTGCAGTGCATCCTTTTGCATTCCCACCAATAATGAATGAGAGTTTCTGTTGCTGCATATCCTCATTATCATTTGATCTTGTCAGTGTTTTGAATTTGTCCTCCTAATAAGTACACAGCGATATCTCATTGATTTAATTTGTATTTTCTTAATGGTATATGTTGTTGAGCATGTTTTCAGATGCCCATTTGTATCTCCTTTGGTGAGTTATCTGTTTAAATTTTTTGATTATTTTTAAATTGAGTTCTTCAATTTCTAATGGTTGAATTTTAACAGTTTATTTTGCAGATTTTGGACACTGATCCCTTTTCAGATACGTTTTGCAAATATTTTCTCCCTGTTTGTGACTCACTTTTTCATTTTCTTAATAATGTCTTACCCAAAGCAGACATTTTTTAATTTTAATAAGAACACTTACTGACCTTTTCTTTGTGGATCATACTTTTGATGTTGCATCTAAAAAATTGTTGACAAATAAAAAAATCAGTCAGATTTTCTTCTGTGTTATCTTCTGGGAGTTTTATAGTTTCTTTCATATTTTGTGTTTAGGTATATTATCCATTTGAGGTTCCTTTTTGTAAAAGGTATAAGGTTTCTTTTTTTTTTTAGCAGTCAAACTCAAATTTAGTATTAGATTTTATAGATCTTAAGGTTAAGGTTTCTATCTAGATCATTATTATTATTATTGTGCATAAACTGTCCATTTGTTCAGCACTATTTGCTGAAAATCCCTCCCTATATTTTTAGTATTACAGCACTGTGTATATGTTTGCATTTACTACCTGCTTTGGAGCAAAGAAACCACACTTGGTGCACAGTGTTCTAATCATCATTTCCTATCCCCCCTTCTGCTGCCACCACTTCTAATATCTACCATTCTCTTGTTCCTCCTTTTTGCTCTGCATCTTATGTTTCTATGCATCTCTCATTTTTAAATAAATTTTCCAATCACTTATGAACAAAGACTGATCATCAAGTTTTTCTTGCTTCTCTGGGCATGATCTCTACTTGTTTGAGGCTTTGCTAACTCAAATATATTCTGTCTTATTCACTCCAGGAGGTAAGGTTTTTTCCTTACTCCTAATTCAGAGCCATGATGAATAACTCAGTTACTAGAAACTAGTTTCCTGATGACCAAGGTTTTGCTATGGAGTTTTAACAGTACCGACAGTGGAGGATGAAAAGGAAACGTTATTTGGACAGACAGTAAATATTTGGGTTGACTTCATGTGCCAGTATGTCCTTTGCTTAAGTCAACATGGTTGTCTTTGTCAAGTCTGCTTTGCTACAGAAATGAGACTTTTTGAGACTTCACTTGAGACTTTCTGTTCTTTTTTTCTATTACTGAAAGAAACATATATAAAATATTCTTTGAAACCAAAAGAAAGGTGGTAATTGTGTTTTAAACTTAAGATCGAAGGACCTTTTAAGTCAATCTCTTCTCATTTAACAGGAGAGAAAACTGAACGCCAAAAATCACATTTCTAGTTTAAAGCAAATCCAAGAACATATCTCAGGTTCCAGAGGATATTTCCTCAGGATACTTCTATTAAATCACTCTCTCTGCCCCAAGAGCATATCTGTTATGATTATCAACAACAATAAAAATAACCTTAAAATCCTGTCCTACTACACTCACAGTCACATCTCACCACCATGCAATTTAAAACTCATGTTTAACTCCCTTACAATTACTGAAAACTGAAATAAGATTTTAGTAATTGTTTTTCCCCCTTGAATTATCCAAGCATTCTTTGATCTGTGTATCTCAGGCAAGCAGGGCAGAAACTAAGTCAAGCTATGAAGTTGACAGATTTTCTTAAGTATTTCAAAGAACCACAGCCACCACCAACCATAATCTTACACTGAGCCCTATGGATCCCAGAGGGCCTGTCTTTATCCCTTTATGGTTTTGTTTTCATCAAGGCACAGGGCAGCTTGGAGGCCTATGCGACTAACCTGTTATTTCAGGGCAGTATTATTCCTTAGAACTGGTATTTCTGGATCCCCACTAAGCAGCCATGAAGATAAGCCACAGCAAACAGGACTGACTGTTTCTGCCCCTCTAGATTAACTGCCCTGTTGTGGACAAAGTGACTCACAACTATTGTGATTAACCTCCCAACCAGGAGCGAATGTTGGAAGCCAAAAATGGGAATGCCCATAGTTTTATTTTATTCCTTCCGCCTACCTCCTAAAAGAATCCTGTATTCTTTCCATACCACCACCCTCATCAGGAAGAATTACATGTTTCCGGGAAAGAGAGACAATGTTTATCTTCAAAACAAAAGGATAAGGAGAGACAAACAGTGGTGAAGTTTTGATGTGGCGAGGGTTTGGGGAAATTTATGAACTGTGAGCTCCCAAATGGCTATTAGATGTGAGGGAAATAGTTAGGGAAGGAAAAAGGACATAGAGTCAGGCAAGGTTCTTGGCTACAAACAACAGAAATAAACCTACTAACATAAGTAGACAAACCTTAAAATTTGGGACCAAATTTTAGGCTAAGACAACATTTGGGACCAAGGGAGACTAAACCGCAGGAAACTATAGCCACAGTCATGCAGCAGGAATAGCTTGGTGATGGTGTCCATTTTGGCACCACTGCCTTTACTACTGTTGGATATCATCTTCTCCTATGCCCCATTGATGCCACCATCAATGAAATCTAAATTTTCCTTCATTTTTGTGTCATTTCCTGTCAACTGAAAGTGCCAAGTGGATGCATTTATCTATCCAAGCATAGGTCATGCATCTGAGACTTTGGGATCCACAGGCTGCCTTAACCATCCCCCATAAAGTTCACATAGTGGGGTGGAGTGGGAGATTTTCCTCTCAAACACGCAACAGTTTTGGATGCTGTGCAGCTACCAAACAAATCCCTCCAAGAGCCTTCATGGTGTGCACTCAAGCTGGGGTATTTGTTGGAAAACAACTAATGTAGACTCAGACATAGGCAGGAAACAAGATGTGGCAGGAAGAATTCTGGTACGCCACACACAACCTTGTATCTATTCCCATTTAAAGAGGACCCTCTTACCCAAGCTTCAGAAAAGAATTCAAAGAGGATATTTTATCTCTGCCACATTGTCACTCCACAGTTAGAAATGGTTTACTCTCCCCTGAAGCCCCTTCTGCTTGCCTTGAGAAGTTGTCTTTGAAGAGTTTGAAAAGGAAAATGTAGATGATGGGTTTTGTCTTGTTTAGAAAGCAGTTGCCTTTAGATAGCACTTGTATCCTATAAACACTTATTTAAAGTTATAAATGGCACCAGTTAGGCAATAAATTCTATACAGAAATAAATAGCTAATAAGCACAGATCATAATTCTTAAAGTCATCATCATAATTTTCTGATGCTTTTCCATCTTCAGAGCATTAATTAAGTAGACGTCGAAATAGCTCTAGAAGGAACTTGCCTGCAGTGCAATCAATCAGAATATAAATAAAATCCAGGGAGTATATCCTTGGATTTGGCCTCAAACCATAAAATAATTATTTTTATGAGAGTCTCCTTATAGGAAAAGACTGAGCAAGAGATATGAAAGATAAAGAAGAAAAAAAGGAATCACACAAATGAACAGTCTCAAATACCCAAAAGGGTGGTGAACTACAGGTTGCTGGCCATGTCCCAGGAACCGAGCCTGGAGATACTCAGAGAAAAGCCAGTGGAATTGAGAAACCAATACAAAAATGACAAGAAACCCTGTTGAGACAGAAGATGGGTAGGTGTTGAAGCATGAGGCACAGGCAGCTCACAGTTAGGTTAGAGGCTTCTGTGTGTACCTGTATTGATATTAGCTCCTGTGAAAAATATCTAGGACAACATTTCCCAAAGTGTGCTTCATGGAACAATTGTTCTATAAGACAGTCTTGACACTGCATTTAAAAGACATCCCAATGCAGTGGAACTAAGACATGTTTTGACTGTCCAGCATGTGAACCCCATTCCTATGTGTTTGGAGGAATTCCCCACTTCATGGATCTCATGTGGAGGTAGAGCCCCTTCCATGCCAGAAGCTGAACACTAGGTGCTTGCTTTCTCATCTTCCCTCCCATTTTCACTACTCCACACCCCTCCAACTCAGGTATGGACATATAGCCTAGGTCCTGCCAATCAGAACTGCTTTCCCCAGATTTTGATTTCCTTGCCAATGATGCAAGGAAGCAGTTATTCAGCAGCAATTGAAGCAACCTCAGGTGTCCAGGGATGACCATGGAAACAGTGGTAGCACTTGAAACCTTCCAAAGGCTTTCTATTGCCCTTAACATGGCTTATAACCCTTCTTAGGAACCTAATGACCTTCCATGCTCCAGGAAAAATTGATTTTCTTTTAATGCTTTAAACCTATTTCTCACCTTCTCTTTCATTTCTCCTTTCCTTATGTTTCTACACTATTCCTTTTATTTGTAAACTTTTCTTGCTCTGCCCTCCTCACACACTCATTTTTCTAGTCTTTTTTCTATTCATCTTTTAGGGAAAATATTCTCCAAATTGTCTATGTTGCACACTCTTGCAGAAACTTAAATGTTAATGAAATAGGTTAATTGCCATCCTGCATGCAAACCTCTGATCTCCGTGAGGAGAGAGACTATGTCCACAGTGCTGACTGACATTTCTGTCCAATACAAAGCCCAGAACAGGGTAAGGAGTCATATATTTGTTGAATAAACACAGTTTATCTTAAAATAGCCAGAGTAATTGTGTATTGTTCTGCATCCTTGGCCCACCAATGATTATACATGTCTTCAATGGTGTTTTTGGTGAAATTGAAATTTTAAAAATAAAATTTGTGTCATAGATTAAAGGTAGAGGTTTATATAAATGTATTCATGTAGAGATCATTGTTGGCATAATGAAATTGGTGAGATGAGATCTATAAAGCACTCTTCATAGAGAAATGTGCTGAATACAAAATGTTGAGTATCTGAAAGCATAGGGAGCAAATAGTTCCCAAGGGGTAAACTGCTCTTTTCAATGAGATGAATAAGCTGTTTCTAGAAGCCAGGCTGTGAAAGGAAATTAATACCCTCTGTCGTATGGACCTATAGCCTTCTCCCTTGTTAGGGGTGATTTAAATTCTAAGATTGTCTCCTTACCAAGGCAACAGACAGTCAATTACTAATTGATTGATGAATAGATAGGAATGGAAAAGTGTCATCCTAATCCAAAGCACAGCTGGGATAGTTCTGCCTGGTACTTTGCAGGTCACAACACCATTTCATGTCATCTGCCATTTGATTGACAATGAATGCTACCCAGAGAAGTGAATAGTCTGGGTATCATTATTCTAACTCTACAGTTGAGGAAACCAAGATCCAGAGAATTTAACTGATCCATCCAAGACCACCAAACTTGTAGATATTACAGTCAGAAATATAAGTGTACAGAAGACAATTTTCTGAAGCTGAATTGGGAGGAGGGAATTTTAAACAGTCAAAACAATAATCTCAGGAATTGTTTTAATGTTTATATATTTTTTAAAAAGTATAACTTATGATTGAAGCAGCTAAGCTTCATGCAGTAGTTAGGAAAATCTTGGGATGAAATGTTTCATTTATAAGATGTCCTGGCCTCCAATGAGGAAGGTATTCAGGACTGAGCAGCTGCTGTGCTTAGCAGTCGCTGTTTTTATACACCAGTTACTTATGGGCTTTCCTAGCAGTCCTACTCCCAACTGTGACACACAAGATCACAAAAGGTATTGCAAGTAAAAAAAGAAAAAAAAAAAAAAAAAAAAAAAACCTGAGTTCCCTACTTAAAAAAAAAAAAAAAAAAGGTACTGCAAATGAACTAATTGGCAAAGTAGCAGGTAACAAAATCAACATATAAAAATCAATAACTGTTGGGCACAGTGGTGCTTGCCTGTAATCCCAGCAGTTTGGGAGGCTGAGGCAGGAGGATTTTGAGTTCAAAGCCTACCTCAGCAAAGTGAGGTGCTAGGCAATTCAGCAAGACCCTGTCTCTAAATAAAATATAAAATAGGGCTGGATATATGACTCAGTGGTTGAGTGCCCCTGAATTCAATCCCTGGTACCCCACCCCCAAAATCAATAGCTTTCCTGAATGCCAACAATGACTCTACTGAGAAGGAAATCAGGAAAACAATTTCATTCACAATAGTCTTAAAAAAATACCTAGGACTAAATCTAACCAAGGAGGTAAAATGCTACAATGATAACTGTAGAACATTGAAGAAAGAAATTGAAGACACAAAGATATGGAAGAATCTCCCATGTTCATGGATAGGCAAAATTAGTATTGTCAAAATAGCCATACTACCAAAAGCAATGTACAGATTCAGTGCAGTTTCCATCAAAATACTAATGACATTCTTCACAGAACTAGAAAAAAAAATCCTAAAATTCATCTGAAAGAATGAAAGAATCAGAATAAACAAAGCAATTCTAAGCCAAAAAAGCAACACTGGAGGCATCACAATATCTGACTTAAAATTATACTACAGAGCTATAATAACAAAAAACTGCATGGTACTGGCATAAAAGCAGACACATTGATCAATGATATGGAATAGAAGACCCACAGACAAACCCACACATCTACAATCATCTGATCCTTGGCAAAGGTGCCAAAAACATACATTGGAGAAAAAAATCCTTTTTAACAAATGCTGCTAGAAAAATTGATTATCCATCTGTGGAAGAATGAAAATTGATAGACCTTTATCTCTCACCGTGCACAAAAAGCAACTAAAAATGATCAGACTCAGGAATAACACCAGAAACTAATGCAACTCCTATAAGAATACATAGGGTCCAAACACTCCAGCATATAGACACAGGCAACAACTTTCTCAATAGGACCCCTAAAACTCAGGAAATAAGACCAAAAGTTAACAAATGGGATGGCATCAAATTAAAAAGCTTCTGCCCAGCAAAGGAAACAATTAAGAATGTAAAGAGAGAACCTACAGAATGGGGGAAAAAATCTTTACTAGTTATTCTTCCAAAAGAAGATCAATATCAAGAATATATAAAGAACTCAATAAACTTAACACTCCCCAAATCAAATAATCCAATCAACAAATGGGCAAAGGAATTAAATAGACACTTCTCAAAAGAAAAAGTGATAGCACTTCCTCAGTATTTACCTTAAAGAATTAAAGTCATTATACCATAGTGATACATGCATGCACCTGTTTATAGCAGCATAGTTCACAATAGCCAAACTATGAAACCAGCCTAAGTGCTCATCAACAGATGAATGGATAAAGAAAATATGGTATATTACACAGTGGAATATTACTCAGCCTTAAAGAAAAGTGAAATTAAGACATTTGTAGGAAAATGGATGGAATTAGAGAACATGATATTAAGTGAAATAAATCAAACTCAGAAGGTCAAGGGTCGTATGTTTTCTCTCAAATGCAGAAGTTAGATAGGAAAAAAGGAAAGAAAAGATGGGAACAGATCTTATAAAAATCAAAGGGAGATTAGTAGTAGAAGGTCGGAAAAGGGGAAAGAGAGGGGAAGTGCTAGGAGTGATATTGGTCAAATTATATTGTGTGCATGTATGGATATGTAACAATAAATCCCATCATTTTGTGTAATTATAATGCACCAATAAAAAAGTATGGGGAAGAAAAAGAAAAAAAGAGTTTCCTCATAAAGCATCTTTAGGCCCAGGCCAGGAACATTCTGAATTCTTTAATTCTATTGCTGAACTGAATTTTGATTTCAAAGGAATTTATTGAATATTTTGTGTTGATATTTATTGCATATAAAAATAGTTTTCAATTTTTAAAAATTTCTCCTATATTTGATTATCATAATGACAACTGGTTCATAAAATTATTCTGGTTGTTTTGCTTCTATGTCTAGAATCTATGTAGCAAGGGAATATTGAAAATCTATGTAGCAAGGGAAAAATTGAAATAACTTACTAATAAAATTATCTACAGTAGGAAACAAAAGGTATCACAGTATTAAAAGGTAAACTGAGACATAACAAAATTTGTAAAGAGTTTATTTGAGCAAATGACAATTCATCAGTCATACAGTTCCAAATCAGTGGTTTGGGTATTCAGTCAAAAGAATAAAAAAAAAAAATTTGATAGGTAAACACAGAAATGAAGTGAAGAAAATATTTGATTGGTTATACTTATACAATTACCTTATTTGGTATATCCTGTTGGGTTATAAGTTAGTTATATTGCTAGTTAGATAAATTAGTCTGTGGCTTCTGATTGGTTAGTTTTAGCTTCATTTTTTCATTAATATAGAAATTGACAGGCAGTAGCTCAAGTTGTTTTACTTGACTGCATGTTTGCCACCATCTTTGAGCAAGAAGAAACCTTATGAAATGAGAGTCACTGCTCGTAAGTGAGCGAACACAAAGGCCAATGTATCATGGCTTTTTTATTATTATGAAACATTTTAGGTAAATAAATAAGCATAGACCAAAAAGAACAGTTACAGTCATCTGTTTACCCTTACCCTGATCCTTTTCCTTCATCCCCAAAGTGACCAGTTTTGGGAGACAATCCCTCATAGATCTCTTGATTTATGCATATCTTACAAGAAAGTGTTGACTGAAAACAATTTTTTTTTCTGTACTGTTGTTTCAAGGATATTTACATAGGGGGAAAGAAGCCTCAGCAAACAGACCGTGTCTCCCTCTGGAGAAAATAGCTCGTAGACTTACTACCTGTTATAAAAGATTTAAATTCCCTAAAATCTCAGGGTCCTCTCCTGTTGTGCAACCCACTGCATGTATATGAGCATCTATCTGGGCCCATTTACACCTTTACAGTTCTGTGTAAGCAGAAGTGATGCTAATGCTGCTTGTCATGACAGTAGTGATAAAGTTCTTTGTTTTCAAGCCAGGAGACTTATCTTCTCCCAGTATTGATGAAATTTTAGAGAACAGGATAAAGCCTCAGATCCTGCAGAGTTCTTGAAATCTATTGTCTTACATTTAGCACTTATTATTTCCGTGTATGTATATTTTACTAAAGATGAATCTGTAAAAATATAGTATTATTTTACTTGAACTCAGAGTTTACATAAGTGGGACCAAGCAGTTTATATCCTCCAGAAACCTGAAATTCACTCAATTTATCTTCTTGTGATTAATCCATGAATCTATTCAGTCCATTAACTTTTAGCTACTGTATAGTATTTAATTTCATGAGTAAAATTTATTTATTCATTCTTTTGTTGTATAGCTTATTTTTGTTGTCATTTAGATTGTTTCAAGTTTTATTATTGCAAACGATGCTGGCAGTGAAATTTTTTGTTCATGATTCCTTGTACACATGTAGGAGTTCTTTTTGTGTGTAAATTTAGGAGTGTAAATGTTGAGAGGTAATGCAAATTTGTCTTCAGTTTTAGTAGATATTGCCAACCTGCTCTTTCAGGTGGTTGTACCAAATTGCATTTTGTTTCACAATATGCAAGAGTTCTTTTTTTACTTTACATCCTTGAAAATATGGTAGCATCACACTTTTGAGATTTTACCTTTCTGATGAGTACAAAGCACTGAATGTCCTTTTACATGTTCTTTGGTCAGTTTTGCCTTCTTTAGTTGCTGTTATATCCTTAAGCCATTTTTCCATTGGCGGTTGTGTTTTTTTCTGATGAGTTTTAAGAGTTCTTTATGCACTTAAATGTTTAAGATACTCATATTCTGCCTATTATAAATGTACAAATAAGCTGGGCACAGTGGAACACACCTGTAATCCCAACTGGGGAGGCTGAGGTAGGAGACTCTCAAGGCCAGCCTCAGTAATTTAGCAAGACCCTATCTTAAAGAAAAAAGATAATAAAGACTGGGGATGCGCTGGGGAGATAGCTCAGTCGGTAGAGTGCTTGTGTTGCAAGCACAAGTACCTGAGTTCGATCCCCAGCACCGCAAAAAAAAAAAAAAAAAAAAAAAAAAAAAAAGACTGGGCATGTAGCTCTGTGATGAAAGTGCCCCTGGGTTCAATTTCCAATGGGAAGAGAGAGGAAAGAGAGGCAGGAGAGAGGGAGGAAAGAAGGAATAACATTCCCTCGTCTGTGGCTTGTCTCTTCTACGATTCTTGGTACTAAGATTCTTGGTACTTCCATATTTCCTAGTGGAATAGTAGAACACTCATAGCGTTGTTCAGTGAAGTCAAGGATCCAAAATAGTGATGACAGTATATTCTGATCAAGCATTGTGTAGAGGCTGGAACACAGGGAGAAGCTTGGGTTCTAGTCATGATTCTTCTGACTGAGTGTCTTTGGAGAAGTCACATCACCCCCATGACTTGGGCTCCTCATCTGGAGATGGGAGAGTTGGAGAGATGATCCCCCTGAGCACTTTTCCAGGTAGGTTTTCTACCACTATGAGTCACGCTCTTAGGCACTAAGCAGGCAGTGGCAGGAGAGCCCAACTTCACTAATGTGAACGAGCAGCCTCTGGGTTGCTTCTCCTGACTCCCCCATGAAGGAGTCACTTTAGCCTCTGTGTGTCCACGGCAACTGCTCATATTGCTGCCACAATTCTCATGGCATTGTGCAGTTATCAGTGTGTGTTCCGTTTGTCCCTCTGGGTAGATCACAAGCCTCCTATAGGGCAGGGCGGCCTTAGTGTATCCCCAGCATCCCCTGCAGTTCCTGAGTCAGGTGAACCCTCAGCGAAGGTTTATGACTGATGACAGGAGCATGAGAGGAAAGGGAGGGAGGTTGGAAGGACTTAAACAACTGCAGATATACACTCAGTGAACACAAGAGAGTTGCTAAAACATTTACACATCGACCAACATAACCATCAGCAAATACTTTGGTAGCTGTTTTACAAGTGGAGTCTGTTTCTTTTTTTAAAATTTTTTCATTTATTCTAATTAGTTGTTTTTGAAGATCATACAGGAAAAATCTGGTGTGCTTAGTAATGGAAACAAATACTCTCTGAGTTGTAATCTAATGTTCCAACTAAGAGGCTGCAATATCATTATTTTAGTAAAATTAAACTAGCATTTGAATTAAACTCATTTTTGTCCTTTCTATGCAACAGAAATTTATTATTTACAATTTTGAACTTTTCCCTACTAGCATATTCTAAAAGATTAAAAAGGAGTCTCTAAACTGTAAGGCCTTTCATAATCATGATCTATACAATATCAGAGGTGGAATTACTTAAGTAAATCTCTCTTAGCTATAAAGCAATTCCCTGGTTGTAGTAAATGTCAGAGAAAACAGATCTATGTAATAAAAATAATTGAGTTGTCATGACAACAGAAGGAAGCAACAGGAGGAGAAAACTTAGCTCCTAAGAATGATCTGTTAGAAGGTGTCAGAACCCATTAAGTAGGGTCAGTACTTTATCCTTCATTTAGCTTTGCCTTTACACAGCTTACTTCATGGCGCAAATGTAATCCAATTTTCTCAGCTACACATTAGCTTCTGGAAAGGCACAACAAATTTTGAACAGAGCTCTTTATCCTTTCCTGAGGATAGTACATTATCTATTCATCTTGAAAAACTGCCCAGTGTCTTCTATCTCCTAATCTAATATTTTCATTGCAATTTATTATGCCAGTATTGCTGAGTCTGTTTTTAGTATGATTTGTAAGAACATTATTAAATAATAAAAAGTAAGTGGATTACCAGATCCAGACCAATATTCAAACCAGAGTGGGGAGATGAACAGTGGAGTGAGGATAAACATGGCAATCTTACAGTTGTTCTGCTGGCCCAGTTTTAGCCCCAGCAAACACCAGCTTCCAGATGTGTTATAGCACTAGTGAGCTCCTAGATATGCATCTCATAAAAACAGGCAGTTGATGAACTGCTGACAAATGGGGTCATCCATTAGATCATTTCTTGGAAACAGTGTTTTCCAAAGTTAGTCCCCAAACCAAGTACATCTGTATAACCCAGCAGGCATGTTAAAAATACATTGTTTTAAGTTCTATTCCTAATCTGCTAAATAAGAAATTTGGGGTTGGCTTAAAGATTTGAATTGCTAAGATTGAGAATCCTTCCATTTATATTAAAGTGTGAAAAAAATTGAAGGCAATCCCCTCTGATACTAAGTACCTAAGGCTGACTCCTAAATGAATAAAAGGAAAGAAGACAAGCTAAAAGCGAAACTTGCCTATTTCACAGTTTTCCTTAGGTTTACCTTGGTTCTGACTGCTGTAGATTTATGCCAGACTAAAACCTGCTCTATAATGCTGGTGTTTGTATTATAACCTCAAAAGTGAGTGTTCTAAGGTAATTCATTTTGCTGGGCTCTAGCCTGCCAGAGATGAAGTTTGCAGCTTCCTAAGTTCCAGACAACTAAACTAACAGTTAAAACATTGTGTGGTTCACAATGAAATACAACTTCACACCCTCTAGGATGACCGTATGAAAGACATCTACAAGTGTTGAAAAGGATGTAGAGGAACTGGAAGCCTATCCATCATTGATTATGCAAATAATTAGAATACAAAATGATGTACCTCTTGAGACAATATTTAGGCCATTCCTCAAAAGGTTTAAAGTTACCACATCTCCCAGTAATTCCACCCATGGCTATATACCCCAAAATATCAAAAACATTGTGTTAATCAGCTTTTCATCACTGTGACCAAAATACCTGACAAGAACAATTTAGAGGAGAAAAAGTTTATTTTGGGCTCACCATTGCAGAGATTTAATCCATAGACAGTCAACCCCATTTCTCTGGGCCTAAGGTGAGGAAGAATATCACAGTGGAAGGGCGCGACATGGTGGAGGAAAACTTCTCAGCTCATGGCAACCAGGAAGCAGAGAATGAGAGCAAGGATCCAGGGACAAGATATAATCCCTGAAGCCATGCCCCCAGTGACCTGCTTTCCCCAACCACATCCCTATCTGTCTCCAGTTACCAACCAGAAGTCCATTCAAATTCTTAATCCATCAAATGGAATCTACCGATGAGGTTATAAAACCAGAATTTGAGACAAAACTCAATTCTCCTTTTCTGTTGGTGGGGGTCTGTGTAAGCTGCAGGACTCTGTTACCAAGAAAACCCATTTCAGTGTTAGCAGCTTCTCATAGCAGGGGCTGTCGACTAGCCTCAGCTCTGAGGTCACAGCCAGCAAAGCCAGACTCTTCTCCAATACTATCCACTGGCATATTGCAGTTCTTTGTGTTGCAGCTCTAAATGGAAGGCTGTGCCCTCCAGTGTTGCAGTAGACCCCAAGAGTTCACTGCCAACTTCTTTCCGGGTTCTTTATCTTGCAGATCCAAAGAATGAAATTCACAGGACAACATAAAATAAGAGTGAAAGTAGTAAGGTTTATTCAAGTGTGTAGAATAGAAACAGAACTCTCACAGGGCAAGAAGGAACCTGATGGCAGGTTGCTGTCTGAGTGTTCTAGTCTAGGGGCTTACATAGCATTTGGGTTAATATTGTTGGTCCAAATTTATTCTAATAAGGGTTTGGAAAAGTACCAAAGTTATTGGTCTAAATTTATCAAAAGGAGTTATCCCCAAAACAAAGACAATCTTTGAAAGCTCAGGTACATAGGAAGGCTTTTATGCCTGTCCAGGGGGGTTTATAGGGGAAAATGACCAGGAAGACTATGTGCTGAATGGGGTCTTTGTCATCCAAGGCTTGTGTTTTTGTTTTTGTTTCTACCTGAATATCTTTAAAATAACAATCAAATTTTGTCTCTGAGGACAGACCCCGTAACTCTTTAGATAAATGTGTTGTTTGCCTGAAAGTTAAAACATCATTTTAGTTTTAATTAAAGAACAAGATTAGCAAATCTGTGGATCATGCTCTCGTGTTATCTGAAGACCATCAGATGTCCTGGGCTCTGAAAAACTAAAGAAAGATTACTGATAGGGGCTCTTAGGACCAGGGTTTATCTTGTTCCTTTTCCTTCAATAGTTGGACACCAGCAATTAGTGTCTCAGTCATTCAAAGGTAATTTTCTTTATAATTTGCAAAACTGGGAAAAGGAAGAAGAAGAAGAAGAAAAGAATAACTTTATGAGAGGAAATTTTGCAAAGTAGAATTGATCTACTTTAGGTAATTAGGTAATTTAAATTATTTTAGATAATTTTAAAGAATTCATGATTTTGTTAAGTGAGATAATAATGATGTGCTTACGTTAAAAAGAGGAGCCCTAATCTCTTAGAGATGTAGAGTGAACTATTTACAGATTATATGGTATGATCTTTGGTGTGCACTTCAAAATAATCCAGTGGGAGATCATGGTGAAAAGAGGAGACATAAAGTAAAATGCAGTTGTTAACAATTATCAAAACTGGATGTTAAATATTATCAATATTAACCATACTGTTCTTGTTATTTGGGGTAAATCTGAATATTCTTCAGAGTTACTAAAGGCCTTTTGGCAAGAGGGTAACAGAGAAAATTGACATCCTAAGGGGTACAGCACCAGGCATAAGAAGATGAAACCAAAACTGTCAAGGAGGGTCACAGGGTGGTAGACTGAGCTCAGACAGTGTCTTTGCAGGTGGAAGGAGGCCCTGGCTATGGACAGAATGAATAACTTAGAATCAGTGGAACTATTGATTGAGAGAGCCAGAGAAATAGGAATGAAGGATGACACTCAGGTTTCTGGCTTAGATGAACTACATGGTGGAACCATTCATCGAGCAAAGGAATTCAGCAAAATTAAAGTTAGGGCTAAACAGAGTGATAGGTTCCACTTCAGACACATTGAACATGTGGAATATCCAGAACTCAGGAAGGAAGTCTGCACTAGAGATATAGTTTTGACAATTACCAGCTGCAGCATAATTTCCATGGAAACATGTAGAGTATAGGCACAGGAAAACACTCCCTTCATGAGCAAGTGCTTCTGATCAAATTAACAAACTACTCTTGAACTATGTGAATATTTAAAAAGTGAAACAGTGGCTGGATCTAGGCAAATTGATACTAGAGAAGTAAGTTGCAATATAGAATGCACACACTATTGTGTGTCCTCTCAATTTCCATTTTGAATGTGTGATAGATCTTAAGGGTCTAATTGCAGGATTTTCTTATTTTTTTAAGACTTTTCAAGAGAACACTAAGGCAGTGCGGAAGATCATGTGCAAAAGCAAAGTTTACCTTTCTTTCTTAACTTGCTTTTCTTCTCTTTTGTTCTCTTTTATATTGCCTATGGTATTGTAAAAATGGAAGTAAAACACCAAAACCATCTACCTCCAGGACCATAGCTCAACTTCCTATCTTCAAAACAGACCTGACAGAGATAAGACCTTGAATTGACATATATATTCAGAAGGAGCCATGGAGCTGCTAATATAAAGGAGTCTTTGGGGGGGGGGGGGAGGTTTGGTTTGTGGGGGATTGGTTTATACCTTGGAGCAGGGAAAGGAGAATGCTCAGCCCCTGTTGTCTCTGGTCCTGGGACACATCACAATTTGCTGGTGGGAATATCAGACCATCTATCAGGCTTTAATAAAATGTGGCCATAACATTTTGATTTGAAACACTGAATGAGTTCCTAAACCAAAATTAAAGTTTGTCAGCAACTGAGGGTCTTATAGGGTAATTATTTGGTTGGGGGAGAGTGAGTTTTTTTTAAAAAAAAGATATTTGTATCTTTTATATTTATATTCAAATAAGAAGAAAAACACATCAATATATTTCTTTCTCTATTCTGGGCTTGTTCTTAAAACCTTGTGTTGACTACTCAGTTCAAACTTAGCCTGCTATTTGAAGGTCTATAATTTGACATCATCCAAGACCAACTGAATCAGAATTTGGGGAAGGGGTCGGACCCAAGTATCAGTTTTATTTTTAATTTCCTCAGGTGATTTCAATACACAGTCAAGGTTGAGATCCTCTCTGGTTACAGTACGAAATGAGGGAAACAACTGGGCCACTTGAATTATTGTGAGAAACAAATGTCGGAAATCAAAGTTCCCTAAGGTTCAGATGGCAGCAATGTTGTGAGTGTGTGTACACATGTGTGTGTGCAAGGACATGGTTTGCATTACTTCTCTCTACCCCGCCATGCAGGTGACCGCCGTGCGGGTATATGTGAACAGTTCCTCTGAGAACCTCAACTATCCAGTCCTCGTTGTGGTTCGTCAGCAAAAAGAGGTGCTGTCCTGGCAGGTTCCGCTGCTCTTCCAAGGACTGTAAGTGATTCTTGTCCCAGAGGCTTCATTACATTTGGTTTTCTTCAATGTCCCAAAGACCTTAATCAGTAATTTCTCTAGTGAAAGGAGAAAGGACATGGGAATGTTGAGATGTTATGGATGCTAAGTGCAAACAATGTACCTGGTGCGTACTCTGAACTGTCCATCGCTGTTCCATTTCCATCCACTTTGAATATCACATAAGCACTCTTCCTAGATTTGCAGCAACTGGAAGAAATTTTCCTTTATTTATTTTTAACTTGTGAGACAGAGTCTTATTAAGTTGCCCAGAATGGTCTCAACCTTGCAATCCTCCAGCTGCATCATCCCAAGTAACTGGGATTGAAGACATGTACCACCATGCCTGGCTCCCTTTCACTGTTTTAAAATCTACCATTGTGTTCAATAGCTCCTGGTTTGGAAATGAGTCATCCAATAGCCATTTGGTGAGTGAACACATAAATAAGCACTACCTCCCCCATGCTGGAAAATGTCCACCATGCGTGCACTCTTTATTCAATAATATTTATAGATCACTATTAAGTGATAGGTGCTGAGGATACAGCCATAGAAAAACACAAGGAAGTCCCTGTCCTCATGGAGTTTATAGTTTCTCTGGGAAGAAGTATGTAAGACATTATCACACTAATAAGGAAAAAAATCCAAAAGGCATACAGAAATGGGCACAGAGTATGGTATTACGTTTTCAAAGGTTCAGAAATTTGAAGATTGAAATAGTGACTCTGACAGTTTAGACTTGGATCCAGGACTTTCTTTACTTTCTCTTTTAACAAAAGTTTGAAGAGTGGAAAAATGGAATCAACCAATTTTTTTATTAGGACATCCCTCCCCCTCTCAATATCTGATGTTTTTTCCCCACTGAATAGAAAGATGGGAAGATGGCTTGGCCTAATATAGACACTGCTTAAGTGAACTGGTCAGCACAAAATAGTTCTCATGCCCCCATTATTATACCACAACAACTCTAGTTGGGTTTGTTTTTTGTCTTTTGTTCTTTGTACCAGGGATTGATTGTTTTTTATTTTGAGACAGGGTCTCACTAAGTTGCTTAGGGCATTGATAAATTGGTAAGGCTGGCCTTGAACTTGCAATCTTCCTTTCAAGCCTCCTGAGTTGCTGGGATTACAGGCATAAGCCACCACACCTGGCCAATGACACTAGTTCTAAAATCACTATCAATAGGTTCAATCTGAAATTTAAAATAAGTAATTTGGGAAGTTGTGGAATGAATAATCTTTTCCCCCTGCTGGTTCACTGAGTCTTTTCCTTATTCTTGCTGACATTGCCCTCCCTTGTCTGTTAACAGATACCAAAGGAGCTACAACTACCAGGAAGTCAGTCGCACCTTGTGTCCCTCAAAAGCAACCAATGAAACAGGACCTTTGGAACAACTGATATTTGTAGATGTGGCATCCATGGCACCACTTGGTGCCCACTACAAACTGCTGGTCACCAAGATCAAGCACTTCCAGCTTCAGTAAGCAGGAGTCATGTAGCCTTTCTCTGTTTGCTCATCTGCCCTTCCTGTGCTTGTAGATGTTCGATTCCACTACAGATTAGCACTCTGTAAAGAAATTATCCACCTAGCATATTATTTTAGCATCTTCTGAACTGTTCTGCCCAGCAAGGCCTTAATCTAATCAATAAGGAGATAGTAGGGGACTGGTACAGAGGGAAAAAGCTGTTGGCCTCATAGATGTGTCCGTTTTCAGAAATCTGCTTGAGGGCCCAGTCCTGCCTGTAATCCAGTCAAGAATAACTGGTGTCTGGATACCATTATATGACTAACCACTGCCACACTCCTGAAAGAAATTTTGTTTTTGTTTTAAGGAAGACTTTGAGTTACTTTTCCTGTCCTGATTGCTAGTTTAGTTTCTCCATTGAAGTTAGAAATGCAAATAGCAATGTGGCTTTGTCCTTCTTTGGAGTGACTAGCATGTTTTCCTGTTTTTTTTTTTTTTTTTTTTTTTTTTTTAAAAAAAACAAAACAAGCGTACAAGTCCATGGGGAAAAAATAGGCATGAAACTTTAACATTTCACCAAAGATGCTCCCCCCATCAACAAAACAAAACAAAACACCATTTCATTAACTGTCAGAAATATAAATTTAAATCACAGTAAGATTCCACTACAACTACCAAAATATTATAATTTGAAAGGCCTGATGATGCAGTGCCAGTCCTAACTAAATATTCCACTCCTGGATTTAGAGGTTGTAGTATTGGAATACCCCCAACTATCAACAGTGGACAAGCCATTGCTATACCTAACTACATGGGGAAACCTCACAATGTTGAACAAAAACCAGACAAAAAGAACACATGCTGTTTGGTTACATTTATATAAAGTTTATTAGCAGGCGAAACTGTTCCATAATATTAGAAGGCAGAACGGTGGTATCTCTAAGTAGAAAATAATAAATGCATGGTTCTATTGACTTTGTGATAACTCACTGAGCTATATGCTTATCTTATGTGTTTTTCTATATGTTTGATTTAAAAGTTAATTTAAAAAATAAGAATATTTTTAAAATAGTATATGCTACCTTATTTTGCAGCTTCTTTTTTTCTGAACAAAATGTTCTGATCTATTAGAAAGCCCTCTTTACATTTTCTAAGATAGTTTATAAAGCAGTCTATAGCAAGTGGAGTTACTAGTAGGAAATATTTATCTTGGTCTTCTCTGCATCCTGGACATAGTACTGTACCTATCAAAACAATTAGATAAATACCCACTGAATGGTTAGAAGGATGGAGAAGTAGACACAGCAGTTTGTTCCAAGTCCCTGCATTAATTCTAGTGTTGAAAAAGATGATGTGATAATTTTAAGATAAAACAAAATCACCCCCCCCCCCCGCAACAAAGCAATGGAAATCTATTCTTTGGTGGATAAGATTTACCAGATCAGTTAAGTCAGGGTCTTTAGTGAGGAGATTTGTGCACTGATACAGATTTTAATGTTTTCCAGTTGATTCCAACATGCAGCCAGAGGAGAGACCCTAAAGCAATTTCTAAATGTGATGCTTAAGTTTAACTTAATCATTTAAAATCTGTTTGATATTAAACCATATGGGAATACATGGTTATACATTTGGTGGGAGTGGCAGCACACTTTGAACAGTGCAGTTTAACCTCTTAGAAAAGGTTTACCATTGCTGATTAGTGTCTCTGACCCCAGTGTCACCTGTTGGCAGTGTACTCGAATTGTGTGAGTTTGGGGGGAGGTAATTAGACCCCTTGGAGAACCGAATTCTGAGAAAGTGAAGTCATAAGGTCACAACTCTGTGTAAGTGTTAATTAATGATTTGCATGTCAGTGAAACTGCAAATCTATTCTGTCACATTGTTTTCTGTTTCCACATCTTATGATATAACTTAGCCTCAGTAATCAGAAATGGAGAACATTTTAAAATACACAGTTACCAAGTCTTTTAAGAGCAATATAAGTCTAAGATGGTAGTGAGATGTATGTGTCTCTGCCTCCCTGGCTCTGTCAGCATTGCTGATGACCCACAAATAGGACTGAAGTAAGAACTGGGCTTCAGATATTGAGAAAAAAAAAAAAACTTAAGAATTAACTCAGAAGTTCCTAACATTGTAGTTTCTACAGACTAGAATATATATGAAACACATTCTGGTTTTCTTGTTTTCCCCCCTAGAACCATACTTTTGTGAGCAGGGGGTAGTAGGTACTGGAAACTGAACCTAGGGGTGCACTATCATCAAGCTACATCCCCATCCCTTTTAATTTTTTATTTTGAGAGTTGTCCAGGCTGGTCTTGAACTTGTAATCCTCCTGCCTCAGCCTCCTGGGTCAACGGAATTATAGGCATTCACCACAGTGCCCAGCTAGAATCATAAATTTTAAGAATTGAAAGAATTTTGGGAGTCTAAATCACCCACTTCTTTTTTACAGATGAGCCATCTGGTGCTCAGAGATGGTTCAGGAATTTTGTTGTTTTGGTTTTGTTGAGAAGCAGCCTCACTGTGTTGTCCAAACTGGCCTCAGACTCATGGACTCAGCAATCCTCCTGCCTCAACCTTCTGAGTAACTGGGACTATAGGCATAAACTACATATGACTTCGATGCTCAAAGATGTTAAGTGACTTTTCCAAACTCACACAACAAGGGTAGTGTAAATCAGGGCTAAACTCTGCTCCAACTCTCAGTTCTGAGTTCTTCTTACCATAATATGCTATTTCTACTTTCTGTTTAAAACTGTCCTCCCAATTTTTATGTTCCCTTAAATATATTTCTTTATTCCATAAAATATTTAGTTTAGTCCAACTTTAAATAAAACAACTCTGCCATAAAGCATCACTCCCTGCCTTTCTCTCCCACTCCCTCCTCACACATGTACAACTTTGCCTCTATACATACTCCCAAATTCCAGTGCCCCAGTGTTCAGCATGAAGCAAGCAGGCCCCTGATCACAGGGTGGAGGGAGGTTCAGAGGGGTGTTAAGAAATTTAGATACTTGTACACATTAGATAGTCGCACAGAGAATAGATTTGAAAGGGACAAGACTGAAGGCAGAGGAGTTAGAAGGCTGATGCACTCAGTGGTCAAAATTAATAAAGAGAAGGAGACTTGAAGAATTTAGGAAACTTGAGTTGTTTGAAGAAAGGGAGACAGAAGTATCAAGAACCACATCATAGCTTGCAGATGGAGGCATCATTAGGAGAAAGTAAGGATTTCAAGAAAGGAAGAGATGATAAGCTCACTTTTGGACGTGTTGAGTTTGAAATCAGGGATGTCTGGCAAAGTGTCGCATGTGAACCAATGAGACTTCAGGGCAGAGGTCTGAGTTAAAAAGGGCCAGCTAAGTAGAAGCCCTTCAGGAAGGCTGCTCCGCATGACACCTAAGGCAGAGTTACAGTAGAGAGACTAGGGCAACAGACAGTACCCAGTGTTGATGTTTAAGGTCTTGGATGCTGAATGAGGGACTGGGACTCCACTGAAGGATTTCAAGAAACAAATAATATGAACAAATCTGACCTTTGAGATGACTTCAATGGCAGTGTGGAAGATGGATTAGAGTGGAAGAAAGAGTACAGGCAAATAGACAAATTAAAAGTTAGTTAAATAGAGAAAAATAACTAATAATTAGAACCTGTACATATTATAGAAGTAACAAAGTTGTAAGGGAGAAAAAGAGTTTAGTAATATACAGGAGGAAATTTACAAATGCAACAAATATATAAGACAGAATAAAAATTATAGTCTTATATGAATACTTACAACCTTTGACCCTCCTGTAGCCTTCTAAGTAAAGATCTTGAGTCTTTTTTTCTTTTCAGAGAAAATGTGTGAATGAGATACAGCTACCATGCTATTAAAGTAGGGTTTTGTTTTTTATCTTTTGGGGTTTTTTTGTTTGTTTGTTTGAGGCAAGAGGCACTTGGATGATTCTGCTATGTGTCATACTCTGTAATCACCCCTTGGTATTTTGGGAGAGACTCAGTAAAGATTTATATTACTTTTTTTTTTATTGATGCTGTATTGAGCAAAGATGGTGATTTGGCAGGGGCAGGGGGAGAAGTACATCCAGGTTACTTTTACACTAGTAGAATGAGAGGTTCACTCAAATGTAGAAGGTGATAGGGAGAAGTCTGAGACGAATCCTACAATGATGCTAGAAGTCTGGTGAGGTTTATTGTCAAAAAGACATAGTGAGTTAGGATCAGTGACAGTATATTCCATTTTGATCAAGTGGAATTTGAGGTGCTTGAGGGATGGTCAAGGGCAGAAGCCAAGTAGGGAATCTCTGTTCTGTGACTGGAGCCCAGGAGATGGCACTGGGCTGGAGAGAGAGACTTGAGATTCATGGCAACTGGATCTATACATTGGCTAAGAAGCTGGGAAGACCAAGAACAGAACTCTGACTGACATTCTTATAAAGAATGGTTCAAGAAGTAGGAGCCATCAAAAGAGGCTGAGTAAGATATGTGAAAAAAAACCCAGGAAAGCAAGTGTCATGGAGGCCCGGGGAAACAAAGTGCCTCAAGATGGAAAGCTTCTAGACATAGGCAACAACTTTCTGATTAGAACCCCTAAAGCTCAGGAAATAAGGCCAAGAGTTAATAAATGAGATGGCATCAAATTAAAAAGCTTCTGCACAGCAAAGAAACAATTAGGAATGTGAAGAGAGAACTTACAGAATGGGAGAAAAATCTTTATTAGCCACTGTTGTGAGAGAGGATTAATATCTTGAATACATAAAGAGCACAAAAAACTTCACACACAAAAATCAAATAACCCAAATAATAAATGGGCAAATGAATTAATCAGACACTTCTCCAAAAAGAAATACAAATAGTCAACAAATACATGAGAAAATGTTCAACATCATTAGCAATTAAGAGAAACGTAAACCAAAACTACAGAGATTTCATATCACACCAGTCAGAATGGCAGTCATCAGGAACACAGATAATATTAAACACTGGAGAGAATGTGGAGAAAAAGGAACACTTTTACACTGTTGGTGGAACTGTAAATTAGTACAATCACTATGGGAATCAGTATGGAGGTTCATCAATAGACTAGGCATGGAACCACCATGTGACCCAGGTATACACTCCTCAGTATTTACCCTGTAGAATTAAAGTCATCTTACTACAGTGATACATGCATAAAGATGTTTGTAGCAACACAATTCACAATAGCCAAAGTGTGGAACCAGCCTAGGCATCCATCAACAGATGAATGGATAAAGAAAATGTAGTATGTATACACAGCAGACATTTATTCAGCCATAAAGAAAAATGAAATTATGGCATTTGCAGAAAAATAAATGGAACTAGAGATCATTGTGTTAAGTGAAACTTAGAAGGTTAAGAGTCATATGTTTTTTCTCATTTGTGGAAACTAGAGAGGAAAACGGAAAAAGAAAGTTGGGAGTGAATCTCCTAAAACTCAAAGGGAGATCAGTAGAGTAAAGGGACCAAGAAGTGGTTGGGAGGGAGGAGGGAAGTTCTGGGGAGTGATATTGGCCAAATTATTTTGTTATGTTTTGTTCATGTACAAATAGTTAACAACAAATCCCACCATTGTATACAACTATAATGCACCAATTTAAAAATGTGGAGAGAAGAAAAAGAGAAAGTGATTGCCAATATGAGATGTCATGGAGAGAGAAAGATAGTTGAGGGTTAAGTCACTAGATTTAGTTATTAGAAGGTGATATGGTCTGAAGATTTGTGTTCCCCAAAATTGATATATTCAAATCCTAACCCCCATGGTGTTGGTACTAGGAAGTGAGGACTTTGGGAAGTGAAAAGGTCACGAGGGTGGAGCCCCCATGAATGGGATCAACATTCTTGTAGAAGAGGTAAGAAGGTGCCATCAATAAAGAGGCAGGCCCTTGTCAGATGCCAAGTCTGCAGGCACCTTGGTCTTGGACCTCCCAACCTCCAGAACTGTGAGAAATAAATTTCTAACCTTTATAAGTTCACAGTGGACTGATGATGTAGCTCAGTGGTAGAACACTTGCCTAGCATGCATGAGGCCCTGGGTTCCACACCCAGTCAAGAAAACAAAATACATAAGCACCCAGTTTATGGTATTTTGTTATAGCTTTCCAAATAGACTGAGACAAGAGGTGACTGTTACCATCAGCAAGGCAGTTTCAAGGGGATGATGGCGAAAGAATCATGACAGGAGTGAGTACGGGGAAGAATGAATGAGGTAGAAACTCTTTTAAGAAGCTGGTTTGTGAAGGAAAGGAAGGGCATAGGATGACATTGAAGAAAGGAGAAACATAAGGGTAGAATTATGTTGGGGTGCTTTGTTACTTAATATATTAATGGACTGGAATATATTTATAAACAAAGGAGTATAAAGGCAGATTAAATTCACAGAAGAGTGGATATTTGTAAAAGTAAAGTCCTGGAGAAGGATAGAAATTCTATTAGCACATAAGCACAGAGTTCATACTTAGACCAGAGGGATGAAGGACAGAGAATTGGAGATGACAGAAGGGCTAGAGAAAAGTTTGGGCAGTGACAGGAACCCAGGACAGATGTCAGTCGGAAGAGTATAGGGAATGAAGTCCATAGTCCAAGGCAAATAATAGAGCATCATTTCCTTCAACAAATAAAGTGCAGGTTTGGAACACCCACGGTTCTCTGTGCCAGGTGCTTGCTGATAAGACAAGTAAGATGCTGTGACTCTGAGAGACCTCTCTGGGACTACTGAATTCTTGTGCCTACCTCTCCTTCCACTTCTACTTTCTTCCCATCTCTCTTTCCTTTTTTTTTTTTTTTTAAATCTATCTTATTATCCTCCTGTAAAGAATTATTCTCTTTCTCTTTCCCTAGAGGTTCCTGTCTGGCTCTTCCTCTCCCCGCATCGCTTATCTGCACACACCCTTAATTCCATCTGTTTCTTTAACTTTCTCTCCTTGCTTGAAATTGCAAAATAAGGAAACAAAATTGCAATTTCATCTCTTATATTTATTAAGTATTTGTTTCCTGTTCTTAATTTTTAAAACAAATAAGTTGAAAATTTGGTGCTTTTTTCTCTAAAACAAATGGTACGTATGAATTTAGCTTTGCTCTGATGGTTAATGACCCTTGATAAAATAAAACTATCCCTACCTCTATTAGGAACCACAAAAGAAGAAACAATATTTCATCCCAAACAGACAACATTTATTATGCATATACTGTTAACTCCAAGAGAAAGAAAGGACTTAAATGTAATGGTCTTAAATTCAATAATATACTTTCAACCAGGCATGGTGGCACATGCCTGTAATCCCAGACACTTGGGAGGCTGAGGCAAGAGGATCACAAGTTTGAGGCCAGCCTCAGAAACTCAAAATAAAAAATAAAAAGGACTGGGGATGTAGCTCTGTGGTAAAGCACCCCTGGGATCCATTTCCAGCACCACAAAAATAATAATGCTGCTGCTGCTGATGATGATGATATACTTTCAAAGTTTTTATGCATTATACTAGGTAATAAAATATTAAGATCAAGAAAAAAAACAAAGTGAATATTGATGTCCACAAATTCTGTGTTATAATTGGAATTCAAATGAAAGGATAGACACAAATCAAATTTCTGGCCTAAGTACACAGTTGTTTCAGGAAATCTCATGCTGCTTGTTGCTAGTGAAGAAAATCAGTGTCCTCTTCCTTACTCTGACCTATCAACAAAGTGAGCTGAGAGCCCCTGTTGCCCTGATGACAGCAGGTAACTCTGTTGTCCAACCCAAGAAGGACCCCACCCAGGCCACACACAGCCCCACAGATCCTGACTCTGGTTGTGGATTTTTAGTAGAGACTCACAGCTGGGTTTGACATGGACTTGGGCTTCTTTAGGTGACTTAAGGATAGGAGTTTTCAACAGTGCTTCAGCAGAACCAATCCTCCACATGGATGACGATTTCTGTTGAAAGGGAATATATAAAAATTCCATCCACTGCTATGAGCTGAATTCTGAGCTCAGTTCAGTAACAGTCTAAATTGTGGCCATCTTTATAAATAGTGCTCAAGTTTTATGACTTCTACATAAACCTCAAAATATACACATCTTGCTTAAATGTCTTGATATGCCCTTTACAAAGGAATCTCTAAGTTTAAAAGATATTTCATTTTTATAAGAAAATTTGGAGTTGGAAGAAAGAGTCTTCAGAGAGCCCCAGGAAATGAAGATGGTGAGAAATTCCAAAAGTTCAGGTTCAGATTCCCAGAAATGCAGGGAGGGGTGCACATTAGATGGGTGGGGATATGCCACACCCAGGAGCAGTGTTTCTGCAGCTTGGAGAATTTCAAGTACATAGACTTGTGTGATCTACAAGGCTAATAATGAGGCAGGAACCAGAAAAAGTCAAAAAGTCCAAGAGCAGCCCTCACAAAACTGTGGAGAAGAACAAATTTGTCTTTTTGTTTTCCTGCCTCCTGAGCTATTTTGCAGATGTTCCCTCCAGGCAGCAAAGTATGTACCTCCACACTTCTCACCTTCCCCCTTCCTTAGTGCCTGGATCATTGCTGTCTTAAATACCTAATAAAATAATTCACAATAAATTACTATTTGGAAAGCAAATAACTTCATTATATTCTTTTGGTGGTATTTACATTTTCTAAAGGTGGGCCTTAGAAGGCCATGCCTAACCCAAGAAGGACAAAATCTTGGAGAAGAATTTTGAGCAGGTGTGGCAGACAACTGGAGAGAGGAAGCGCATGTGCTTATCGCCAGCAACCATGCCAGAATGATTACCTATTCATCATTTTTTTTAAAAAGTTTCTTCTGCCATGTATCCATCAAAATTATTTTGAAATGACCTACATTATCCAAAATCTAATTATCCTACATTATCCCCAGGTCTTCATTTATTTTCTTTCAACCCACTTCTGATACCTAAACCCTGTGCTTGATTGTAAAAATAGAGTCCAAAGGCAAAAGTGCCCTTAAAAGCAAAATACTTACTTATATAGGTAGGATTTTGTGGATATTTAAAGATACAAAAAACATCTTCTTCCCAAATTTGTTCATTATTGGGAGTTGAAACCACCAACTCCCATTTATTTTATCAGTTTGAGGGAACAAACTCCCTTCACAAAGGGTAAGACTCTCCTTCGGTCTAGGTTGAGATGACTTTCTTTTAAATAAATGATTTTTGCATGCTAACTTATGCTTTTTTCCTAACTTTTCACATCTCCCACTTACATTTCTCAGGACAAACGTTGCCTTTCACTTCACTGCCAGCCCTTCTCAACCTCAGGTAAGTGAGGGCCCCAAGAGTTATCAAGAGCCCGCCTGTTGGTGTTGCCCTCAGAAAGCATGGTAACAGAGAGTCTGCATGTTGTGTGGCCCTAGATCTGTCACAATTTGAGATGGATTTGCATTCTAGATTGTTCCTCATGTTACTGGGATTTGGGATACAATATTTAATTTTATCCCCTTAATTGGTATGAAATGGAAGACATGATATTTGTTTAATCTTCTTTAACCAGATTCTGTCTACTATGTCCCAAACACAATGTAGACTGCACTGTGTTCCCACTTGTGCTGGGAACACAAGATAAAGAAGAGAGAAATACAACTTCTATCACTGTGGATGTGATAGTTGGGATGGAGGGACAAACAGGGAGTGGAAGGCTCACACCAAACAGATATACAAATAATTAACCTGAAAGTACAATAAAAATAGGCCAGATTTTAATTTCTACAATGTTATTGGTAGAATATGTAAGTTTCTTCTGGCATAAATAAAGAGTAGGAATGCTGAAAAAAATGTAACAGGAGAATGAATCATTTTTGGTGTTCCTCATGAAATCATAATCATAAACAGAATAAATACATGGAAATGTTGATTACTTCAGGCTGTTTTTCTGGTGATTTCTAGTTTTTTTTTTTTTCATAGTTTCTGAAGAGTTTATAATAGCAAGTTTAAAACAGATTTATTTATTGTCTTGGTATTTATTATAAATTTTCTGCCGGCTATAAAACAACTTTGGTCCTAAATGCTTACTTAGTTTTTGCTCGGATATAGTAAAGTTGATATTAAAATATTTTTGAACTGTTGTAAATCTATTACAGTCACTGATGTGCTGGTAAATATTGAACAACTGGTTCTCGGAGAAAATACCCTCCTTTATTTCATGGCATCTGCCTATTCCTGCAGTGTAAATACCTCTTTCATGGCTGATTTCAAGCTGCCAACATGATGTCACCGAACACAGAGTTGGGAAGAGGTGCATGCAATGAGCTTTCCCAAACCTGTATGAACTGACTCCCACACATCTTTTAAAAATTAAATTAGCCAAGCGCAGTGGTGCACCCATGTGAACTGAGGAGACTGAAGTAGGATGATCACAAGTTGAAGGCTAGCCTGAGAAACTTAACAGGACCCCATCTCAAAATTTAAAAAAAAAAAATCCTAAAAAGGTCTTGGGCTTTAGCTCAGAGATAAAGGGCTTGCCTACCATGTGCAAAGCCTGGGTTCAATCCTCAGTACCAGAAAAAAAAAGTTCAATTGCCCCTTTCAGTGAGACTCTGTTGTGCGTATATGCTGCCTCACTGTGGCAGGAGAAGGCCATAGGCTATAATCGATTGCCTTCAACATTTATTGACCATTTAATCTCAAGTGATACTTAGAAAGCACTATTACTAAATAAAATAGGAGATTCCTAGAAAAAGACAGAACAACTTACATTAACTACAGGAAAAATGCAGTCTAATGATCATGTACAGAGCTATGATAATATGATAATGATCCTTGAATATTATACACACAACCTAATAGAAAAGCTTGTAGTCTAATAATCAGTAACAATTACATATTATGGCTCCTTTTTATTTTTAAAAGCATGTATATATCAAAACCTAAATACTTTGTATAGAAACCCTAAACCAGAGTGACATATACTGAGAACAAACTAATAAAACATAAAAAGTCTTTGATATCTAAAAAAGTCTTACTTTACTCTTAACTATCCCCATTTGACCTGTATTTTATTATCCTCTTTGATTACAGGAAAGGTTTTCTAATTCTGTAAACTCATCTAAAGTGAACCTGACTGTACATTCCCAGACAGCCTGTGTCAATCAAGGCTTCTCTTCTATAGGTAGAAGCAGATTGCTGAACTGGCCATTGCAGAAACTGGGCAGTTAGTCAGGACCACATGGTGATTTTTAGCCTAAATTCCAGCCATTGCTGTGCATACTTGTCATTTGCTTATTCCAGTTAAAGTAGATTATCAGGGCAGGGGTCAAAAACATTTGTTTGGAGTTTATGATCATTTAGAGAAAAACAAGTTTGATAATACTTAAGCATATTGATCAGGTGTCAATAAGTAGCAACTGCTTGCACAAATCCAGTATCATCTTGAGAAATACATATGATGCTCCTCATTGCCAATAGTAATCATAGTAATCCTCTTGAATTACAAAGCACCATTCCCCGAGCACTGAAAATACCCCTTGGGAATTCCAGACTCCCCATCTTTTAAAGAGCCCTGTATTATATGTATTTAAATCAAACTCCAAAACGAAGAGGGTTCTTGGAGGTATTACTGACTATTACAAGGCATGAATAAACTTCCAACAGCAGCATTATTGACACTTCTTCATCTTGATGTGAACTTTTTCCCCATCAGAAACTTTTGGATGATTGAAAAGCATTTCATTTTTATTACCCTGGTTCTCAAAACAGGATTAGTTAAAGGTGATATTGGAATACAAATTGTAACATGTTTTGCTTGTGTTTTAAAATGATGGATTTATTAGAGTCCTAAGATGTGGGACTCATTTGCATTGGTTTCCTCAAAATCTTAATCAGAAGCTTAACATAGCTTCTCGTCCACTTCCCACACTTATCATTATTGGGAAGATTTTCCCTTTCTTCCTCATTAGTGACATGTTTAAAACTTAAGAGTCAATACATTTTTCCAGTGGATTCATAATCTATATACATAAATAGTATAACTTCTTTCTGTTAGGAATGTTTCCTAATTCTGATGATTTTTTAAATGTTTGATTCTGATGATTTTTTTTCTAAGTACCTTTAAATATGCCACAAACTGCCCAAGATTGTGAACATATTTTAGGAGCTAGATAAGGGAATCTCATCTTAGAATCTAATATCTTCTTAGATACTTTAGTGGAAGGTCTAAGGGAAGGATTGGTGTAATGCTAATTCTTGCCTATCAGAAAATGGTCAAAATTCTTGAAGAACAGGCTTACCTGCTTTTTAAGGTGAGGCTTCATATTTCACATTGGCCAAACAGAAATAAATCTTGCCTCCTGTTACAGCCACATATTTCTAATTCTAAGGGTGTGTGGGGGGGGTACTTCTTAAGTAGAACAAATGTGCAGAATTTAGTTGAAAAAAGTGATCACACCAAAAAATGAAATGGCATCATTGAGTGAATGGTGATTTTTGTCATATTCTCTGATAAATCTTTCTAATGTCTGGCATGGAGCTGTCAGTTACTCAATATGTATGAGAGAATGCTGCCTGAAATAATAACAATTCATTGAGATTTGCATCAGAACTTTGCACCTGATAGTAGAGAAAACAATCCTATTTGTGTGAAAATGGCTTGAGTCTATGACTGTAAGCATTTCCTAATATTAACATATCATGTCTTTCCTTTTGTTTTCTCAGTATTTTCTTTACAAATTTCCCAAAGATGTGGACTCAGTTATCATTAAAGTGGTATCTGAAATGGCTTATCCATGTTCTGTTGTCTCAGTCCAGAACATCATGGTGAGTCCTGACATTTGTTAGCCTTCTAATGGGAATATTTTATTATCCAGAATAAATGAAAGGGAAGAGCAAGGACCACAGCATCCTCTTATACTATCTGTCTTCCCCAAATTGATAAATAATAACAGTATGTTGTGCACTGAAGTGGGCAGGTCATTTTTGCAGACATTTATTAGATAGATAAAGAATAGTTGGCTCCTCATCAAAAAAAAAAAAAAAAAAAGGAAGGAAGGAAGGAGGTAAAATGATCTTAACTAAGAACAAAGAAGACCAAGTTGTGGGTTTCACAAGAAAAGTAAAATAGAAACCTACCATTGGTTCTGTTTTTAAATTTTTATTGTAACATTCAATTTTTTTTCTATCTCACTGGGTGTTAACAAAAAAATTGGAAATGTCTTATATACTTTAAGACTTTTTCATGGTTATCTTCAGTGTAAAGTGACTTTAACTTTAGAGGAGAAGACATCAAATCTTAGGAGGGCTGTTTCATGACTGTTCTGAGGAGAAGCCTTTCATGGTTTCTGGCTTAGTAACGACTCCCCTGCTCTGTGGTCCAGGTGGAAAATCCCTGACAGGTACTACACGTGACTTGACATTATGTAACATTAATGATTCTTTCCTTTTTATCCTCATGCATGCTGTAGTGCCCAGTGTATGATCTTGACCACAATGTGGAATTTAATGGTGTCTATCAGTCCATGACCAAGAAAGCTGCCATCACACTACAGGTGAAACATTGCTTCTATGATCACTGTTGCCATGATAATGCTTTATTAGTAGTCAGTTTATCTTCTGAACTAACATCCAAAAGAGATGGCTATCCCCTGTGTACCTTGGATCTCTTTCCTATCTGATTGGTTTAGAACTAAGATTGCTATTGACCAAACCATAGCCTGAGTGAAGGTAGACAATGCTATTTTTCCACCTGGGGATTTCTTCCCCTCATGGGGATTCTTGGGAACCCATGGTGCAGAAGACACATATCTGACAGATTGCCTAGAGAAACAAGGACAGAAGATTCCTACTCATTGGGGGTTACCAATTTACAGTGAAGTTTAAGGATTCACTTAAAGCAATTAAATATATTCTAATAGTCTGTAGCAGTAACAGCAAAATATGACTTTGACTAGACAAATGACATATTCAAAGGAATATGAACTATATTTGTGTAGCCATTTACTTCTTTGCTATTTCTAATTAAATTATTATTTTCATGATAATTGTATAGCAAAAAGGTACATACATCATGTCAGCATATTTTCAAAGAGACTCTGTCCTTGCCCTTGGAGTGGTACTGACTTAAAGAACCTGTGACTCGATCTGTTCTCTAGGTAAAGGTGATATTGTTCCTTGAATAATAGGCGGAGAATGAAGACGTATCAGGCCTCACAACTTCCATAGTCTAACTTTAATTTTCAAGGGTCTTAAACGTGATATCTCAAATCTCTCTCTTGTTAGTATTTCTTCCTTAGCATCCCAGCATTATGTGGCCCAAAATTAAAAAAAAAAAATGACAGAAAAATAACCAGAATAGGGAACTTCGGATTTTACCTTATGCAGGATACTTCATTAATGAAGGGCAAAGCGTATTAGTTCATGTCAACCTTAGATGCATTTGTCAATAAACTTCTTTTGGAGCCCTTATTTCAGTCTTAGATCATTTTCTCGATGAGCTAAACATAATATCAGAAATTTGGGGATGATAAAAAAGAAGTCAGGGTTATAGAATTCTAATGTACCTTAAAGGTTAACTTGTCACATAGTGCATTCATGGATGAGGAAACTGAGACACAGAGAAGCACAAAGAGAAAGTCAAAATTAAGACTATAACTCCTAACTTAGGTCCTTCATCTCCCTCACCTGTGTTAATTATTTAACTGCTGAGCATATGACTTTTAGAAGTCATTTATCATTAGACTTTAAAACAAAACATACAGATAGTAATTATTAAATGTAGGTTGTTGATATTATTCGTATGGTGCCTATCACAGTTCTAAGCACTCATGTGGGCACAAAATAGACTGAAACCATAACAGTGTATCTGTTTAATTTCTTTGATGCAATAATTATCTTATTGTAAATAATCTGTAATTGTTTTTGGGTATGTGAAAGTCCTTTCCAAGCAGGTACAGGGCTGGGGTGAACACTACTTTTCCTCTTTCTTTCTGTCCCTACCCCCATGGACTTTTCTTCCTTCTTCTCACTGTCTTCCTTACCTGCCTATCATAAGGTTGTTATGTCTTATACAGAAGAAGGATTTCCCAGGTGAGCAGTTCTTCGTGGTGTTTGTGATAAAACCTGAAGATTATGCATGTGGAGGATCGTTCTTCATTCAGGGTAAGAGGTAGTGAGAAACACTCAGAAGGGAATAAAAGGGAAACCACAAGTTCATCTCTAGTTCTCATTAAGGGTCCATCAGCAGTGACCTGGCAGGGCAGTCTGAGAGACACTTGAGGAAGAAAATAATAGACTAAAGGTATTATTGATGCTTCAAAATGTCATTTAGTACATCCCGACATTTTTTAAGTCTTATACTTAAAACTTAACATACAGATAGCAATTATCTGTACGTAAGTAAGTTTGCTCAGTTGGCCCTTTGCTCAGCAAATATTTGCAATGGTGAAGTAAAGATCTTACACAGTGGGTCAAGTTCTGTTTCCTAAAATCAGTTTCCTAAGATGAAACCTTATATTTATCAGTAGTCATCATTTTCGCAAAGATATACAAGGAAAATTTAGTTTACCATTCCAGCTGCCAAAATTGTGCCATGTAAGATAGTAAGAAAGCTGAGTATGATATGGTTTTATCTCAATAATAAAGGCTTATGTGAATTCTCAGGCATAGTACAAAGAACAATGTGTAACTACCTAGTTCTGCTGTGGGAATGGAATAGACTGTTGCTTGACAAAATAGAACCCCTGCTGAAGAACCATATATGACCAACACAGAGGGGACTTTACTGTTGAGTATAACATGGTTCCCTTAGTATTTAGGCGAAATTTCTGCTAGTGTGCTCTTTAATCTCTTAATTACATAGCTCTGTAGTTTTACCATTGTCCAGTGTTCCTTAATAAACTATAAGCCCCTCAATTACCATATACAACAACTTTTTATTGGTCAGAAAAAAAATACAAACTAAAGAAGACATAGCTTTCTCTTTTTACAACTGTTTTCTTCTGATGTCTATGTATTTCAAGGGAAGGACCAAATCCTTCTTCACAGGAGAAAGGAAACTGAAGTCTCTTCTGCATTAGTTGGTGCTAAAAAATTGTGCCCAAGCAAAGGCCAGATTGAGACTTTTAACCAAAAGGAATATTAGATAGTTTGAAGATTTGGAAGTTAGATTTTCCTCCTTTGCTTGTTAAAATGAAATTCAGCAGCCAGAGTTAATTCTGGACATTTTTGTATAATTATTCAGAAGAAAGGACAAGAATTCCATATCTGATCCATTACACCTTGTGCTTTGTTTTTGTTGTTTTTGTTTTTGTTTGTTTGGTTTGGGTTTTATTTGTTTTTATCAGAAAATGAGAACCAGACCTGGAATCTACAACGAACAAAGAAACTTAAAGTGACCATTGTTCCTTCCATTAAAGGTCAGTGTTGACTCTGGATGTGGTGGAGAGACTCTTATGCCGGGAAATTTCTCACATGAGTCAATACTGTCATCCTCCCAGAGCAGATCATCACAAGAAAACTAAAGTCCATTTGTCTTAGCGATAGAAGAGGGAATCCCTTCCAAAAAGAAAGGGAACCCAGTTCTGGAGTTGTATCCAGCAGTCCTTCCCAATTCATGGTGGAAGACAACTGGATTTGGATAATCATAAAGGACGATGTGTGGGTGACCTCACACAGCTTTGCTGCTCTAAATGAAAATTTCTTGGGACTTATGAAGGGTTGTGATGGAAGTGGGTCCTTTAAGCTGTCCTGCCCCAGATGTAGTCCTCCTTCTTCTGAGGACAACCTGACCAAAGTCTTTTCTCTCTCCTCAGAATCTGTTTACGTGAAATCCAGTCTTTTCAGTGTCTTCATCTTCTTGTCCTTCTACGTTGGATGCCTGCTTGTGGTGTTTGTTCATTATGTGAGGTAGGTCAGAAGTTTCAAGGACGCCTTTCCCTGTCTCCGTGTAATGAGGTTTTAAAGTCATATTGACTGGGGCCAAAGCTACCTCAGCCACTAACCGTGACCTTGGGCAGGCTACTTAACGTCCTGGGCCTTGGGTGTGTCATGTAAAATGAGATAATAATTTACCTTATAGAATAGTGTAACTAGCAGAGTAGTTCATGTTAGTGTCGTGCATGTAGTTAGTATTGATATAGTGTTGGACTATTTTCATAGTGAAAATTCAACAAAAAGTCTCCTTATTTTTTTTTTAAACTGAAATCCTATGGACTGTAGGAAATGATCAATTCTCCCTAAGAGGGAACTTTAGAATCAGCTTTAAACATTCTATCAAAAAGTAAATTTCATGCCTAAAATAAATCTTGAGGTACAATAAGTAGAAGGAGTAATATGTTCTGATACCACATTACCAGGTGCTCTTCTACTGTTGTACTATCAATCTTCCAGTAAAATGTCCCTTGTGGGGGAAAAAAGGAGATAATTGTGCCATAATTTGACCAAGGAAATTTCCCTTCC
Source organism: Sciurus carolinensis (assembly GCF_902686445.1). Lineage (NCBI taxonomy): Eukaryota > Metazoa > Chordata > Mammalia > Rodentia > Sciuridae > Sciurus > Sciurus carolinensis. The sequence goes on along the minus strand of NC_062221.1, from coordinate 79,167,413 downwards.
CAAGAATTTGGAGCCCCTCATAAAAAAGCCAAACTTTCCTGGACTCTCAGTAGGGCTGAGTCTTGAAAATTCCATTCTTTGTTGTGCTCTCTGGGAAACAACTACAAAAGAATGGCAGGAGGTTTACAATAAATGAATGTTCTTTCTCCCCTTGAATATGTCAAGAAAACAAAGCCAGCATAGAGTTTCATAATTACTGGGCAAGATGAATCAGTCTGTAGAAAGATCTCTCTGCTACAAAGATATAGGGAAGATCAAAGGGAGGGTGGAGGGACAGGAAAGGAGAGGAAATACGAAATGAATTTAATGAAACCATGTTATATGCATATATGAATACACCACTGGGAATTTTACCTTTATGTACATACAGAAAGCACCAATCAAAAGTAAATAAATAAATAAATAAAGGAGCAAAAAAAGATTCAGAAGAGTACAGGAAGGAAAATATGGGAAGGAAAGGTCGGAGGGGAATGAAATCAAATTCCCCGCATGTATGATTTTGTCAAAATGAACCCAACTACTATGTATAGCTATAATTCTCTAATAAAAAAAGAGAAAGCCAAAAAAAAAAAAAGAAGAAGAAGAAGGAAAAAAAGAAAGATCCCTCTGCTATCTCAACAGTACAGCTGTCTCAATGACCGAGGACTATCTGACTCAACTAAGTCTCTTCTGATCTTTAGGAAGCTTTGAGTTGAGATACTGCCTTTAAAGAACCTGGTACCACCATTAGCCAAATGTGGGAGAATTTAAGCACCAAAATAATTGAAAACAATGAATTACAAATCATGAGGGGGGAAATAGAAAGTCATGAGCCCCTATTCATAAATAAAGGAAGGACTTAAACACCTCCGGATATATATCCAATGAATTCAACAACTTCACTAAAACAGGTACCCATTAGGGAAAGGTGCCTCTAGCAAATACAGTAAAAGGGAGGACTCTTGCCTATAGCAGAAGACCAAGGGCTGACTGATAGATATAAATCAGTTATAAAGGGGATCAGATATAAAGGGGATGCTGGAATTGGAAAAATTATCATTTTGGAAACATCGTAGTAAAGACTAGATCAAGTTAGACATCTTTAATGGATGCTAAGTCCAGAGGGGAAATCTGATGAGGATCAAGATATTTGTGTAACCCTAATAGATATCCTCACTAATTGCTTAGTAGTTGTAAGGGGAAAAGATAATAACTGTACAGGATAAACCAAACACATTGATCAGAATTAATATCACCAAGGAGAAGGTGGCCCTTGTGAGCCTCTGGACATGACGCCCTGAGAAAGACACTAACACTCAGATGGTGTTTTAGAAAGACTCGTGTTGAATCTAATCATGTGGAAAAACTAGACACTAAGTGTTCATAAAAGCAAGAATGGAGGAAGGATGGATAGAGGAAAATGAGGGGTGGGGAGGGGGTGGGGGAAAGGAAAGATAATAGAATGAGACAAACATCATTACCCTATGTACATGTATGATTATACAAACAGTGTGACTCTACTTTGTGTACAATCAGAGAAATGAAAGTTGTACCCCATTTGTGTCCAGTGAATCAAAATTTTAAAAAAAGACAAAGGATATATGGAATTGTTTTACATCAAAGGTGAATAAAGACATCTGACATCTAAAGACAATACCTGGTTTCAGATTGGATCTTGTACTATAAAATTTGGTACTTGTATTGTGGTTATGTAAGAGAATACCTTTACTCTTTGGAAATATTTAGGGGTAAAAGTCTACAACAAATGCAATTTGTCAAATGGTACAGAAAGAAAATTTAGATAGATACATGAGATATACAGATGAATAGATGGACAGACAGATACACACACATATGGAGAAAGAGAACAATAGAAGCAAAGGGAGTAATAAGATAACAATAAATGAATGTAGGTAATGGGGATATGGATGTTTTATATTCTATTCTTATTCTTGAAACTTCTTTGTAAATTTAAAATTATTTTCAAATAAAAAGTTAAAAACATGGGCTGGGGAGATAGCTCAGTTGGTCGAGTGCTTGCCTTGCAAGCACAAGGCCCTGGGTTCGATCCCCAGCACCAAAAAAAAAAAAAAAAAAAAAAAAAAGTTAAAAACAAAAAAAACCTCAGGGTAGGGCAAACACTATACCTGGAATGTGAATATATTAACTGATTATGAGCTCTATTAATTTATCAGATCATAGTCACTAATATTTAACAGTCACTAATATTTAACAGGTAGCTGTTCTGTGCCAAGCAGTGTGCTGAGCCCTCTTTGTAGTTCTTCTCATCTCATGCCCCCAACAGTGTTTACTATTATTATCACCATGTGACAGTTAAGGAAATTGAGGAACAGAGAGATTAAGCAATTTGACCAAGAATTCACAGCCAGTAAATGAAAGGGCTAGGACTTGGACTCAGGCAGCCTGGCTCCTCTTCTGATCCTCACGTCTTAGGCAGACTGATCAAGAGGGGTCTGGAGTGGTCAGGGCATGTGAAGGAAGACAGTCCTGACAAGCAAGGCCTAACCAAAAGCCCAGCACCCCAGCAAGGATACAACTTTAAAAGAGCCCCCAAAGTTTCCAGTTTTGCCTCAGTTGAGTTCCAATGTCCTGGAGCTCTTCTGCCTGCCTTAAACTATCTCCACTCCTGCTGTTTTAGATTTTAGAAAATAGGATTACGTCTTAGACAGCTAGCATGCATAATCAACACTCAAAGAGAGACAAAAAATTAATAGCTGATTAGAAATCTCTCTAAAGTTGTTATTCAGTCAACTGAAGTGAGCACAAATTTTGAAACTTGTAGTTTAAAGCTCCGTTGAAACTTCTAGTTGCAAATTATTTTGCTGCAGTCAAATGCACAAGCATACATTCTTCCCAAAGATAGAGAAACTGAAAATAGAAATCTGGAGTCTTAAGAACCATTTGGCATTCTAAATAGAGGAATAGACTTGGGGAAATGCTAATAGGAGATCTCTTCCTTCACTGAACTAAGTGAAACAAAGTTTTCTGCAAAACCATATAAAACCAGCCCTCTCAGTATTGTGCCATTTACTTGATACTTGATGGGTTCCCTGTACCTTAGTATTAGTACATGTGGGATTTGTGCTATGAGATCAGGATGAGAAATACTGACAAAAGACAGAGCCCTTCCCTCAGGGAGCTAACATTCCAGTGTCTTTATGCTATATTGGCACTTAAGATCATTTCCTGCCCATCTTCCAGCCCCAATCCATTCAACATTCTATAAAGAATGTGCAGGTCTAAGGTCAAACACTGCATGAGTGTTCTCTAATTTGTTCTTGTAAACACTCCTGCCAGATGCTGAGTCCAAATTGCCTAATCCTGAGTATTCACCTTCTGTTTCATTCTTTTATTAGTTATCCATTGTAACAATAATGCTGCTTTTTTAAAAAACAACCACAGGGCTGGGGAGATAGCTCAGTCAGTAGAGTGCTTGCCTTGCAAGCACAAAGCCCTGGGTTCAATCCACAGCACTGCAAAAAAAAAAAAAACCACAAAAACTCCAACAGCATATGGCAATGAATATTTGAGTTTGCTCTTCAATCTATGGGTCAGCTGGATGACTCTGCTAATCTGGGCTGGGTTCAGAGCTCTCAGCTGGAGGCAGTCATAGAGTGTGATCCACTGGTAGGTCCGTTGGTTCTTGTAGATTGTCCTCAGCTGCTCCTGGTCTCTCCAGCAGGCTAGCCCTGGGATTATTATATCTCAAAGAGAGATACAAAAGAATGCAATTCCTCCTTAACATGCTGGTTCAGAAGTACTTCCTCCTCATTCCACTTCTGGAAAGGGAGTAAGTCATGAAGCCAGCCCAGATTCCAGAAATGAAGATGTAGACACTACCTTTTGATTGACAAAGAATAACTATTTTGCAATCAAACTAGACTCATTATCATTTGCCATGTTTTGATTTGTTCACTGGATACTGCCTGCCTAACCCTAGATTTGTAAATCATTTAACTCCTCTAATGAAGAATTTTATCAGTTCCAAAAGCTAATGCAAATGTGCAGTAAAGCCTATTAATCCAAACACAAGGTCTTCTATGTGTCCATATAATTGCTGGCCAGAAAATTATTAAGAAAGAACTTCACCACAGCCTCATTTGCCAGCTAGAACAGTTAGGCCAAATTGTAACTATTTTTCTTAGTGATATACTTTGTTCATTCAACAAATATGTAGTTACCATCTCTTATATTCCGGTCCTGTCCTAGAGGTTAGACATAACAGAACAAAAGAATCTAGATCCTTGTCCAACTACAGCTTCCATTATAGAGGGAAGAAACATACAAGCAAGTAAGCAATTAATAAAGAAATAATTCCAGCTAGTGATAGTGTGTGATAGTGATTGAACTGGGGACACCACTTTCGATTTCATTTGGTCAATAGGGAAAGTCTCTCAGAACCAAGGTCTGAATGGTGAAAAGGAGCCAATCGTGTAAGGATCTGAGGAGAGTGGTCCAGGCAGAAAACAAGAGCAAAGGCCCCAAGGCAGGGATGAGTTTGTTGTGGCCTAAGAAGAAAAGGGATTTGAGGAAAGGTTCTTCCACCAAACATACTAGGATCAGGGTGTACAATCTCTATGCTTCCCACCTGAAAGTTCATGAGTATTTATGAATCCCAGTGAGTCTCCCCAACCCTTTCGACCTCACAATCCAAAATGGAGGCTCATTTTGGGAGAAGAAAGTTACTCACATTCTAATTTTTTCTTTTATAAACAGTCCCAAATGATAGATATGGCTTATTAACAGTTTTATTGAGACAAAATATGTGCACTATAAAATTCACCCCTTTAAGTATACAATTCATATATTTTTGTATACTCACAATTGCACAACCATAACCACAATCTAATTTCAGAACATTTTTATCACTCCACAGATAAGTTCAGAGTTCAACAAGATTGCAGGGTACTTGATTAATATGTAAAAATCAATTGTATTTCTGTGTACTGGCAATGAACAATCAAATTATGCAATTGAGAAAATAATTCTATTTACAAAAGCACCAAAAATAATAAAAATTCAGGATCAAATTTGACAAATTAAGTGTAAGATCTGTACAAACTACAAAACATTGTTGAAAGAAATTAAAGAAGATAAAATAAGTGGAAAGACATCCTGTGTTCATGGATTGGAAGATTTAATGTTGAGATGGTGAAGTAGAAAGAATAATGGCCCCCAAAGATGTCTATGTCTTAATCTCCAGAACTGTGAATCTGTTACCTTACATGCATATGTAATAAAGTTTTGGAGATTTTCTTGGATTACCCACATGGGTCTAGTATAATCACAAAAGTCCTTGTGGCAGGGAAGCAAGAAGACCAAAGATGGAAGGAGGAAATGTGAAGGAGGAAGCAGAGGCTGCAGCAATGGAGAAAGGGCCATGGGTCAAGGATCCCAGAACACCTCCAGAAGTTTGAAATGGCAAAGAAATGGACTCCCTTGCAGCCTCCAAAAGGAATACTGCCCTGCTGACATCTTGATTTTCACTACATAAAACATGTTTTATTGTCCTGACATCCAGAACTGTAAGATAATCAATTTTTATTGTTTTAAGTCATGAGATAATTTGATAGTCAGTTACAGAAGTGACAGAAAACTAACATACATTGCAATACCTTTCAAACTGATCTACAGATTTAATATGATTCTTATCAAAGCCCCAGCTGACTTTCTTACAGAAATTGACATGTGAATCCTAAAATTCGTATTTGAAAAAAGGGACCCTAAGTGACTAAAATGATCTAGGAAAAGAGAACAAAGTTGGAGGACTCATACTTCCTGATAGCAAAAGTTACTGCAAAGTATATAAACAAAGACTCTGAGACTGACATAAAGAAAGATATAGACCAGTGGAATAAAATTGAGAGTTCAAAAATAAATTCTTACATTTATGGTCAATTTTTGACAAGGATACCAAGATAATTCACTGGACAAAATATTCTTTTCAACAAATGGTGCTAGGACAACTAGATATCCACATGAAAAAGAATGGCATTTTGCCCCTACCTCACACCATATGCAAAAATTAACTCAAAGAGTATCAAGCACCTAAATGTAAGAGCCAAAACTGTAAAACTCCTAGAAAAAAAAAATTGGTGTAAATTTTTGCAGCCTGGTATTAGGCAAAAATCTCTTAGACCCCAAAAGCACAACTAGCAGAAGAAAAATTAAATAAATTGAACTTTATAAAAATGAGAATTTTTTGTGCTTAAAAAGAACTATCAGAAGATTGATAATACAACTTAAGAATAGGAGAAAAATATTTGCAAACTATTTATCTGCTAAGAGTCTAGTATCTAGACTATGTTAAAAAATTCCCATAGACCCACCAATCATCTGCTGTTAGCTCACAGACTGCAAGTGGATCACCTGCTGCCGGCTGTTGCCTAGAAGTCCATTGTCACAGTACCTGCAGGTTTGGTTACACATGGTTTCCACTATCTTGAGACAACAGCCAGGAACTGCAACTTTGCTGCCATGGCCACTGCCATCTTGGGGTGTGGTCACCTCAGTCTGGGGACTCAGGCCAGGGCCTGGAGATATATTGGGGTACCTGCAGGTCTGCCTGCACCTGAGGTCTTTCTGCTCAGTGTGGTAGTGGCTGCCATCTGGCTGCCTCTTTGTATGGTCGCTTCTTCGTGTGAGTGCATCCCTGGTGGGTCTCTGCAAGTTGAAAGGGCATTGAGATCTTGGGACTGCAGCAAGGCAGAGCCTGAAAAAGCTAAAGCCCAGATCCACCAGATTGCAACTGAATTTGTCTGGGTCTGGCAAGCTTGTGGAAAGTTGGAGACTGAGGTGTTTCCCCAGCAGGTAGCACAGGTTGGAGAAACTGGAGAAAACTGGGCTCTCTCCAGCTCAGTGACTACTGAAGTGTGCAGGGATGGAAGGGGCCAGCTACAACTGTTGGGAAGACTGTAAGAGGGTGAGAAGGTATCTTGCTATTGGCTTACCCACCCAACCTGTCTGGCATCCAGTGGACTGGAGCTAACATCAAATTTCAGACAGCTTCACCTATCAGCAGAGAAGGGAAGCTGAGAATATTTTTGAAATCCAACTGAAGCAATCATTCAATTTTCCATTGAGACTTTCCTCCTTTTCTTTTTTTTTTTTGCCTGCAGTCTCACACCTTCACCATCTTTAAATCCAAATATTTTTCATACATCGATTTGTTGAGGAATGGGATGTCTGAATAGTATATGACAGTTTTGTTGTGTATTCCTATATTTTTGCTTTTTTGAAAAGAAACCTTGTACACATTTTTTCTCTCACTTCCCTGTCTCCCTAGATTCTCTTTCTCACTTCTCTCATACTAACAGCCATCCTCTATTTATTCCTCCCTCACTCACTATAAATTTTTACCTCTATCTTCTCTCCCTCTCCCTCATAAAGATCACATCTTACCCTCACTATCCATCATTTAAAACAGTAAAACCTTTTAGCAAACGTATTGTTTATATTGGAGACAATAATTGAAGACTTCATTTTTATCTATTGTGACAAAAGTGTAAATGTCTTAAGAGGAGCCATTTGGTTTAAAGTGGTATATCATTTGCACTGGGTGCTGTTAATATTGATCTCCCCCTTAAAGGTGAGGTACTGGAAGCCTTCAGAGACACTAAAAGACAGGGTAGAATCTTTACTGCCTAAGCTCCGTACCACTAGATAAGAAGACACACAAACAACATGAAAAAACAAGGGAACAAAGTACCTCAAACAAACCCAGATGTTCCAACAATAGAATCCATAGACAACACAGTAGAAGAAATGTCAGAGAAGAAATTTAGAAAATACATAGATAGACTGATCTTTGAAATAAAGGATGGTATTGGAGACAAAATACAGGAAGTGAAAGATCACTTTAATAAAGAGGCAGAGATTATAAAAAGGAATCAAGCAGAAATCCTCGAAATGAAGGAAACAATAAACCAAATTAAAAATTCAATGGAAAGTATTACCAACAGACTAGACCACTTGGAAGACAGAATCTCAAATGAAGACAGCATATATACTCTTGAAAATAAGTTGACTGTGCAGAGAAGATGGTAATAATCCATGAACAGAACCTCCAAGAAATATGGGATAACATGAAAAAAACAAATTTAAGATTTATTGGAATAGAAGAAGACATGGAGATTCAAGCCAAAGGAATGCACAATCTTTTCAATGACATAATATCAGAAAACTTACCAAATCTAAAGTATGAAATGGAAAATCAAATACAAAAGTTTACAGAACCCCAAATGTACAAAATTACAGCAGACCCACACCAAGACACATTATAATGAGAATGACTAACATAAAGAACAAGGACAGAATTTTAAAGGCTGAGAGAGAAAAATAAACCAAATTACATATAGGGGGAAACCAATTCAGATTTCAGCTGATTTCTCAACCCAGACCCTCAATGCCAGGAGATCCTGGAATAACATATATCAAACTCTGAAAGAAAATGGATGCCAACCAATAATTTTATACCCAGAAAAACTAAGCTTCAGATTTGAAGATGAAATAAAAACCTTCCATGATAAACAAAAGTTAAAAGAATTGACAGCTAGAAAGTCTGCACTACAGAACATTCTCATCAAAATATTCCACGAGGAGGAAATTAATAAACAAAACAAAACAAGGAAAATCAGCAAAGGGAAGAACTACATAAAAGAAAGGTCAATCAAAGGAGAAACTAAATCAAGTTAAAAACCAGAAATAAACCAAAATGACTGGGAATACAAATCATATCTCAATAATAGCCCTGAATGTTAATGACCTAAACTCATCAATCAAAAGACATAGACTGACAGACAGGAATAAAAAAAAAAAAAAAAAAAAGAAGACCCAACAATATGCTGTCTTCAAGAGACTCACTTCCTAGGAAAAGACACCCAAAAAGACTGAAGGTGAAAGGTTGGGAAAAAACATATCACTCACATGGACTGCGTAAACAAGTAGGGGTTTCCATTCTCATATCAGACAAGGGATAAAGAAGGACATTTCATACTGCTTAAGGGAATCATACACCAACAAGACATAACAATCATAAACATATATGCCTCAAACAATGGAGCATCTACGTACATCAAACATACCCTCCTTGATTTCAGGAATCAAATAGACCACAACATAATAATACTGGGTGACATTAACACACCTCTCTCATCACTGAATAGATCTTCCAAACAAAATCTAAACAAAGAAACTATACAATTAAATGATGCAATCAATGATTTAGACTTAATGGACATATATAGAATTTGTTATCCATCATAGAGCAAATGCACTTTCTTCTCAGCAGCACATGGATCCTTCTCTAAAATAGGCCACATGTTATGCCACAAAGTAATTCTCAGCAAATACAAAAAAATAGAAATCCTACCCTGCCTTCTATCAGATCATAATGGAATGAAACTAGAAATCAATGATAAAATAAAAAATAGAGGCTACTCCAACACCCAGAGACTAAATAGCATGCTACTATGATGAATGGATAAAAGAAAAAAATCAAGGAGGAAATAAAAAATTACTTATTAGGTAAATGAGAACACCAATACAACATACCAAAATCTCTGGGACACTATGAAGGCAATGATAAGAGGACAGTTCATTGCACTGAGCTCATACATTAAAAAAACAAAAGTCAACAAATTCATGACCTAACATTATATCTCAAAGCCCTAGAAGAAGAAGAAGTCAATACCAAAAGCAACAGAAGATAGGAAATAATTAAAATCAGAGCTGAAATCAATGAAAGTGAAACAAAAGAAACAATTGAAAAAATTGAAAAAACAAAAAGTTGGTTCTTTGAAAAAATAAATAAAATTGATAAACCCTTAGCCACACTAACAAAGAGAGAGAGAAAACTCAACTACTAAAATTCATGATGAAATAGTAAATATCATGACACATACTACTTATATACAGTAGTAGAAGATAATTAGAAACTATTTTGAAAATTTATACTCAAATAAAATAGAAAATACCGAAGACATTGATAAATTTCTAGAGACATGATCTACCCGAACTGATGCGGAGGACATACACAATTAAAACAGATCAACTTTAAGAAATAGAAGACATCATCAAAAGCCTACCAACCAAGAAAAGCCCAGGACCAGACAGATTCTCAGCTGAGTTCTACAAGATCTTCAAAGAAGAATTAACACCAATACTCCTCAAATTATTCCATGAAATAGAAAAGGAGGAAATCCTTCCAAACTCATTCCATGAGGCTAGTATCACCTTGATACCAAAACCAAAGACACATCAAGGAAAGAAGACTTCAGACCAATATCCCTGATGAACATAAATGCAGATATTCTCAAATTCTGGCAAATTATATACATAAATATATTAAAAAGATAGTGCACCATGATCAAGTGGGGTTCATCCCTTGGATGCAAGGTTGATTCAACATACAGAAATCAATAAACATAATACATCACATCAATAGACTTAAAGACAAGAAACATGATTATCTCAGTAGATGCAGAAAAAGCATTTAACAAAAATACAGCACCTCTTCATGTTCAAAACACTAGAAAAACTAGGGATGGTAGGAACATACCTCAACATTGTAAAGGCTATCCATGCTAAGCCCACAGCCAACATTATTCTAAATGGAGAAAAATTGAAAGTATTCCCTCTAAAAAGTGGAACAGGACAGGGATGCCCTCTTTCACCAATTTTATTCAACATTGTCCTTGAAACTCTAGCCAGAGCAATCAGACAGACAAAGAAATGAAAGGGGTAGGAATAGGAAAAGAAGAACTCAAACTATCACTATTTGCCAATGACATGATTCTATACTTAGAAGACCCAAAAAATTCCATCAGACTACTTCTAGAACTCATAAATTAATTCAGCAAAGTGGCAGAATATAAAACCAACACTCATAAATCAAATGCATTTCTATACATAAGCAACAAATTCACTGCAAGATAAATTAGGAAAACTACCCCATTCACAATAGCTTCAACAAAAATAAAAAACTTGGGAATCAATCTAACAAAAGAGGTGAAAGTCCTCTACAATGAAAACCACAGAACACTAAAGAAAGAAATTGAAGAAGACCTTAGAAGACAGAAAGATCTCCCAAGTTCTTGGATAGGCAGAATTAATATTGTCAAAATGGCTATACTGCCAAAAGTGCTATACAGATTCAATACAATTCCTATTACAATCCCAATGACATTCTTCATAGAACTGGAAAAAGCAATCATGAAATTTATTTGGAAAAATAAGAGACCCAGAATAGCCAAGGTGATCCTTAGCAAGAAGAGTGAAGCAAGAGCCACCACAATACCAGACCTTAAACTATACTACAGATCAATAGTAATAAAAATGGCAAGGTATTAGCACCAAAATAGACATGTAGACCAATGGTACAAAATAGAAGACACAGAAACAAAACCCACATAAATATGGTTATCTCATACTAGAAAAAGGTGGCAAAAATATACATTGGAGAAAAGGTAGCATCTTTAACAAATGGTGCTGGGAAAACAGGAAATCTATATGTAACAAAGTGAAATTAAACCTCTATCTCTCAACTTGCACAAAAATCAACTCAAAGTAGATCAAAGACTTAGGCATTAGATCCTGAGCCTACTAGAAGAAAAAGTAGGTCCAAATCTTCATTATGTCAGCTTAGGACCTAATTTCCTTAACAAGACTCCTAAAGTACAATAAATAAAATTAAGAATCAATAAATGAGATGGATTCAAACTAAAAAACTTCTTCTCAACAAAGGAAACAATCAACAATTTGAAAAGCGCACCTACGGAATGGGAGAAAATCTTTACCACTTGCACCTCAGATAGAGCACTAATCTCCAGGATATATAAAGAACTCAAAAAACTTAACACCAAAAAAACAAATAAACCAATCAATAAATGGGCTAACAGGAACTGAACAGACACTTCACAGAAGAAATGCAGTCAATCAACAAACATAGGAAAAAATGTTCATTATCTCTTGCAATTAGAGAAATGCAAATCAGAACTACTCTAAGATTTTATCTCACTCCAGTCAGAATGGCAATCATCAAGAATACAAGCAATAAAAAGTGTTGGTGAGCATGTGGGGGAAAAGGTACACTCATTGATGGAACTGCAGATTGGAGCAACCTCTTTGGAAAGCAGTGTGGAGATTCCTCAGAAACCTTGGAATGGAGCTACCAGCTATCCCACTGCTCAGTTTATACCCAAAGGATTTAAAATCAGCGTACTATAGGATACAGCCACATCAATGTTTCTAGCATCTCAATTCACAAAAACAAAACTATGGAACCAACCTAGATGCCCTTCAACAGACGAATGGATAAAGAAAATATAGAACATATACACAATGGAATATTACTCAACCTTAAAGAAGAATGAAATTATGACATTTGCGGGTAAATGAATGGAACTGGAGAATATCATGCTAAGTGAACTCAACCAATTCCAAAAAACCAAGGGCTGAATGTTTTCTCTGAGAAGCAGAAGCTGATCCATAGCGGTGGGTGTGTAGAGAAGAATGAAGGAACTTTGGATTTTTATGCAGAAGGGAGTAATGGGATGGGTGGGGTAGTAGGGATGGGAAGGACACTAGATTGAGACAGACATTATTACCTATATACATGTATAAAAAAATTTTTTAAATAAAAAAATTCTTATAACTCAATGATAAAGATAGTAGGGTAAAGGGAAAAAAATCAGCAAAGGATTTAAGTAGATATTTCTCTGAAGAAGATATACAAATGGCCAATAAGTATATAAAAAGATGCTGAACAATATAATTTCCCATTAGGGAAATACAAATCAAAACTATAAATGAGATGTCATACCCAAAAGACTGGCTATACTAAAATTTTTTTTATAATACTCTTTTTTTTTTTAAATTTATCTTTTAATTTTTTACAGACTGCATTTTGATTCATTGTACACAAATGGGATATATCATTTCATTTCTATGGTTGTACATGATGTAGATTCATGCCATTCACTAAAATTTTTAGTGGAAAAGAAAAGTTGGCAAGGATGTAGAGAAATTAGAACCCTCATACATGCAAAAGTGTTCTTAGTACACAGCCTTATGGAAAACAATTTGGGAAAAACATTAAACACAGAGTCACCTCTGTGACTCACACACAGTCATTCACTCCTAGGTATATACCCAGGAGAATCAAAGACATATATCCACAGAAAAATGTGTACACAAATGTTTGTAGCAGTGTTATCCATATTAGCTAGTAAGTGGCAACAACAAAAACATCCACCTAATGAAAACAAATGGAATGTAGTATGCTATGACCTTCATAAGTGAACCCTAAAGATGGAGGACGGGGGATAGGGGATTAAGAAAGACATACAAACATTTACAAAGAGAAAGCTGGGACCAGATGGGACACTGACCTCTGATGGAGGAACAGTGACCCAGAGCTAGTACAGCGCGTTGCTCATATAGGTTTTATCATCAAAAGGTTATTTTTGGGAAAGTTTCTACAAAGCAGGCAGGCTTGAAGACCATAGCACTTGCAAGATAGTGTGGTTTTCTTGTTATGCTCAGAACTCTGTCCCTGGCAGCTGGTGTCTGAGCCCAGGGTCAAGACTGATATAATTCCATGACTTTGCATAGAACTTCCTCAGGATATCACCATAGCTCCTGGGAAATCTTGGCCTGCACCTTGGCACAGAAAGTTCCCAGAGCAAAGCACAGCCACAGCTCCAAGGCAGTCAAAGACCATGGTCCAAGCCACTGCTCTCCACAGTAGTATATACCCACAATGAATATTATTCAACCATAAAAGACTGAATGAAGTACTGATGCATGCTACCACATGGATAAGCCTTGATAAACATTATACTAAGTGAAAGAAGCAGTCATAGTAGTTCATACACAGTATGATTCCATTTATATAAAATGTCCAGAATAGGAAAATTTATAGAGACAGAAAGAAGATTAGTGGTTGCCATGAACCAGGAGAAAGAGGGAAGGAGGAATTGAAAGCACCCAGAAACCACTCCGGATGCGGGAACTCACGCAAGAGATTTTATTAAGTAGACAGGCAGAGTGTCTGCCTGCAGGGTGAGAGAGACAGAGAGAGAGAGAGAGAGAGAGAGAGAGAGAGAGAGAGAGAGAGAGAGAGAGAGAGAGAGAGAGAAGAGAGAGAGAAAGAGCAAAAGTGCACACAAGAGCGAGAGTGAGGGAGAAAGAGAGAATGGTGGTGGAGCTGTTCTTAAGTAGTGGAATTTCACAGGCTAATAATAACAGACCAATGACTGATGAGAATGTTCGCAGGCTGATGATCTGGGTTGTAAAATGGTGTGTGTGGAGCGGGGAGCAGAATACTGGCAGCAGCTGATGCCAATAGGAGTGACTGGTAATGGGAACAGGTTTTCTTGGGATGATGAAAATGTCCTATAACCAGATAGTGGTGATAGTTGTACAGCTTTGTGAACATCTTAAAACTCATTGATCTGGTGTGCTTTATAGGGTGAATTTTACAGTATGTAAATTATATCTGAAAATTAATAAATTATTGATCTAATAAATGAATGGTGCATATACCTGGGAATGGAATCCCTGGGTCGTATGGTAACTCTAACTTCTAGAGGGATGTGAAATTGTTTTCCAAAGTGACAGTACCATTTTACATTCCTACGGGTGATGTATAAGGGCTCCAATTTCCCCATATCCAAAGGCCCATTTTTAAGAGATCCTAGCAGACAAGTCTGCAACAAAGTACATAGTAAACAAATGTAAAATGCTGAGGTTTTCACTGTCTTAGGAGCATATATGTGCTTGTTTCCAGGTTCCAGAGAAAATCCATTGATGGAAGCTTTGGCTCCAATGATGGTAAGAAAAAAAATCCCTGGTTTTAATTCAAAATGTTGTTGAATAGTGTGGTAACATCCCTTTTGTGCTTCTTTTGACTCTCAACCTTTTGCAATTTACAAACCCTCCCTTGATTCCTATCCCACATAATCTAATCTTCAGTCTTTCTGCAGAAGCAGAGCCAGTGAGAATTGATTTTATACCTGATAATTATTGAGATATGGAGCTCACACTAAGATCCTTTACTTGGAGGGTCACTTGTATTCACAGACCTTCTGTCACTCCTTCATCTTTTAAAAACATTTCTTCTTTTCCTGGAAATAATTGTTCATATTCATCTTATCCCAAAACTAATTGGGGAACAACAGTAAGAATTTATTGTCAACTCTAATACAGAGTTTACTTTTCCCAGGTTGAGGTAGAAGCTTTTTTTTTTTTATTTAACTAGGTTTCTGGAAAACCAAAATGTTTGAGCTTAGTCAAGTATAATAAAGAATATAATAGTTGGGGATAATCCAGAGTTATTAAATATGGACCCATCATTATCTGCCCTTTCTTCCAATCTAAGAATTTGAACAAAGGAATTCAGTTGCCTGATCATTTTATCAAAACTTTAAAAAGTTTAAAAGTGTTCATTTTTGAAAAGCCTAAATCAGGATAAGCAACTCAGTGCTTATAAGCTATTTGGCACAGAGTGAGAATCTGAAAAAGAGATGATGAAGCAGGAACCTGATTTTTAAGTCACAGGTAGCAGATGTTTTGCTGTTTTTGCCCCACTTAATGGGTCCACAAAAATCTTAGAAAGACACAAACTCAACCTGCACCAGCAGGATCATTTCTCCCTCTGCTGAAAGTCTTGCTTTTTTTTACCTTCATCTTCCTTAAAGTCATCATATCTATTTTTCCAGCCACCCAGGCAGTTTGTTTTAATGAACAACTGCCAATATAAAAGACTGCAAAAGAAGACCTACCTGCTTTCATAGTTTTAAATGCCAAGTGCTGCTTTCCCTTTTATTTACAGAAATTTTCAGTGAATTTGTCTTCCTCTGGCTCTCATCTTTTTTCTTATAACGCTCACAGGTTTTAGTATTATTTTAAGGCCTAATCAAACTTAGGACTAAATCCATTTGGTTGAATTCCATGGGGAATGGGATGTTATTTTTTATTGTACAAGTGCTGTTGTTTTTTTCATTGTGATAATAATTATAGGAATTCCATGCTCAGAAGGGTTTCTTGAACAATAAAGCATAAACAGACAGTGTTGATACTTGAGCCAGATCATTGGTCAAGATCAGGAAGACTCTACAAACTAGCTAAGAGGTAAAGGCACCCTGCAGATGACAAGCAGAAACAAATGAGTGACCAAAAATAATAAAGCTACATCATTCATATTTATGAGACTGCAAGTAGCAACAACTGCAACCACAACAAAATAACACCTCAAACACACTAAAACAATAAGAGGTTCCTTTGCCTGGAAGGAGAGCAGAGCCATGGACTTCAGGATTGGAATCCAGTGGCTTTGGTCCACTTCCCTATCATTTCCTGGACTCTGTTTTGCTCCCAGGACTTGTGAGAAGATGTGTCTAGGCTCCACCCCTATCTGCCAATTACGGAGGGAGGGCATTTTTCCCAAGTCCCTCCCCAGCATCTTCTCATGTTTCATTGGCCTATAGGGAAACATATTGTCAAACTAGTCACTACAAGGAGTAGGTCTACCTATGTGCCATGCAGACTCACTTGTAGAGTGAGAATCTGAAAAAGAGATGATGAAGCAGGAACCTGATTTTTAAGTCACAGGTAGCAGATGTTTTGCTCTGTTTTTGCCCACTTAATGGGTCCACAAAAATCTTAGAAAGACACAAACTCAACCTGCACCAGCAGGATCATTTCTCCCTCTGCTATTAGATCCTCTTTCTCTAAGACTAGGGTTTCTCAAAATCAACATTATTGACATGGTGGGCCAGATAAGTCTTTGTCACTGGGGGCTCTTCTGTACACTGTAAGATGTTTAACAGCAACCTTCAGCTCTCCCTGCTAGATTCCAGAATACACTTCCTCCTTATGACAAATGAAAATGTCTCCAGACACTACCAAATGTCCTCTTGAGACAAAAGTGACCCTGCTTCTCCCTGCCTGAGAATTTCTGACCTAAACACATCAGCTGCCAGGCACAGGTGAAGATACCTGGATGAAATGCCAGCTTAAGGCATAGAGAACACAAATATTCAAAGAGAAAAAGGAGCCTTTGTAATGTAGAGAAGCTTTGGGAAAACTGGCACCACCTCCACTGTCCCATGACTGCTCATGAGCCAAGACCTAGTTGTTTACAGCAAGAGCAGGAAAAGACAAGCTATGCCTGAGGGAAGAGCCATTGAGTGACTAGGACAGCTTGAGAAGTTAGCCAGGAGGTAGAGTCAGAGGCAAGTCAGGAGGATCAGAAAGCTAATGTGAGACAGGGGAGGGACCTTTGGAGAAGCACAAGGAAACAGAAATATCTTTCTCTCCCAAGGCCAGGATCAATGTGACTATAGGGCACCGAAACTCTATGCAGCTCAGAGCTGCAGGAAATGCCCTGAGGGCTGGCGGCCAGAGAAAATGCTGGGAGCAGCTTCTGAAAGAGGAATGGGATGGTGTCACACAGAGATTCAAGAGATTCAAGTGGCCCACAACTCTATGGGGCTAAACATCAAGGGAACTTTAGTATACTGCTTCCACCATAGGTTTGATTGAGGTGAAGGAAATGAAGCCAGTTCCTATAAGTTGCCAAGTTGGTCGTGGTTCTGTCTTGTTAGGTAATGATGGAAGGGCTGCATTAAAAAAATCTGCTGGATACTCTGAATTTGTTTTTCTTTGACATGCACACAGTTGTTTAAGTTATATTTGAAAAATATCATTGTTGGTTCCAACTCTACTAAAAAAGCAAATGGATTTCTTTCATATTTCATGGAATGAAGAAGATAAGACTCTGAGCCGGGTGAGGTGGAAACAGTGCTGGTATAAAGCTGTTCTAGAGATGTGGAAGGGGCTTTTTCATCATGGTAGGAATGGCTGGACACTGGATTCTCGAATCATCACTTAATACTAAAGGCAGGGCTCTGTGTCAATTTGAGGGCCACTGGGGAAGGCTCTGTGCTTTAAAACATTTCCTTCACTGGTTCTATCAGTGGAGAAACCTCACATTTCAAATCCTTATAGAAATTCAATTGCCAACCAAGAAGAGAGATATTGAAGCCTCCCTTGCAGGCCTCCTTATGGTTGAGCCATGAACCATAGGGGCAGCATTAGTGGAGGTTACTCAAGTGAGAGAGGTGACAAGCCTGACAAGATAGTAGATTTAAGAACCCGTGGTCAACTGTTAGTACATTTTCTGTCTGGTGAGCAAGCTGTGTCATTAACATAGACCAAACATGTTTATGTCTTTCCACAATGAATAATAACAAATTATGTCACTTGTGGCAGTTCTTCAAATATTCGTGGTCACCTGATAGTCATAAATCAGGCAAACACACATCCTTTCATTCCAATCTTAATTTCTAATATTTATAACACTCAAGTCACCCATCATACTTCACAAAATGATATATAAATAGGTCGCAGAAGAGTAAGAAAGGTTCAAGCAGTCACAGGGTTATAGGATGCTGAGCCAAGAGCACAAGCAGAGAGAGATATGAATGCAAGTCAAAGAGTCACTACAGGTGGTTAGGTAAGATTATGAACCAAAAACCTCGTGCAGAGCTGTCAAAACACAGGAACTTATTCCAGGCCAAGGTCTGGACGGACAGCAGTTTCACAGGGTCAGATGGAGATGTCAGCTTGAGTGGGCCATGCATGATCATCACGGGCAGTAGAAATGGCCTTTTGCTACAGCCCAAAGACAGAGATTCGGAGGTCCACCACTGTGGTGATTTTCCTGAGCAAGGCTTATGATGAATGACAAGGTGATGGGATCAGGATGCTGCCATGTCCACTCTTGAGGGGGCTTCTCCTTCTGTGGGTCTCAAGTGAGGGGGTTGCATCATTTGGTGATCTGGTATGTTTGATAAGTTGTAGGCCTGGTTTTTCAAATATGAATTTGATATGCCCATGCATTCATGGGCTTCTATTTAATTCAATGAGTTCAAAGGTGGTCATTTTTATAGACACAATTAATTTATTCATCAGCACTGAAATTCAAAATGGAGTAACTCAAGTTTAGGCACAGCCTGAAAATTGTTGTTCTACACATCATGGAGTAACTCAGAGCAGAGCAGAGCCTGCTGTTCACACTGTCACTAGAATGGAATATCTGAGCCTAACAATTGTAAAGAAAAGAGGTTATTTAACTCACAGTTTTAGAGGCTGAAAGTACAAGATCAGGCAGCCCCATGTGTCCAGCCTCTGGTGAGGGCCCCCTTGGCTGCACCACAGCTTGACAGAGAAAGTGGATAGTCCATGTGCAAAAAGACTCACATGGCAACAGAGGAAGCTAAAGAGATTCAAGGGCCAGGCTTGCCCTTTTATTATAACTTAGTCTCTCAGGAACTAACTGGGCTCCTATAAGAACTACATTAATCCCTTCCAAGGTAGTGCCCCCCGACCTAATTACGGTGCACAAGGGCCTACCTCTCAAAGTTCTACCACCTTTCAACATCGCCACACTGGGGACCAAACTTCTAGCACATAAACCTTGAGGAATACACTCAAACCATATTCAAACCATGGCACAGATCAAACCATGTCTTGGGAAGAGTCATTATTTTATAAACCACCTAGCAAAGAGCAGGATCTGATGGGCATAAGACAAAGAGCATGTCAAATTTGGAAAACTCAAGGAACAAAGACCATCATCAACCTGTCTAGCAATGGGTCTCAAATTCTAGTCCTGATTTCTCTACTCTTTTTTGAAATTTCTTTGACTTTTTTTCCTCCAAGGAAATTTTACTTTTACATTCCTCTTTAAAGATTAATAGTTCTCTTCATGTCCTCTTCAACTTTTGAAACAAAACATGAGACTAGTTGGGGTAGGTAGCCTATTGGCATAAAGATAACATTTCCTGGTGGCTAGTTCACATCATTTCTGCCTCTCTGCAGCTTCCAATCCCCAGGGTCTTCACAGACAGAAAGAGGCAGCACAACTGTAAATAGGAAGTCCCTGAAAGACCCAAACATGCTCAATCTGAAATGAACTTTTTTTTCTATTCACATAGGGCATTTAGGATAAAAAGTAAACAGATGGCAAGAAGCTCAAGCTCAGAGAAAAACATACCCAAACAAGTGTCTTCATTAAGATGTGATCATTCACAATCTTACATCTGCTATCCCCAGCCAGAACATCTTGATCTGTCCTGTAAACTGTTATCTTGTGTTTAATTCTGCTTTTTAAATGCTATGCTATTTAAAATATACATATGACCATAATCGTTCTTTCAAGTTTAGAAAGAAATGCTTTGATTTTTTGCATTCTTTAAAAGTCTTAGATATAATCAAAATTAACAGAATTCTGTTACTCCACCTTGGCTGATCTCATATTTAAAATTGTCCATAGATAAGCCCAAAGAGTCACACATTTTTATGCCTGGCAGTTGTATTGCATATGACAATCTTGGTGCTCCTGCCCATCACAGAAGCCATGATGTTGTGGTTGCCTCCAAGTGAACAGGGCCAGCAACTAAACTAAAACCAGAGCATGCTCATTTAGGAGCCAGTGCAGATCACAGACATCAGTGGTCCATCCAAGTCTGCAGAGACCTACGTAGTTGTCACCTAACAAAACTGGCAATCCTTATCTGTTCTCTTGCTTTGATTTTAGTTTTTGGTTTTTGTTTTCCTTTTGATTACACATCACAGAACACAGGTTCCCAGGAACATTTTAACTTCCTGTCACAGCAGAACTTGGACATTTTCCTGTGACACTTCTACTTGCCCCACATCCCACTAACACTGAAATGCTGACAGTGCCAGGTCTTAGGGTTCCCATGTCATTCTTTATGTACTACTTACACACATAATAACTTTCCAAAATTACATTTTAAACAGAGGACATAAGTTAATGGTTAAAAATAGGGAGCTTAAACTTTAAAAGATATTAAAAATACTGAGGGAAATGTAAAAGACTAAACATCATCTAGGCATGAAACCATAACAGGGGTTATCTTAAGACTCTGGCAATGAACTGAACAGAAGAAAGGAACACTGGGCTCTGCCCTGCAGGGGATCATTGGCAGGCAGCAGCAGCCAATCAACAACAGCAAAAGTTGTTCTTAGTTTTTAAAAATAAAAGTTTATTAAAGTGGAGATGCAAATGAACCACAACCTCCTTAAAAGATTTTCTCAGGTACTACATGAAAGTAACATGTTTGTTGCCAATTATTCATAGTTTGAAGGAAAACATTTGTACTTTTTCAATTGAGACTCTAAGTTTGGGGATACATATACACTATGATATATAAAGGATACTATATTCACCTTTTAAAAGGAGATACTACCATTTAAGACATGATTCTGTGGATGAAACTGAAGGATATTCTGCTCAATGATATAAACCAGACACAAAGGAAAACACTGTACGATCTTACTTATATGTAAAATCTAAGACAAACAACATACTGAATATATAGAAACAGTGAGTAGACTTGCAGTTATGTAGGAAAAATGAGTCTAGAGATCTAATGTACAGGAGGATTCTGGTTAATAGTATTGTATTCTATACTGAAATTTTTTCTAAGCGGGTGGCTTTTAGGTGCTCTTAAAATGAAAAAAGATGTAACTATGCAAAGTGATAGATATGTTAATTTGCTTACCTATAGTAGTCATTTCATTATGCATATGTCTATCAAAATATGTTATACATCTTAAACATATACAATAAAAAATGAACGTCAAAAAAAGAAGGTAAGTTTTAACACTTTAGCACTCATCACCCTCTATCTGAGTGACTGGGAAAACTACTTGTTCCTTCTGTACCTCCATTTTATCATCTTTAAAATGATGATAATAAGAGTATCCACCTCTTTGGGTTGTTGAAAAGTCAAAGAACTAAATTCTTGGAGAGAACTTAAAAGAGTGTCTTGTGGGCTGTGGTTGTGGCTCAGTGGTAGAGCGCTTGCCTGGCATGTGTGAGGTGCTGGGTTTGATTCTCAGCACCACATATAAATAAATTAAGATCCAAAAAAATTTTAAAAAAAGGTGTCTAGTACAGTAAGTTTCCAACAAATAGCAGTGAGTAGAAGTAGCAGCAACAGTAGTAGCAATAAAAGCATTAGGAGCTGGAGCAGTGCTAGGGATTGGTAATGGTGGTGGTACTTCTTGTAGTCAATAGGAGTAGTAGCAGAAGCACAACAAAGCTCTGTGCTACAACTATGACCAACTCTGCCCTTTGTCAAAGAAAGGAAGCCAAATTGCACAGAATATCTTCACCTAACATTTACTGTGCTCAAGAGATTTGATTCCTCATACTTAAGAGCCTGAAGGTAACCTGTTTGTTTGTTTGTTTGCCTCAAACTTGGATGAAAAGCATTGATGGTATTGATGCTGTGTTGCATATTCATGGGTTAGCCCAAGGAAGGTCCAGAACTTCATTTCTCTAAATACAAATATAATAAGCTTACTAACAACACCAGGGAGCATGCATTCCAAAGGTCAAAGTCTACATTCTGAGGACCTTGGAAACAATCTCACCTGCCGAGAACACTGCATTAGCCAAAAGCCTTGCAGTCCAGCCAGTTCTTAGCTAAGATACCAAAAGGAGAAAGGAAAACAGTTCTCCAAGTCCATTAGATTTGTTTCTCGTCACCTAGCTAAAAGTTTGGAACCTTAACATTTAATTATTTGTGTGTGTGTGTGTGGAGGAAACAAAAGGGCACACGAGGAATTTTAAAAAATCAAGCCTACAAAATGGGTATGTGAATATTTTTACCATCAACCAATGGAAATGAAATTTGAAAGTTGGGTGAAGAAAGTTGACTGACAACTAGGAAATATTTGAGGTTTTTTGTTCTCCTACATGTGTTGTGTATTGTACCTTTCATGGAAGTTATAACAAATTAAATTTTTCGTGAAGACACTGAAATTACAGTAAGGATATTTTAAAATATCCTCTGCTAAGTTTCTTCACTTAAATGTATTTCCCTGAAGTAATATAAGAGGCTGACCAGTGGACTGGGGGTTCTTCTCAGTAGCAGAGCATTTGTATAGCATGTGCAAGGCCCTGGGTTTAATCTCCAACACTGGAGAAAGAAAGAGAGACAGACAGAGGCAGACTGGCCAGTTAACTCACAGACTCCTTTATCTGTCATGTGACACCAGCAATTTCACCTCTCAGAAAGGAATTTGTTGAAATCCCCATTAGCCTGACATTATCCAGATCCCTGCCAGAGTTCAGAAGGCAGCGTAGAAATGTTCTAAAATTCCATAGGTGATGTGGCTCTTGCAAATATTGTGGCACTAAGAGAAACTGCCCGGACGCCCGCTAGTTCATAGATTCCGCCCTCTTGGTTCAGTTTGGTTTAATTCTCAGAAATGGATAAACTTAAAGAGATAGCTTCTTGTCTAGTAAGAAATCTGGGAGATATTTTTCTCCATGCATATGGTGGAGTGGCTCCAGGGTAACCCCTAGATTCTCAGAGCAATGAGTTCACTCTTCCTGATACCAGGAATCTGTATTTCACTGGAAATAATCGAGGAGCATTATCCGAGTCTATTTTTTGTTTCTTTCACTGTCAACAACCAGTTGGCAAAACAAATACAACTATTTTGCCTCCAGTGTATCCCTCAAAGTAACTGGTCTTCCTCTACACCCTGAGTTCATGTCATCAACACTTACTGCTGCAGTGAGTGCAGTAACTTTCATCTTACCTGGACTTCCTGCCTATAGTTAGGGAACTACTAAGTGGTATAACAATAAACCTCCAAACTTCTGTGACTTAATAATACTAGTTTATCTCTGGTGTTTCTGTTCAGTGATAACTTTCCTCCCAGTGATTCCAGACCTAGGATCCTTTATTCTGTGATTCTGAAATACTGTTAGGCAGGAGTCAATTTTTTATTTTCTGTAATGAGTCAAATAATAAATATGTTAGGCTTTATGGGCCATATGGTCTGAGTTGCACCTACTCAACCAGCCATTATAGCACAAGAGCAACCATATTTGTACCCAAACAAGGGTAGCTGTGTTTCCATAGAACTTTTAGCATTGAATACTGAAATTTGAATTTCATATAATTTTAATCTGCCATGAAATATTATTCTTAGTATGCCCTAAGAACTACAGTTTGGTGACTCTCAGAGTAAAAAGAAAATCAAATTTAAAATATTGTGACCTGATGATTCGAGCTATTTAGAATTGCATTGTTTTGTTTTAACAGCTAGACATAAAATGTTTGTCTCTTTGGTTTTTTTCTCAGGCTCTGGAAACATGGCGGTGTCACATCCCATTGCTGCCAGCACACCTGAAGGGAGCAATTATGGGGCAATAGGTACTTCCTATGATGAGCCTATTGGTGGAACTGTTTCCTGATCCTGCACAGATTAGCATACAAATGGCATTCCAGCCACTAAGAACTGTGATGGTGGGCAAGTCAATCATCCTATGAAATAGTTTTCTATTTGTTAGAGGAATCAGTTGGATAATCTGGAAGGTTCCTTCTAGCTTTAACTTTCTGCAGTTCTCTTGTTCTGTTTCTTGGCTATGCTAGACACACTTGAACAGAATTCCCTGCAATGGTTGCCATCAACTACTAAGGCCCATTGGAGACTTTTACATACCCAGCCGGAGTTTAGGGCCTGAAAGATGTCACAATGAGCCTGACCTCAATTGATCGGTCCTTTCATTCTCAGGTTTCAGTGGAGTAAGGGCGGTTGGAAGACTGAGGCAGTGTTGCAGATGTACATGGCTATAGCCTGACAGTCCTCTATTTTGGCAGCTTCACAACTGAGCCTGCTCAGTGCCACCCAGTCATTCCTATGGCAAGCCCAGCACCCATTAAGCTGCCTTGAAGGAACAGAATCACTGTCCTTGCCTTGGGAGGGTAGGAGTGCACTGAGCAGCCACCCCCACCCCTTCCATGACACTTGCAGGCCTGTGAAAGGTGTTCCTTAAAATGTCCATGTCCAGGGACTGGGAGTCCCGTATTCCTGCCCTGTTCTGTAACTTTGAGCATGTGGGCTCAGTGTAGGCTGTTTATTTTTAGTTCTGTAAGAACAGGATTTTTTTTTTAAGCCATCTGAACAGAAGAAATAAAACGGAAGGTAGGCTTTACTCATGTGCTCAAGCTGCACAAATCCCATCTGCTCTGGGAAACATTCATGGGAACAGAAGAATCCTTCTGCCTGAGAATGTTGTTCTCATTATATAATCATAGATATGGCATGTGGGGATTTCTGTGTATAAATACTTTATCTGTGAGAAATGTATAGCTGCTGGATATGCGCGTGCTTACACATCTATGTGATAGATGCTACACATAACTATATGTATGTGTATGTTTACATGTTTGTGTTCATATTTTAAAATATGAAACATGAAATAAAAGCACAGTGTTATTTTTGTGTTCAAATTGTTAACAGAGCAGATGCCTTTATATTCTAAAACATATTCAGCCCTGGAGATAGACAAGTTAAAGATAAAAATAGGAGAAGAGAAAGCTAAAGGTCCATTAAGAGGGTATGATGGAAAGAGCATGTCTCATGGGTAATGAGTGAGTTTTGACCAACATGGTACTTTCTAGAATGAGTCAGAACTCTGCTTGTTGCAGAGAAATGGACTTCATAGGTGTTCTTGACTTTTAAAGACTAATGAGTTTTCTGTTTCAGATGAGTCGAGCTCCAGTCCTGGAAGGCAGATGTCCCCCTCTGATGGTGGGCAGCCATGCCATTCAGACACAGACAGCTCCGTGGAAGAGAGTGACTTTGACACTATGCCAGATATTGAGAGTGACAAAAACATCATCCGGACCAAGGTACTTCTTCTGTCTGGCTACGCTTTTTGAGAGGGCAGAAATTTCAGCTATAGAATAAACTTCACCAGTGCCTCAATTTCCTTTATTTTTTTCCTTCAAGGAAAATCAAATTTTCTAGTTCATGAACACTTTTTTTGGCAGGGGGGAAAATAAGAAATTAAAGATAGAGCATTAAATGCTCTCAGGACCTGAAGTGTCTGACTGTGGACAAAAAGGGATGAAGGGATTCAACCAGATAGAAGGAAAGATTATTTGGAGGGGTGGACCTGCAACAGCTCCCGGTTTCTGCACATATCATCTTTTAGGAGTAAAGTTTATTATTTCTTTCTGCCCTATATTTATCATGTTGTACCAGCAAAAGATATGAACATAATTGCAGTTTCAACCTTACGTAATTCAACAACCACATGGTGTACAACTCTGAAAGTTGGGAAATAATTACTCGACATTTAAGAAGACTTTGAGCCTTCTAAGAGGAATCCCATATCTGCCAGTCCTTAATATTTCAAGAAGAATATGATGATTTTTATTGAAGTACCCTTGGAAAGCAAAATTAAAAGAAAAGTCTTGTTGAATAATTTAAATTCCTAGTGAGGGATTAAATTGAAATGTGTCAGTCTCTTTATTTTATGCAAGAAAATCCAGGTACATTTTTGTGTTCTCCTTTTATTTGGTGTCCCAGATGTTCCTTTATGTGTCAGATCTGTCCAGGAAGGACCGGAGAATTGTCAGCAAAAAATATAAAATTTATTTTTGGTAAGTGGATGATCAATTGAACCTTGGTTCCCTAAATAAAATCAAACTACTTAAATTTAAGTTCTTTGTAAAAACCGCAGCCACTTATGTCACAAGGAGTTACTATTTAATGAGCCGCAGGTATAGGCAATGATGCCATCAGCTAATGATAAATAGATGTGTGGTGGTCACACTCATGGATGCAGCCTTCCACCCAGCCAAAAGGCTGAGCTACCAGGCAAGGGCTCCTCCTCCCCTGAGAAAGGCCCAGGTCCTCTTGTGAAGCAGCCCTTCCCAATCTTTTCTGCTGAAGAATGTCCTTTTCCTTGACCACAGATATAGCAGGAAAACAGGGACAATGGGGCCACACAGAATTTCACAGTGGGACTATCATTATAGAACTAAGAGTTATTTAAGAGAGCTACATCCTCTGCTTGCAGTCCCTCACCTATTACTTGCACTCTGATCACTTATAATCTAATGGCATCTGTTTTCAGCCTTTTCACTGCTATGATGAAAAGACCTGACAAGAACAATTTTAGAGAGGAAAAGTTTATTTGAGGCTTACAGTTGTAGAGGTCTCAGTTCAGAGACAGTCAACTCTACTCCTCTGTGCCTGAGGTGAGGCAGAACATCATGGCAGAAGAGTGTGGTGGAGGAAAGTGGCCCAGGACATGACCACCAGGAAGCAGACACAGACAGAACTCAGCTCACAAAATATATACCCCAAAGGCATTCCCTCAATCACCCCCTCCTTCAGCCACACCCTACTTGCTTACAGTCACCATCAAGCAAATCCCTATCAGAGAAATAATGCACCAATTACCTTAAAGCTCTCATAACCCAATTATTT
Organism: Sciurus carolinensis; assembly: GCF_902686445.1. Taxonomy (NCBI): domain Eukaryota; kingdom Metazoa; phylum Chordata; class Mammalia; order Rodentia; family Sciuridae; genus Sciurus; species Sciurus carolinensis. The sequence goes on along the minus strand of NC_062221.1, from coordinate 79,140,077 downwards.
TACCTCTAAATTTTCTTGCACATGAGTTTTTGGGGGATGCCTCACATCTAAACCATAAGGGCATCCTAAAAAGTTAGGCTTTCGTTAATAATGCAGTTAAACCAGAAGCAGATTTTATACTATTTTACAAATGATTGTACAAAGAGGAAAGAGAAAAATCTAATATTTGTTGGGTTCCAATCATCAGCCTTTAAATACATCATTTCAGTTAATATTTTCTCAAACTAAGAATAACCTTACCTCCCCTTTAGTCAAGATATTGTGTATCAAATGCAAAAGAAGGGAAGAGGAAAACTATAGAGAAACAGGAGCCACATCATCAGCTTCTAGTTGTTTTTGCAAGTTATAGAGTTTTTAAAAAACTGAGCAAAGATTCTATTCTTATTTTGGAAATGTCTGTCTGTGGTTCTGTCTGCTTAGGAACATCATTACTATTGCTGTGTTTTATGCACTGCCTGTGATCCAGTTGGTCATCACCTACCAGACAGTAAGTGCTGCCCCCAGCCCCAGAATCCCAGCTTCCATCCTGCAAGGAAAGCCTTCACTGTGACCTACAGAGAAAGGTGTAATTTAGAATCAGTTCAAAAATTAATTTTCCATTTGGGTTCCAATTGGACTGCTTCATTGCTTGATCTTTACCTGGCCTTTCAATCTCTTTCCCAATTGTTTGATCACAAAGGAACCTGGGACCTCTTATATTGTTTTGTCTACCAGCCTGAAATTATTACCTTGCAGTCATTCAGTAATATTTACCAATTGCATCTGTTATTTTCCAGTCTGAGCTCTCTGATCATCATGGAATAAGGAGTAGAGTAAATAAAGTTTCAGACCAAAACAAAGAAATCTGAGGTCTATTTTAGCCTGTGCCTTCTCATTGAGGTTAATAGGTTTTATAAAATGAAAAACAGCTTCATGAAGCTAGAAAAAAATATTAAAACAAAAAAGAAAATATAAAATACAAACAAAAAATTAAAATCAAATAAAGATAATCTCATAACAGCTTGAGAATTCCCACTTGTCCTTCACAGAACCTGAGGGTCTAGGTCACTTACGTATGGGAATTTCATTTGGGGTCCAGGTAACTTTAAGTGTAAATTCTCCAGAATTTATGACACATGAGAAGTCACCTTTAGAACAACACAAGGTTGAAGACATTTCTGATGCAGTGGCTTTCAAACTTTGCTGTGCATTAAAATCAGCTAGGTCACTTTTAAAAATCCCACACCCAGAAGATCAGAGTTTTACTAGGTGGTACTAGGCATCAGGGTTGTTTAAGCCCCTACTGATCCCAGAGTACAGTCATGTTTGAGAGTTAATGGTCTAATAATATTTAGTTCATTCCATACTTGTTACATAATGAGGGTAAGGGCTTTAGGAGTTTGAAGAACACTGTTTATAATGTAAATATTCTCTGCATACCTTGGGGCCCCTGTGAGAAAACACAGCTGTGCTGTGGCTTGGGTAGGTTCTTGATAGATGGTGATAAATATGGAAAGCAGAATGCATACAAGTCTACCTGATGATGGTAGTAATCATTTCCACCCACAGAATGGGGCAACTCCATATCCCCCAGCATTCATCTAAAAAATAGGACCTAGCAAGGCCCTATTGGGCAGGGCCCAATGATAGCATTCTTTCAAAGTCCTTTTATTATACTAACAAAGGACCCACACTTTGTTGAATTCCACGTTGAGACCACTTAGTTGGGTGCACAGAAGGTCTGCATTCAAAGCACAGTGGTGCTGGGCCCATGGTGCACCTATAATCCCAGCTACTCAGGAGGCTGAGGAAGGAGGATTGCAAGTTCCATGCTAGCCTTAGCAAATTAATGAGACCTTGACTCAAAAATTTAAAAAGTAAAACGGACTGGGGATGTGGCTCAGTGGTAAAGCATGTCTGGGTTCAATCCCCAGTTTAAAAATAAAGAAAAAGTACAAGGTAACATTTATGGGAAATGTGCCTGTGATGTGCAACAGTGGTAAATAAAAATCTAGCCCTACGGAGAAAGCTCACCTGATACCCAAGGGCCACTGGCAGGGCAGGGCTGGGAGCCCAGTCTGCTCTTTGTGACTTAAGGTGGGGCTTAGGGGATGGAGAAAAACCACATTACCTTTTCTCACACTTGATTTTACAGGTGGTAAATGTCACTGGCAACCAGGACATCTGCTACTACAACTTCCTTTGTGCTCACCCCTTGGGCGTCCTGAGGTAAACACGGTCCTCTGGTTGCTCATGAGGCATGTAGAGATTCCTTTCTGTCTAATGTGATTTCAGTTTTTTTAAAAGCAACAATGGAAAACTACCCCAATTAGGGTAAAGAGGAACTAAACCCAGTAATTGAAAGCAGGTATGCTTCTCATTCCTCAGGGCCCCAGGCAACATTCCTAAAATCACCAGCTGAGAAGCAAGCAACCAGGTTTTTGAAAAGGTCAGGTCCCTAGTTGTCATGGCAGGAGTTCACGGGCATGAGCTGGCAGTCTGTGGCCTCATTCAATCTGCCCAACAACCTAATGAGATAGATTCTCATCACCAGCATTTTTTAGACGAAGATGCTTAGGCATAACAAAGTTAAGGACCTTGCTGAAGGTCCCTCAGCTGTTAGTGATGTGAGGACCTCATTCCAGTCCCGCAGCTGTCATGGCTGTTCTCTATATAGAACTTAATGACAAGGAAACAACAGTTTCCTCGGGGCTGACTTCTTGTTCCAGAGCTGAATTTGCCTTCGTTTCCTGAAATTTAAAGCTGTTGGCTGTGATTGGTCAACATTTGTCCTGAAATTCACAGAGAATATGCTACATAACTTGAATATTGCCACAAACTTGGGTCCACCTGTGAGAATTCACTCTCACAGTGTAGTTAAGACTTGTCTTCCTGGAACCTCTCTTTCCTAGGACTTGTACTTTGCCATGCCATGAAGACAAGAAAAGATGGGGCAGTGTTAGGGATGCTGCGCAGGCATTCCTGAAAGGGAACAGACATATTATCATAAGCTAAGTAAGCATCCTAAAATGAAGGAGCTAGGTTAAAGAGAATTTTGTATGACTTTCTAGTCCTGAAATCGTAGGGACAGGTTAGTGGTGGAAAATACTGAATGCCAAGATCACTCACTCATTTGTGCATTCATTCATTTCCCGAATCCTCTTGACTTACTTCACTCTCATGGTTTCTCACTCATCCTTTAGTGCCTTCAACAATATCCTCAGTAACCTGGGCCATGTGCTTCTGGGCTTCCTCTTCCTACTGATAGTCTTGCGCCGGGACATTCTCCATCGAAGAGCCCTGGAAGCCAAGGACATCTTTGCTATGGTGAGGACAGTGTGGGCAAATCAGAGGTAGGAGCTGGGAATGACCATGATTCCAAACAGGATCTGCAATAGGGGCATCTGGCTTGATGCTGGGATAATATTTTATGTGTAATGAGCCACATGAGGCCGGAAGCCTCGGCTTTCATATTCTGTGGGCACATCACTGACTATTAAAAGTGTCCTTCTTTTGACCTACCTTTTTCCTTTTTCAGGAGTACGGGATTCCCAAACACTTTGGTCTCTTCTATGCTATGGGCATTGCACTGATGATGGAAGGGGTGCTCAGTGCTTGTTACCACGTCTGCCCTAATTACTCCAATTTCCAGTTTGGTAATTAGAATTTATATCAACTACAAAGATTTGAGTTATAGGAATCTTATCCTGGTACCTTTCCAAAAATGCTAAACTCAACTTGCAGGAGTTAAAAGACCTTTTGTGTGAGCTGAAGTGATCTGAGAGCACCTCACCACAAAGCATGGTTTCCGTGTATTTTACCACTTTTTCTTTTCACCATCTTTTAGACTGGAAAATACTTGATGCTGAATGATAATCCCGTGGAGAGATCTAGAGGAAGACAATGGGCTAAGCATTAGGCATCAAGTCAGGTAGAATCCATTAACAGACTTCTGGAATAACTTGGCCTAATTGAGCAATTAGACTGCTCTGGAGTAAAAATGATAGAAAACCCAATTCAGATTGGGTTGAGTAATAAGGACATCTAGCAGCTCACTGAAAATACAGAGGTAGAAAGGGCTTGTGGTTGATTTATCTGTTAACTCTCGTTCCATTTCTCTTTGGAATCACTTTGGTTGTGCCCAGTCAATAAGTTTGTTTTACACTGAGACTAATTTCACTCATGGTGGCAAAAGTAGTGATAGCAGGTGCTGGCTTCACATCACCATTGCCCAGGTCCAGAGGGGCTTTTAAGCTGGTTTCCAGGGGCCTTCATTGAAGAATAAGGAAACTTCAAGAAACCCCCAGATAATGTTCCCTCTCACCTCAAGAGTTCATTCCTGAAGTATTCACTAAGTGCTGGTTAGCCCAGGCCTGGGTTGCTACACCAATCAGCAAAGGAGGTGGGATTTCCTTTAGACCAATCAGACTCATCCCTGGAACCAAGAGCAGAATTAGCCAAGGGGCCTGAAGGATGTGCATTTCTAAATTGGGAAGGGTAAATACTGAGTCAGTATTGAGGTGCTATTAAAAGGGGAGGAAGGGAAAAGTTGAACTGGCAGCCAATTAACAGTGTCCCCCACACTCCAGGATAAGAAAATTTAAAATGGTCATTTTTATGTTTGTTCTCTGATTTGTGACTGTGAGAACACCACTAAAATCCTGTCACATTTTAATCCTTCTAAATTAGAAAACATTTTTAATAGAGAAAACTACAGAATATCATTCACCACTCTGAATGAAAAAAAGTCACCACTTTTAAGTATTTGCCTTAGACCTACATTTTAAGAAATAAAGTGTTGTGATAAAATTGAACCATTTTGAACCGAAATTTGTTTTTCGATGTTTTCCCCAGAGGCAACAACTATGATTAATTTGATATTTATCCTTCCAGTTAATTTTTATACATTATTACATTCATAGTAAATTACTGTTAATTTATCGCATGGTTTTTCACCCTTTGTTCATTCAACATTTTAAAGATTTATCAAAACTGAATCAAGAACAGGGATTTCATTCATTTTTAAGGATTATTATATTCTATTATAAAAGAGATCACATTAACTCCTCCATTGAGCAACATTTAGATGTTGCTGATATTTTGCTATTATACACAGTACTGCAATGAACATTCTTGTAAACATCTCCTTGTGCAAATGTGAGAGAGGTTCCCTGGGAGACCTAGAAGTAGAAGTTTGTGAGTCACCTATGTATGCATCTTCTATTTTGCCAAAATTTAACAAATTTTTCTTTAGAGTATTAATTACTATTCCCACTAGCTGTGTGAGTTTCCATTTCCCCCACACCACCCTTAACTTATGTTATTAACAGACATTTCATTTATTAGCCAAGTTTTGAGTGATATAGGGTATTGCATTGTCATTCTGCTTTGCATTTTCCCTTTTCTAACTCAGCTAAACTACATTTGGTGACTAACTATTTTTCATCACTAAGCTATAAAACCACGTGTGTGCGCACACACACGTGCAATCATCAATGAGGTCATATTTCAGGGTGCTGAGAGCAACTTCCTACACCCACCTGACGTTCACACTGCCTAAACTGTCACCATTGGGGATTCTTTTGCTATCACTGTTGAACATCAATGTTTAAAAAGCAAATACCCTGCAAGTAGAACCAGTTGATTGTTATCCTATTACATATTTTTCTTCTGAGAGCCAAGAATAGCCTTGAAGCAGGGGTTAGGAGTGGAGTACATGGGATCTGCCTACAGAGCGCACCTAGAGGTCTTCACACAGTCTGAAGGCAGCAAATACTCCATGACTGAAGTGAGGGGGTACTCAGAGTCTGAAGAAAACTCTAAAGCATGTCATCAATCTGTCACCCACTGAACCTCTTGTCTCCACTCCTCCTCTGGGTCTTTAGACACCTCCTTCATGTACATGATCGCTGGCCTCTGCATGCTGAAACTCTATCAGACTCGCCACCCGGACATCAACGCCAGCGCCTACTCTGCCTATGCTTCCTTCGCCGTGGTCATCATGCTCACCGTCCTTGGAGTGGTGCGTCCCTCTCCACCTCCTTCGGTCTGACTCTCAAAAAGTGCGCTCTTGGGAGTCATTTTGTATTGTTTGTTTGTTTGTTGTACCTCGGGTTCACAGGTTTCTGTTTACAGTAATCTTTGGTTCACGCTCATCCTGGGCCCACTGGAGGCACTCTGATTACTCAGCTGTTATTTCTAACAGTGTGACAGGCTCCTGTAAAACCACCCCTGGATCGTTTTACTATTAAGCTGGGGCCTGACTCATGGGAGATTGGTATTGAGATATCCCAGCTAATTTTGGAGAGACCAACCTAAAAGAACAGAACCCACTTTCTGAATGTGCCTGGGCCACAGTGTTGATTGTCTTCAGTTATTTGAAGGGCGTTAGTCCTTCATTAGACCCATAGCCCCATTATTGTTGCCATTCAGCTGCCTTCCCCCATTTCTTTTCCATTTCCATTTGGCCAAGTAACCCTTCTTTTTCCTGCCCACTGTGCAGAAAGATCCCTGTGAGTTCCAAGAAGGGGTAAAAAACAAAACGCATAAAAGGCTCAGTTTTCGACTCCTTCAGTATGCCTCAGAGAGTGATTTTAGTGAGTTCTCAGAAGGCCCCAGATCAAGGTAACCTCCATCTTTACTCCTAGGTATTTGGAAAAAATGACGTGTGGTTCTGGGTCATCTTCTCTGCCATCCATATTCTGGCCTCTCTGGCCCTCAGCACCCAGATCTACTACATGGGTCGTTTTAAGATAGGTGAGTCACCTATTTTTCTGTAGTGAACACCTGAATTAAATTTCCCTGAAAACACAGGCATTGCCTTCACCCCAAATGAAAGTGTGACAGGTCGTCATGACTACATGCTCTGAAGTTTGTGCTGTGTTTAATTCTCACCAAGAGATTCCTCTCCCTTATAGGATTGAATTAGCTGTTACCACTAGTTTTGTTTTCAGCTTGAAAACTAAGCTTACTGCACCTCTGAGCTGAGACACATCTCTAGCTCCCAGCTGCAAACACCATATAGTCCACCATACTCTGAAAGAATGGAATGTTCATCATACCACTAGTCCCTCCTAGAGGAGCATTTTTCCACTTACAGCATTCAAAAATGAGCATTCTACTAACTATGCTAAAAGGTTGTCAAGAATGAATTTTATAGAATTTCCAGGCTCTAGGGTGAGAACTTCTTGAGACAAGTAGAGCCAGGGCGCCTGCTTAACTGCTGGGGACAGTGTAAACTGTTCAGGGAGCCCTAGTGTTTTGAGTGTTTGTAATTTGCTGTTCAGTTGTCTTACGTTAGAGGAAGTTCAAGTCGCTTTAGAGCATTTACATTTAAAAATTCATTTTAAGGTGCAGAAAGTCAAAATTACATTCTTATGTATATTTTAAGATATATCATTATACGTAAGCATAGACCTGCCCTAATATTCACAGAGCCCAGGGAATGAATGCAAACTAAAGCTCACGCACCATATATTTGAAAATTTCAAATTTATAAAGCAGACTCAAAGTTATTAAATATGAAAAAAGAGGAAGGGAAGGAAGGCAGAAGGAACTGGGAATATAGGTCAGTGACAGAGCATGTGTTTAGTATGCACAAGGCCCTAGGTTTGATCACCAGCATCAAAATAATAATAATAATAATAATAACAATAACAACAACAATAATAATTTTAAAAGAAAGGAATAAAACAACAAACTGGTAAATTTATCTTCATTATAACTTAGAAGGTCCAGGTTTCAATTTAGAATTTTGGGACCCTCAAAAGAACACTTCAGAACATAGCTGTTCTTCCTGCCTCTGGTTCTGTTCTCTATCTTAAGGGACCTCTCAGATCTGCATAAAGAAATCCTTGTCCAATAGCAGTGTCCATCCACATCCCCCACAAATGGCCCTGCTTGCCTTCTTTGGACAGAGTTGTGCACTAATGGTGTCATCTGCCCTCAGGGAATATAAACCAGGGGAGGGGGCTGTGCAGGCTCTGACAGCAGGCCATGGTTATCTGAGAAGGGAATTTTTGGTTCCAGGAATCCAGAATGCAGTCCAGAAAAGGAAGGATTAGTCCCCTTACCCTACAGACTTCTCACTCATGGGGGAATGAAGGTCCTCTAAAATAAAGGACCCTTTGGCCCAGGCTAAGAACAATTCAATATAAACAAATGACCTGAAGTCTAGAAGATCAAATAAGATACATTCTCATGTTGGTAGTTTACTATTCCCTTTGGGCATGGTAAGTTGATCTACCCTTAGCATTAATGAATGCCCCAGTGACACTTGCTGGTTGTAGAACACTTGATGAGTTGCTCTGGTCATGTCCCATCTTCCAAACAAAGGTGAGTGAAGTCATGTAAACCAAACTTTGAGAAGGAAAATACACTAGAATGTTGTCCTTCTGGTTTCTCCTAGAGTTAGAAAAACAAAATAGCTTGAAAACAGACATAGGTAATGGTAATGACTACCACCATGGTCATGCTATCCTAATGGTCCTGATGGGACCAATGGTGATGCAATATTAAATTAGTTTGCCTTTTAAACAAGAAGGAATTTCATATGTTATATTATGATCATGTAATAACTTACAAGGGTCCCAACAGGAAAATGATGTCACACACGAAGATTGATAAGGGTTTATTTTTACAAAGGGACTGGTCACAAGACGTGAGTGGGGTAGAATGAAAGGGGCAACACAGTGACCTGGGGTTACTGGCATTGAGCTTTAACTATCCATAAACTCCAAAGGACAGGGAGGAAATGGTTACCAAATGTGTCATGGAGAGGGAGTCACTCTGAGAGGGGCAGTGACCTCCAGTGATAGACGCAGTCAGTCTTAGGGAGCCTCACAGGGAGAGTAGCAGGGAAATAACTGCTCTGAGCTCATTCTCCTTCCTCTGCCCCTGGTGTCTTGCCAGGGCTCCCTGTTGTCTGCATCCAAGGACAGTAAGAGACCCTACTGTAGTAATGCAGAAGGTCAGCCTCCCCAGCAAGGTGCAGGAGAAAGATATAGGCAACAGGAAGATGGCCAGCATAGGGTTGAACTAATTATGTTCAAGTTCTATGCCCAGAGCATCTTTCCCAGGTGGATACAGATTTGCCAGAGTTAGAAGGAAAGCTTACTATTTCCTTATGACAATGATTATGTTTAAAGTTAGTCCGAATGTCAGAAGGTGATTAGTTGACAGTGTCTGAACCCATTCCCACCTCTCTACCCATTTCCTATGCTACCTTTGCTTTCTAAATACATGTGGTCCTGAGACCACACAAGAAAATAAGCACAGGCATAGGAAAGACAGCAGAGATGAGACAGAACACTTCATAAGTAGGACAGAAAGTCATAGAGCTACCTGCCCAGATCACAGCTGTGTCCCTTAGTCCCAGAGCCCTGGAAAAGGACCTCAGGGATTGTTCATGAGAGAGGATGGAGTATAAATTGTAATTCATGCACAAAAATAAACAGGGACAGAGAAAAGTCTTCATCCACTCAAGGAGTAAATTTCTGATTATTTGAGATAGGCAGAAAGATTCTGTATTCTTTATGATGAGAAACTTTATAATTGAAAAATAAAATTATAGTCACCATTTTAAGAAAATAATAAAATGACCAGTAGTTTACCTTTTTGGCTTCTTTCTTACAAATCATTTCTTTCTTTCTTTTCTTCTCTGCCTCCCACTGATTCAGATGTGTCTGACACAGGTAATGTTCCACCATCCTTCCCAATGTTCTAGATTGTTTCCTTATCAAAGATACCCACCAGGCTGTCTGTCAACTCTGCTCCCTGGACAGGTCAGGCAGGATCTGTTGTGGTGGGGTGGAGGGAGGCTCAGAACTAAGGCTGAACTCCAACCCATCTCTTCTGGGTTGTCACATAGGCAGGCCCCTCACTCCTGGTTAAATTCAGTGTAGGGATAGTCTTAAGAAGGAGTATAATTCTCATTTTCTAGATATTTTTTGTTTTGTTTTGTAATGGGGGCTACTATGTTGCCCAGGATGGACTTGAACTTGCAATCCCCCTCCCTCACCATCCCACGTAGCTGGGATTACAGCATGACGTAGCATTCTCAACAGAACTGGGAAGTGTACTCCTGAAATTATTACTCTAGGCAGACCCAGTGTTGCACTTGATGTCAATGATGTGGGCAAACTCACATAAAGACAGCCCCACCTTTGACCTTGACCCTGTTCAGTAGCAATTATAACACATGTACACTTACTAATTTTTTATCTTTCTTTTGCAGGATTGCATTTTTAAAAACTTCCATGTCTTTTTCTCCTCAACTTACATTCTTTTGAGTCTTTTGACTATTGCTTCAATGCAGATAAACTTTCTGAACACACTTAATATAGCCCAGGATCCCTTGGTTCAGTTTTCACTAACTCATAACCACACTGAGAAATAGAGATGGAACCTTCACAAGTTAAGATTTCCCACTATCTAAGGAAAACCAAAATTTAAGGTTGATTTGGGGGGGGGACCCATGACATCTCTGTTGTGAAGGAAACACCTTTGGAGCAAACTGTGAACAAAGGGAAACCTAGCTCAGGGAAATAGAATAAGGGCCACCAAGCCACCCATGTTATTTGCAGGTGCTTATTATTCATGTCCATCTTGCTTTTTACTCTGAGTTGTAATGCATAGATATGTCATCTCCTCCAAGACAACACTTCATGAATTGCTAACCTATTAGTTACAAAGCATTCTAGTGCATTTTCATAAAGTGAAGACTATACCATTCCAGCCCTCAAAGCTTTGGCTCTTTCCCAGTATTTGTGTTTTCTCTGACTAAGCCTATAATGGTGTGATTATGTCATCAGCAGATTTGGGAATTTTCCGGCGGGCAGCCATGGTGATATACACGGACTGTATCCAGCAGTGTAGCCGGCCACTGTACATGGTATGTGCGTGCTCCTGTGTTCCTTGGCCTTCTCCCAAAAAGTGGGGGAACAGCAGGAGGGACAGGCTTGGGGTAGTCACTCAAATCTCCAAAAACCAAAGGGCCAGATGGCCCAGAGTGGCTGGGGTCCAGTTAGTGGGGGAAGCATGTTGTTTACTCTTTTTCATAAATGACAAGCTAGGATGGACTCATTTTTGTAAATGAAATATTTGCTAGCCTATATGAAAGAAAATAAATAAACATTTAAGTAGTGTTAATTACTGTGGAAGATGATCAAGACAGAGTATCCCTATAAATAATCACCTAAAGAGGTACCCTTGTGAAATGACAGAGTGGGCTATTAATTTATTAACCAGGACAGCAGGTATAAACCAGGGTTGTCCCAATCATACTGCGGCATGTGGTCACTCCAGTCACTTTCATTAGGAGCTTACACATTTCACATTAAGTATTTCTGCATTGTTTGATTTTTACAATGAGCAAAAACCATGGTTATTGCTTGATGATTAAAATTAACTTTAAAAGTCCTCCCTTAGAATTTTCTGCATATTGTCTACTTCTACACTGAACCTAGAGACCAGGGCCCTGGCCAGCTCTGTCTTGGCTTGCTGCCTAATGACCTTGGAAGGGCTACTTACCCACTCTGCGCCCCATTGCCTGAGCCTTTACATAGTGCTTTGGTCAGCTCTAGTGATACATTTGGGCCTGCCACACAGGAATTCAACAATATCTGCTTATAGTTTATAATCAGAATGATTTTTACATAAGAGAACATGGGACTCTTATAGCCCTCTAGAGCTTGGGTAGGAGCTACAAGCGCTAAAAATTTAAGGAAATTGAGGTTAGAGGATTTATTCAGATAGAGAATTAAAAAACCCATTAAGACCTGTGAGTATATTGAGAGTTATGCATGTTTTAGCTGTAATCCAGGAGGGGCAATTAATGTTTTGCTTGTTGTTGTTTTATACTAAGTGGTGCTTAGAGTAGTTTTAGGTTCACAGCAAAATTGAGCAAAAGGTACAGAGTTTCTGTATCCCCTCTGCTCCTACATATGCACAGTCTCCCCCACTGTCATTGTCCCCAACAGAGCCGTCCATGGGTTACAACCAATGAACCTCCATTGACACATCATCTCTCTACCCACAGTTTGCATTAGGGTTCACTCATGTTGTGCATTCTGTGGGTTTTAACAAATATTTAATGGCATGTACTCACAATTGTCCATAGAGAGGGCACTGCCCTGAAAGTCCTCTGTACTCTGCCTGTTCATCAATCCCTCTCTTCTAACCTCTGCCAACCACCAATATTTTTATTGTCCCCACAGTTTTACCTTTTCCAAAATGTCATATAATTGGAATCAACTAGTGTGTAACCTTTTCAGGTTGACTTCTTTCACTTAAAATCATGCATTTAAGCCTCCTCTGTGTCTTTTCATGACTTGATAGCTAGTTTCTTTTTAGTGCTGAATAATATTCCATTATCTAAAGACTGGTTATCCATTCACCCACTGAAGGACATCTTGGTTGCTTCCAAGTTTTGATAATTATGAATAAAGCTGCTATAACAAATGTGTGCAGGTTTTTGTGTGGACATAAGTTTTCAGCTCATTTGGGAAAATACCAATGAAAGCAATTGCTCTATCATATGGTAAGCATGTGTTTAGTTTTATAAGAAACTGCCAAATTGTCTTCCAAAGTAGCTGTATCATTTTGCATTTCCACCAACAATGAATGAAAGTTCTTATAGTTCTATACCCTCTCAGCATTTGGTATTGTCAGTGTTTTGATTTGGGCAATTCTAATCAGTGAATTAATGTGTGTGTGTGTGTTTTTTAAATGAAGATATTTCCTCCAAATTGGGTGGATCACCTTTAAAGACAGAAAATTGCTACTTTTAAATAGTAAATAAGTGGCCATGGAAATTAAAGTACAATTACTTAGTACCTAAAAGTTTGAAGTAGTATGCAAAGGAGCAGGAACAGATAGTGAATTAATCTCTACCAATTACCCTTTAAGATGCACCAGTCCTTTGTATTTTATCCTCTAATCAGTAACTTAGTGTCTAGACTGTGTGTTGTAGAGACCAGAAGCCTGGGAGTTGCAGGGCCTCCTAGGAGTCAGAGTAATGGGTACCAAACTAACTCCCACAGTGGTCCTGACTCTTGCAGTGGAGGCTACCAAATAACACAAACCAGAGAACATGTCCTCAATCACAAAGCACTGATGGCAGAAATCTAACTACTTGGTAATCAGCACTCACCACCAGCTCACTCTGAGAAGCAGGTCCAGCTGCCCAGCTCCACTGAGCCTTGGGGGAAACAGCCAGCATCCTACTTTGCTGACCACATTTCCTTTTCTTTTCTGGGGAAAAGGTCATGTCTGCAGACAGGGACCTTGCCCTCTAGTCCTTGTAGAGGCTTAGTGTCAGGTGGTAGGCAAAGCTTTCTTAGAACCACAGAACATTCTGGTCAACAAGGCAATTGTTTTCCCATGGTTGATGCTTATACTACAATGGTGTTTAAAAATAAAATAAGCAGCCTGTGTCCTCTCATTTGCTGTTTTCTTTCCTCTTTTCCAGGATAGAATGGTGTTGCTTGTTGTAGGCAATCTGGTTAACTGGTCCTTGTAAGTAGTCTTAGAAAAATAGGTTTTTGTCTTTATTAATGTCTGTAACACTGTGGTTTAACTTTCCTTGACTGTCATTTTTACAAAGAAATCTGAAATTCAGGAGCGGGTAAGCATATGCTTGCCCTAGAGATTTGATTAAAAGATTTGTTTTTGTTTTCTTTTCCCTGCAAAGAAACACTAAAGTACCAAATCACTGTATCTAAAGCATTGATACAGTGATTGAGGTCATTTGCTCAAGAAGACAAACAACTATGTGAACAGATCAGATCAGATGGATGGATGAATGAATGGACAGGTAGATTATGCCCATAGGTGCAAAGATGCAATATGGTTTTAAATTATTTTGTAGAAACTTTCTGTAAGAGCTATCCCATAGGTATTCTTTTTGGTAGAATTTTGGTAGTACATTTGTCTGTTAGAGAGAGAGAGAGAAAGAGAGAGAAGGATCCTAAGAGCAAGTCTTTTTCCTATTTCTTTCTTTTCCTCTTGGTTTCTTTATTCCTCCTCCACCTTTATCATTCTTCTTCCTCTTTTTGTCCCTTGTCATCCCTTGGCCTTTTTTCCTCAAAGGCCTTTTTTCCATAATAGAAGAGTACAATACATAAATATTTTTGGTAGCTGAAATTATTTTGTGTAACCTATTCTCACTTTGAACGTGTGAGATATTTTATTGATAACTCAAAAATAAAGAAGTAATTTTTAGTTGCTTTTGTTTATATCTCTTAGCTGATATGTTTCTCTGGGTCAGTGACCTTTGATAGAAAAATGACTGTTTGCTCCTGGCACACATTAAGACATGTGAAGGAATGAAGAAAAAGACAGACCTTCAGAATCAACCCAAAAGAATTAGCTGGGACTGTGAGCATGTGCCACTGTGCTCCACCTGCACCGACCTCTTAATAATGAACAACCCATGACTGTGACCCCAGGGACTCAGAATCATATGGCTCATCTCTGCCTCACACACAATCAAAACCAAACCTATGATCTGCTCACAAGATAAGATAAATGACCTCTCTTTAGACACCTCTGTTAGATATCAGGGCCTACAGGTGTGTGAGGTGTTATAACACACTAACACCGTGATTACCTGGTAGAGGGCTCCTCCCTCTCAGTAGCTCCACAAAGACATGTAATGAGTTGGTATGAATGGTGTTTTAAAGAGAATCACTTTCCTATGATCCTGAAGAAGAATGGTGTGTGTGTGTGTGTGTGTGTGTGTGTGTTGTGTGTGTGTGTGTGTCTATACGGAGAGGTATGAAGTACACACATATATGTATATATGTATACATATGTATGCATGTGTATAGACATGTATATACATTTGTGTACACACAGAAATATGATTATCAAATGTATACATATATATGTATGTCAGTATGATTAACTAGAGAGAAATCAAGAATGATAAAGCGAATGTGGAAAAATGCTAATAATTGGCAAATCTGAGTAAAGGCTATGCAAGAGATAATTTACTGAAGATTTCAAAATCTAGAAGGAGGAAGTTTCCTGTATTATAAGTTAGTTTGGATTCAAAGGGAACCAAATGAGAGTCCATTAATATCAGGTTTACAGTTAACATACTTAGTAATAAATTTTGAGAGATATGTAGAACCTTTCTTCAGAAAATTCAATTGCTTTATTAGGAGATATAAAGGAACAATTAACTAAATAAAAAAAGAGGTATCAGGGTCTGGGTAGGAAGGCTAACTGTTCTAAAGATATCTGTTCTCAAGTTAAGGTATAAATTTAGACTTAGAGCTCGAATTAAATTAATGGGATTTTATTCTAAAATCTTTTCGCCTAGTTAGATGAAAATTTCAAAGACCCCTGAAAAGTAAGATAAACAGAAGAAAGGAGGGACAGAGAGGTATAGTGACAATCTCAGCATTATCCAGTACTATCATTACTTTATCATTACTTTTGGTTTGATACATTACTTTCTATCATTACTTTCAGAAACTTTACAGTTTCTAGCATTGCTTTTTTAAATGATAGAAATGTTCTAAAAAAAAGAAAGAAAGAAATGTTCTGCACTACCTTGTCTGGTACAGGAACTACTACTACTGAGAACTTGAAATGTGTCTACTGTGACTAAGGAACTGGATTTTCGATCTAATTTAGTTTTAATTACTTCAACATTAAATAACCACATGTGGCTACTACATGGGATACTACAGGTTAGCCTAATCAGTACTATGAAGGTATTCATTTATTCAATGCAGAATTGTTGATGATCATGAAAAACTGAAGGATGCTGGAGAAACCAACCAGAGAGGGAAAATGACTGTGTGCAGCACATTTACTTATGTGAATTTTACATAGTCATTAGAAATGAATGTTTTGAAGATGTAGTAATTTAAAAGTTCAGCGTATAGTCACATGTTACACAATGACATTTTAGTCAGTGGAGGACCACATTCAAACAGTGGTCCCATATGATGATATTGCCTAGTGAGGTAGCAGCTGTCCTTAGGTTGTGTGAATACTCTCCATGATGTTTGTACAGTGCCCAAATTGCCTAATGAGGCATCTCTCAAACATCCCCATCATTAAGTAATGCATGACTGTATGTTAAAGTGGGTTTTTTAAATGAACTCCCCCCACTCAAAAATGAAGTAGGATAGGAAAAAGACAGTGATGTAAGGAGTCCACCTTCTCCACTACAAATGTTTCTTCCCATGTCCCCAGTGCCCTCTTTGGATTGATCTACCGGCCCAGAGACTTTGCATCGTACATGCTGGGCATCTTCATCTGCAATCTGCTGCTGTATCTGGCCTTCTACATCATCATGAAGGTAAGTGCAGGTGCAGGGAGCTGGCAGTGCCCCTGCCTGGCAGCAGCTGTGGCCCCAGCTTTACTGCTGCTGTGTCTCCCCAACAGCTTCGCAGTTCTGAGAAGGTCCTTCCAGTGCCACTCTTCTGCATTGTGGCCACCGCTGTGGTATGGGCTGCCGCCCTGTATTTTTTCTTCCAGAATCTCAGCAGCTGGGAGGTGAGCAGTTCTCTTTCTATCTTTCCTTTTTACTTTCCTACCACCCTCTTGATCGTGCCTGCTGCTTTTAATCTGTTTTACCTTCTCTAAGTTGAAAGCTTCCTCTAGAAGGGATGGGTTTTATTTTATTTTTTTGTACGTGGTGCTGGAGATTGAACTCAGGGCTTCATATATGCTAGGCAAGCACTCTACTACTGAGCTTCAGGTGGTGGGTGTTAGTATCCACACATAAATGCTCAAAAATGACATGAACTCATCATTTTCAGGGTAACACTTTATAAGTTTGTAAACCTACAGATACTGCACATTCAATCTTCACTATGTGTTGTATGATGATTCTGTTCCCAGTAAAGTTTTAATGTGTGCAAAAACCTTATGAGTGTATCTTCTCTGTCTTCCTCATCACCATCCTGATCCACTTACCAACAAAAACCAAGGGGTTGGGAGAGGTTGGGGTTGTTTCTACATCCACTCCAAGATAGGAAAGCTGAGGTCTTGGAAACCAGCACTGTATCTGAGGCACATCATGGGACAAAGTCTCAGCTCTCTATCATGGCAACAACCACAACTGATTTTAGAACATTTTTTCATCCCAGAAAGAAACTCCTTAACTATAAGTAGTCACTCCCATTTCTCCCTGATCAGCAACATGAATTTACCTCTGAACATTTTATATAAAGGGAATCAAATAACATGTGGCCTTTGAGTCAGGCTTCTTCACTCAGGATAATGTTTCCTAGGTTCACCCAGCAGCAGCTGTATCAGTACTTCATATCCTTTTATTGCTGAATAATATCTCACTGTGTGGATACACTACATTATGTATGCGTTCACCCATTGATGGACATTTGGGCTGTTTCCACTTCTTGACTTATGAATGATGCTGTGGACATTTGTGTACAAGTTTTTGTGTGCAGATCTGTTTCCTTGGAAGCTAACTTTTCAAGTTATCTAGTAGCATCTTTATCGCTTTCTGGACATGAAACCCTGAAACAGTTGAATTGTGGGAATCTTGCCCATATCCTACCTCGCCTTCCTCCAGGGAACACCAGCCGAATCACGAGAGAAGAATCGTGAGTGTATCCTGCTGGATTTCTTTGATGATCATGACATCTGGCACTTCCTCTCAGCTACTGCCTTGTTTTTCTCATTCTTGGTGAGTTTATCATGTCTTTTTGTTTCTTTTTCTCTTTACATTCTTGTCTTTTCTTTTCCACTCTTCCTTACATCCTCTTTTATATTCCTCTATAATTTCCCTTTTCAGTTTCTCATTATAATTCAACATGCAGATCATTATCTTTTTTAGGAATATTGTATCTCTATTTTCATTTTGCTTTTACTTTCCAATATTTTAGACACAGAGTGACTAAAAAAATTATCTTTCTAACTAACACAGCACATCTAGACTAACTTGGTTATTAGACTCATTCATATGCCCAAAATTCCCCCCAGAAACCACTCTTGGCATTTCCCACAACGTTGGCTTATTCCTTCTCTTCCCACTCCTCCACTCTCACTTAATATTCCATGAATGATTTTACAGATTCCTAGAGTGGTTCAGGGCATCTACCAGGCCTGTGTTTGCTTCTAACAGTCTGTGCCAAATCTCTCCTATAGTTCCTCTTTTTTCTGCCCAAATCCTTTCCCAGAAGCCATGCATATTTATGTCAACCTGGGACGATAGCTCCCAGCAGTCTATAATCCTATTTTTCACCTTTCTGAATTAAAAGTCTGGCATGCCTACACATAGGTTCAGTAGACACTACCACTGGACTCACTCCCAAAGCATCCACTTTAAGCAGTCTCAGGCTGGCCATACTACCTCCAGAGTGGAGCAGGGCTACCCCCTAGTGTCACATTTGGGAAGTTCAACTAATCTGTACGAATATTCCTTAGGACTTTATCATAGTCCCATTTTGTTTTGTTTTTTAACTTTTTGAAAATTTGTTTTAATTAGTTATGCATGAGAGAGACTGTTCTTGAGAGAGAGAGACAACAAAATGGAGCTAGGGGTTCTATATGGGGAAAGTGGTGGACAAGAGAACTAGAAATGGAAGAGGAGGTTCCATTTCTTATAAAGCAATACTCTGGGCAAAAAGACTTCATTTTCTTTAAGTCTTGACCTAAATGTCACTTTCTAAGTGACTTCATAGGCCACTCTGTAAATATTTTGCCATATCCAATCCCTAGTTGAATTTTCATTCTTAGCACATACAGCTTTCTAACATACCGTGATTTACCCATACATCTGTTTCATGTCTAAAGCCAACTCTTGAATGGAAACTCCATGAGGGTGGGATATTTCTCTCTTACCCCAAACTACATCTTCAGCATCTAAAATAACCCATAATAAACTCTCATGACTATTTAAATTAATTAATAGATGAACTATACAGTTATAATAAGTGCTTGTTGTGAGCAAGACATTGCAGAGAACCACAGAAGACTGGAAAACAATTCAGGAAACAGTTTTTACTCTGTGGGGATCATGAAGGAGGGACATGGTGTGGCTGTGACTGAACATTCTTAATATTATTTTCATTTCTCTGTCTCTCTCATCTCAGGTTTTGCTAACTCTGGATGATGACCTGGATGTGGTTCAGAGAGACCAGATCCCTGTCTTCTGAGCCTCCAGCATTAAGAGGCAGACAGCAAATGATCCATCTTGGTGCTGTTTCCTGAAGAATACAGTGACTGCAGCAACGTGCCCACTGCCAAATACTCCACCTGCCTCTGTGGAGTCAACTCTTGTTCACCCAGGAAGGAGAGGAGCTGGGGGAGATCTAAACCCTATAAGAAGGGAAGCAGAAAGGAAGCCACAACTGCAGACAGAGGCAAACCCTGAAATGCTGAGATACACCCATCTGTGTCTGTGCTTACAACTCAGAGAGTCAGACACAGACAACAGCTACATGACTGTCAACCCACTGTCTGGGACCCTCCCACTCTCACCTGACATTTTATCAGAACATGGCTACACTCTTCCCTGAGCCACTGCCATGCCTCAAAAGGCCAGCTGCTTGGATTGCCTGCCTAGAAACCCTGGTGTGGGCTTCACACCTCTGTGATTCCCACTGCTGTAGATGTCCAAAGCACCATCTTGTTTCTCCAAGGAAGGTCCCTGAGAACGTGCTTCTTCAGAGTATTGTGGAAGGGGTGCCGAGGTGGGCCAAAGCCCCACTCTGCTGGAATGATTTCCTGGTAGCACCAGCCAGTCACCTCTCAGAAGGAATACTGAATGTTTCCCCAGGCTCCTGACACCATGAGGACTCAGAATTATGCATTGTCACACTCCTCTGAACAGGAAACCATCACTGGGACCAATGCCTGGGTGCTTATCTATTCTCAGAGTCTTCATCTCACTGCTGCGTTGACCCTTTACTCTGGCTTCACCTTCTTGGAAAGACCCTGTTACTCCTTAGACCCACTCATCTCTAAGATGGGAGGAGAAATGAGAAAATCTCTTTTGGCAGTAGGAGGAGCAAGAAAAATGACTGACAGAACTAAGAGACTGGAGACATCAAGCAGACAGGCCTTGCCTTGTGAACTACTGGAGCAAATCCAGTGAAGCAACAGTGCTTTCTCAGTCTCCAATTCACACAGCTTAGTTTTGTGCCCACATGACCTTTGGCAGAGAAATAACTGTTCTAACCAGGGGCACCAATCTACGGTTCTCCACAACTGAACCCCTCAACTGGCATGATCAAGGTTCCAGACTTTTTCCCTGAAGTTTTCAGACATTACTCAGGATGAACACAGTTTCCTCTGCCTCTCCGGTTGCAAAGAGTACAGCTAATTGAGCATTGTGTCTTGTACCTGCCTCCCCCCAGCATGGTGTTGAAAAGCTTAGCGTCCTGGTTCCTGTCTCACACTGTCTGGCAATTCTGCCTCTGAGAAGTCCCATTTTAACCAAACTCCTTGTTGCTGCAAGTATGTCGTAGTCATAAAATAGACATACAAATGTGTGCACCTGAGTGTTTGCTGGTGCAATTGAAATCACATCTCATCTCTGCTTTCCTAGTCCTTTGTTAGAGAAGTGGATTGGGCATTCTTTAAATATTTTTTCTCTCTCAAATATTTGCATAATGTTCAAAAACATCCTTGGAAGTTTGAACAGCAAACTTTCCCTAAATTTTAAAAACACAAAGATGCTTCCTGTGAAATATTTTTTGTGTTCTTTCTAAAAAGCTCCTAAATTTGTAATTGCTCTTCTGTTATTCTTTATTCCTTAAAAATTTTTGGTTTCCATAGGTCACATGAAGGCTACCAATTCAATAGTTGTGTCATTCCAACATGTAAAAATAATTTTGAACCTGTTTCACTATGACTGACTTGGCATAAATTCTTTTACGGCACTCAAAGAATCCACTAAAGACATATGAACAACAAAGTCCACCCAAGTAAGTAAATGTTTCCAGAAGCTTGTTCAGGAACAACATCAGTGAAAATGGCAAGGGCCCCTGCACAAAGGGCCAGACCGCTGCAGTATTCCTTGCTGTGTTCGGCTGTCTGTCTTGTACTATAAAGTCACAAATTGTGGTCAGTTTTGTTCTCTGCAGCAGGACTAAGAACCCAGACCAAGACTGCTTTTATAAATATTAATTCTAAGTGTATGTGTTGCTAATTCTTTCTATAGCACCAATCTTGTGGTTGGAGGACATAAAAAAGTCATGGTGTTGCAACTCTGGGATTCATGTGAGTGCTAGGTAGAGGGAGCAGCCAGAGCTTAGTAGCTTCATGGTATATTTTTGGTAGGTAGCACAGTGCCTATGCTAACTTCTGCCTATGCTCATGGATTTGGTGTTTCAAAACCAAAAGTCAGGCTAACTCTGGAGGCCAAGTTCAGTGGGAGGGTAACTGAGAAAGCAGCGACTCTGAAGAGGCTCTTGGCAGAACCAGCCCAGAAGGAATAAGAGCAGTTTAACTGGAGCAGGTCAGAGATGTGGCAGCTAGAGGGTAAAACTATGCACATAAAAAATGACCTCTTCACACCTCTGACAAATGGGGCTGGAGAGGCAGCCCCACCTGTTACGCTGGATGGCTGAGGGATTAGCCTGGTTTTATTTTAGCAGCAAGACAAGCCAGTGGAAAACCAGAGACTATCTGGGGAAGGGACTTTCCATGACTGAAGGTCATCCCTGATCCAGCTCCTTGGGGCAAACAGCACTTAATTCGTACCTCTAAGCATGGACCAGAAAGTTCTCGTGGGGTCCCAAAATGAATGTCTCAGCAAATCAATACTCACATGTTTCTCATTCTGGGTGATGATCTATCTGATTAAAACTTGGGGGAAAGGGAGGACAACAATAAACCTTTTTCCTATAAAGAATAGTAAAGTCTGAAGAAGATTATGGAGTCAGACTTTAGGCTGAAAATATCCACCTACTCTCTGCGTGACCTTGAATAAGCTGCTAAAGCTCTCTGATTCTCAACTAGCACATCTCCATGACATTACACTAGGATGACAAAGTTGTTGAAGACAGAGAAGGTCTTCAGCTCTGGCCCCCTGAATCCCACAGGGATCTGGGCAAAAGCAGAGCCTTGGGCTGTGCCAGGATCTCCCTCCTCTGGGGACTCACCATTGAGACTGTGCTCTGTTTCCTGTCTTCAGTTTCCTCCAAAGGAGTTGGGAGGCCTTTTCACCAACCGGACACTGCCCAAAGCTGTCAAATCTCCCATTCCAACTCCTCCTTTCCCTTTATTGGTTCATTTCACCATCTCTGACTCCTTTTTTTATTTTTTATTATTTTTTAGGTACTGGGGATTGAACTCAGGGGCACTCCACCACTGAGCCACATCCCCAGTCCTATTTTGTATTTTATTTGGAGACAGGGTCTCACTGAGTTGCTTAGTGCCTCGCTTTTGCTGTGGCTGGCTTTGAGCTCGCAATCCTCCTGCCTTAGCCTCCCAAACCACTGGGATTACAGGCCTGTGCCACCGCTCCTGGCACTGTCTCTGACTCTTAATATGCTTATTCCAACTACCATGAAAACCACTACCAAAGCAAGGGCAGAGTGGAAAGCCTGGCTAAGTGTACTGTCACACCTCATTGCTGCTGTCTCTACCCTGGTGTCTCAACAGTAAGAAAACCTAGACTTTCTCCTCTGGAGTAACAACCCGTGGCTCAGGGAATGCCACCAATCCCCCACCCTTATCACTAAGTGCTCTGGAGGGCAAGCCCCAAGGCTCAGCCTGTGTGAAGGGGGCTCCAGTCCTCAGGTAATGAGACATGCCCTGTCAAGAAGAAGTGAGGTGGTCACTTGGGTTTTGAGGTGACCCACTATGACTCTCATGTCTCGTGGTGAAAGTAAGGAAAAGCACTGAATGTGAAGAAGCCACCTGTCCTGCTGGGAGCAGTGCCAAACCCTTGCTTACCATGATTCTGCTCAGCCAGTAGAGTGGGTTCAACACTGGAGGAGCCACGATCTATCTATGTGGCTAAGTGTATGCTCACTGTTAAGGCACCACTGGCAGCATGGTTCCGTGCCTGCTAAATCTCAGGCCTTAGTACATGTGAATTCAAATAAGTATGGGAAGAGTCACTGATAACCTTGCCCCTGTGCAACCAGATCACAACAGTAATGGAGTTTAGCTTAGATGAGACTCCTCTGTCAAGAGACACCTCCTTGATGGACTTCATGCAGGAACTTTAACATTGTATGTTTTTCCAAAGTTTGGTCCTACCAATTCTTATTGGGGGTACAAAGAAGACAAGGTGGGTACCACCATTTACATAGAATCACCCTTTGCTCCCCCAATCTTGGAGAAATGGAGCTCTGCCCTCTTCTAAATACCTCTAGATGAGGAAATTTCATCACTTTCCCCAAATCCTTAAGTTTTTAAGTTTGTCTCCATCCTGCATCCTTTTGACTGCCTTAAAGTCATTTTCACCTAAGGCTTATCCATTTCATTGGAGAGGAACAATAGCTGGCCATTATATTTTAATGTACATTAGCTTTGAAGTCATATTATACTTCAATCAAGTGCTAAATAAAGTGTGTGTGTCTCATCTCATCTTGCAACATTGTACTTATGATTTAGAAAACAACACAAATAGTGAAAGATTTTCAAACCAGCAGAAGAGAAATCTGGTATACTATCCCAATGTGGCTAACTCCTGGGTCCCTCGCACACACTGTAAATCTTGGCATTCTTTATGAATCAAGACTGTTTTAGGTCTGGGCTGGGGATGTAGCTCAGTGGCAGAATGCTTGTCCAGCATGTGTGAGGCCCTAGGTTCATTCCCCAGTACTTTTGAAAAATAAATAAGTAAATAAACAAATAAATAGAAAGATCAAGTCTTTTAAACAGAGATTATCAAAAGATTATCCAAAGTGATTCAAAAGCTCCCTTAATGTACTGAAACACTGACATCACAGAAAGAAGTTCATTTGTGCTTTATGATTTTTATCGTATGGTTTATAATATAGGCAGGCAGGTTGCAAATTCAGGCCTGAGACTGATTCTGCTTCTTTCTTAACACAGGACAAATTGTGAAGCAATCTGCTTTATTGGGGAGGGCATACCCATATTTATTCTCCTTTTCACCACTTCTCTATTCATTTAAATGAAATAAAAAATACCACAGTCCATAGTCAAGAAATACTTGCACCAGACACTGAGGAACTGGAGCACAGTGGTCAATAAGGAAGATAGTCATGAAACAAGTTATTGGTTCATTATAAGCAGGCAAAGTCTTAAAAAAAAAAAAAATGGCTGCCAGGCGCCATGGCACACATCCGTAATCCCCATGGCTCAGGAGGCTGAAGCAGGAAGACTGTGAGTTCAAAGCCAGACTCAGCAATTTAAAAGACCGTAAGCAACTTGGTGAGACCTTGTCTCAAAATAAAAATAAAAAGGGCTGGGGATGTAACTCAGTGGTAAAGCACCCCTGGGTTCAATCCCTGGTACCGAAGGAAGAGGAGTAAGAGAAGAAGAAGAAGAAGAAAATGGCCTTATAGGAATTTTACTATTATATGCAGAACAGAAAAAAATATCCAAATAATTATCAGAAATTTTCATCCATAGATGTGAAGATCTAATTGCTGATATAACATAGCTTCTTTCTACAACCAGATTTTTGGAAAGAATATTTGGCCCTATAGTTCTCTAGAGAAGAATTCTTCAGATACACGCAGGCTTTCTCTGTCTATGGTCCTCAGTTGTATTATAAAACAATACAAAGAAATAGAGTTTATTAAAGGGGACTCTGTGTGGGATCTAGTATTAGAAAGAAAGGTGTTCATACTTAGGAATGGGCCACTTTGAAGAAATATGTTCTTGCTAAGATAGCTCTAGATATGTCTGAGACTTTGGAGTGCTAGAACAATGCAATTATGTGGATGGAGCATTAAGGAGAAGGAAAAACTGATCTGAGGCAAGAAGAAATACATGGGAAACTGGAAGACAAATGGAAACTCAATTGAAGGGCAAGTTCAAGTCATAGTGTTTTCTAAAAGTCTAAGGTAGAAGCAAAGAGATGAGATTTCATCCTGAGTCATCCCTAACATCCGTAAATGTAGAAGGTGGCATTAAACCAAAGTGTGTGACTATGTTTCAGTCAGTTGTTTTATCTGTATAACCAAAAGACCTGACAAGAACAACACAGGAAGAAAAGTTTATTTGGTCTCATAGTTTCAGAGGTCTCAGTCCGTAGATGGGCAACTCCATTGCCCTGTGCCCAAGATGAGGCAGAACATCAAGGTAGAAGGGCATAGTGGAGGGAGGCACCTCAGAACATGGCAACAAGGAAGTAGAGAGAGCATTCCTCTTACCAGGGACAACGGCATGCCCCAGTGACCCATCTCCTCCAGCCACAACTTACATGCCTACAATTACCACCTACTTAATCCATTCAAGTGAATTAATGCTCTGATTAGGTTAAAGCTCTCATAACCCCATCATTTTGCCTCTGAACTTTCTTGCATTATCTCACACATGAGTTTTGAGGAGACACCTCATATATAAACCATAACAGAGTGGTTTGTGACAAGGAGGGAAAGATAGCTTTTGAGTGATGAAAGTGAAGAGGTAAGTTAGAAGGAAAAGAAAATTGATTAACTTCATGGAAAGCCATGCATGGTAGTGTTGGTGACACATGATGAATGGAGCCAGGGAGCATCATTTTAGTGCGAACTCTGGAAAAAGAGTTAGGAAAGGAGGATGGGACCAAAGGGGGAAGGTCAAACTTTTGATGTGGTGGGTTTGTTTTTGTTTATGTTCAGATAGACTGAAAGCAAAAAGAAAAAGACCCTTGGGTCAACTGAGCTGAGAATAAAAGACAACTACAAGAGGTGTATTAAAACATCATACTTGGACTAACAGGCAAGCGACACCCCTTTGGACTCATAGCATGGTCTCCCATGCCCAGGGGAGAAGAGCAGTCTGTCCAGATAAAGGCAGAGAAGCAAAAAAAAAATGAGAGATGTTTTGAACAGCAATCTTGAACATTTCATAAGAAAAATGCAAGTCTTAGTTTTAACCACAGGGGAGAATAGGGATCTGGAGAAAAGGATGTTTGGGGAAGGGATCATTTTAATCCATCCTTGAAGAAATAAAACAGCTCCATCTCCCAAACTCTCAGAAAACCCCTCCCTGCTGGAGGACAAGCGTGGAGGACAGTCTGCACTTTTAGTGGGATTTTACCTTTGGCAACAATTGCCCTCAAATCTCCAACCTCTATAACATGAAAGTCAGCAGACTTGATCATTCAAACAGCAAGCACTCATCATCAGGCACTCTGCCAAGGGTTTTTACATACATTACATATCTAATCATGAAATCCCCTAAGAAGTTAGGGCTTTTACATTATCCCCATTTCCCACGTGGAGAAACTGAAATGTAGAGAAGTCACTGTTCATTAGGTGAAGTGAATGGTGCAGAAACTTGATGAGTAATCAACATGAGTAGTTCAGGTTCAAACCAGAGAAAAGGGAGACAGACCGTGCTGCAATGAACATTCAACAGGTTTCTGTGAAGATATATATGTGCAAAACACAGCCTAGAATTATATTGCTATTTAATATGTTAACAAAAAGAGAAGGTTTTTCCAAAATTCAAATGATTCGTGACTATCATATAAACCCAAGTAACAATGAAACTTACACTGCCTTTGGAAAGCCATCTAATACAGCTACGGCTTTGGATCCGTTCAGCTCTCTAAACTGAAACAGCTGGATTCATGTGAGGGTTGTGTCAGTTTCTGAACTTGTTAAGAACCAAAGTCCTGCACTTGGCAAAGTAGACCCAAAGATTCATTTTAAATTAAAATGCACATACCATAAAGTATCACGTTACCACTGAGAGCCCATTGGTTCAAAAACAAAATTTTAAGTGAGGAGAAAGCAAAGGAATGTAATAGGTTTTTTGTTTCTAAAAAACATTCAGAGACTCAAAAAATCTTCAAGAGTCCAAAAGTCCTCCAAATCTATGTCTGAAACTAGTCTCTACAGGCCCAAGGGAGAAGGCCAAATCCGCAGCTTCCTTCAGTGGTTCAACCATCTTTTTTCTTGGTCCTAGGACCAGAACTTTCCTCTTACAAGGAGTAGATTCATCCCAGTCAAATTTAGGCAGAGGAAGTAGCTTCAATGAGCTAGGGAATCACATTTCTTCATTTGGGGTATAGTGCAAATAGTGAGAAATGTTTCTAAGTTTATTCAAAAACAAAGAAAGAAGATGAAGAAAGCAACACAACTTGGTTAAAAACAAGAACACACTAATCAATTTTCTTCTGTGCAGAGATATCTGTTGGACTTTTTATTTTGAATGTGAATTTTCACATTTACCCTACAGCATCATTCAAAAACATGGGACCTAACTAATTGAATCCTGAATTCCCAGAAAACACCCTGAAGCAAGAAATTCTCCACAGCGATAGAACATCTGCAGGCTCTTTTCAGGTCACAGTCTGGAAATGTGATCCGTTCAGCAACATGAGCCATTGCTGAATGTGATCAAGCAACGTAAGAAAACACCACCAACAGCCAAACCCATACCGCACAAACTCAGCTAAAGGTTGCATTTCCATATCTTACCACAATTCTGTAGATTACCTGATTGTCTCCTATGTTGGGAGGGTGGCAATGAGGAAGGTCAGGGAAATAATTTCCGTGTAGCACAATATATTACTTTTCAATGATTTAGAAACACTTTCAAATGTAACACTTCATTTGTCCTTTACAACACTGTGAGGAAGGTGGGACTGGTATTAACAGCAATAAACAGCTAAGGACACCAATAAATTAGACATAAAGAAGTTATGCCACTCGCCTAAAGTCTTAGCCAGGTAAGAAGGGAGTCACATAAAAAGAGTGTTTTGTTACATTGAAATCCATTGATTTATGTTGCACTTTAATCTTTTTATAGCATGCCTTGGTCTTCTGGAAAATATTGGTTCACTGAATAATGCAAAACCTCCAAATATTTGCACATTTCATTATTTGATTATTAATACATAATATATATAATATATGTATATTATACTGATTGCTAATACATTATATGTATATATATATTGTGTATTAATATCACCATTGATCTCATCTGAGAAGCCTTATTGGGAACCTGTCAATCTCACAGTGGTAGATACTGCGATGGGCTCATTTCATTTCTTTTTTTAAAAATGTCTGCCAAATACCCAAGTCTAAATAAACATAAATTTTAGTTATACTTTCAGCTAAAACTAGTATTCCATGGTGGGAGGAGCCACTCTTTTCTACCACAATTCAAACAGTTGTACTAGTGCTTTTCCTTGAGCTAACCATCATGTGTGGGTTTGCAGCAGAAGTGCTTTATATTTGTTTTCCATAACATCATAGAATAAAGTATTAATGTAGTGTTTAAAAAGAATATTAGAAGAGGTTCAAGATGGCGGACTAGAGGGCGGCTGTATTTCATGTTGCTCCAGGACTCAAGATTCAAAAGAGGAGATAGTGACTTGGGACCAACTCAAAGCCGCCCGGGGAGTTTCTCCCATAGGGGAGGCGTCCCCGAAGGGGCAGTAGCCCTGGAACGCAGAGAACTTTGTGAAGTAGAGTGACTCGGCGGGTCGCCCCTCCCCCGCCGGAGCGGTAAAAACGGACAGCGAAGCGGAGCGAAAAATGGCGGACTGAAGTTTCCAGGACCGCGGGCAGATTCTCTAACCTAAGGAGACTCGTCTGCGAAGGGTGAGGCTCTCAAGCCCAGGAGGGAGGTCCGGGCCCCTGGGAACGTTGCCTGCAAAGGCTGCCCCTGCCCAGGCGGCAAGACACACCTCCCCTGCTGGAGCAGTGAACTCGGAAAGCGGGGATCTTTGCAAGGGAGGTTGTGCGACACACTGCTTGGTTTTGAAGCGATCTGCCAGGGCTCCAGCGGCTGCCAGAGAAAGAGTGGGGTGGCGAGTTGTTTGGATCCAGCAACCGCCTGAGCAACGGGGAGGGGGCTGCCCAGAGGAGGTGGAGGTACGCAGTGAGTGCCTTGGTCTCCAAGCGCCCACACCTGGAGGAAGAGACGAGCGACGGGTCACTGGGGCTTGGAGCATATGTACGAGGCTCCAAGTGACTGCTCAGAGGGCGGGTCGCATAGCCAGGCGATTAGGTGCATAGCAAGGTCCGGTCCAGGGACCTAGGCACCTTTTCTTGAATGAACTACACAGAGACAAACTGAGGGGCGAAGTGAAGGTTCCAGGACTTCAGGCAGCGTCTCTGAGAAGGGACAACCTAAGGAGACTCGTCTACGAAGGGTGAGGCTCCCAGGCCCAGGAGGTAGGTCTGGGCCCCTGGGAAGGCTGCCCTGCCCAGGCAGCAAGACACATCTACCCTCATTGGAACAGTGAGCTCGGAAAGTCGGAGACCTTGCAGAGGAGGCCGAGCAGCACACCGCTTGGTGTTTTGGTTTTTTGGACCAATCTGCCAGGGCTCCGGGGGCTGCCAGAGAAAGAGTTGGGTGGCGAACTATTTGGATTCAGCAACTGCCTGAACAACGGGGAGGGGGCTGTCCTGAGGAGGTGGAGGTGCGCAGTGAGTGGCTTGGTCTCCAAGCGCCCACACAGAACACCTGCCTGGAGGAAGAGACGAGTGACGGGTCACTGGGGCTTGGAGCATATGTACGAGGCTCCAAGTGACTCTTCAGAGGAGGGGTCGCATAGCCAAGTGATTAGGTGCAAAGCACGGTCTGAGCCGGGGATCTAAGCACCTTTTCTTGAAAGAGCTACACAGAGACCAGCTGAGGGGTGGAGCGAAGGTTCCAGGACTGTGGGCAGCTTCTCTGAGGAGGGGCCACCAAAGGAGACTCGTCTGCGAAGGGCAGGGCTCCCAAGCCCAGGAGGTAGGTCCAGGCCCCTGGAAACGCTGCTTGGGAAGGCTGCCCTGCACAGGCGGTAGTTGTGGACTGAGGAGAACCTCTAGGAGGGGAACGGACTAGTGAGACCTCCCCACCGGGTGGGTCTTCCCCGCAGAGTGAGGTTTTCCCACAAAGACAGTAAAACCAGAGACACAGGCCCAAACAGGCATTGCCTTAGCCCGCAGTCTAGCTCCCCTTTGGATGACCATTGGTCAACAAGTAGAGGCACCTCTGCCCTCTAGCAGGGAATATACCCCACCTGAAGACCACCACCCCTAGAGAGGCAGCTACCTAGGGGAACACCGAAGTATCAACTTCCTCTAAGACTTCAGGCTACTGAAGGATAAGAGGGGATACACTAGCAATCTTCAGGGACATTATAAGTCAATAGAGGAAATCTGCAACATCTCTGCAGTCCACTGATACCTGAACAATATGAGAAAACAAGGGAAGAAAATGCCTCAAACAAATCTGGATGTTATATCAATAAAATCCAATGACAGCATGGCAGAAGAAATGTCAGAAAGGGAGTTCAGAATGTACATAATCAACATGATAAGGGAAGCAAACGATGAAATGAAAGAGCAAATGCAGGCATTGAATGAACGCACCAATAGACAGTTAAAAGAGCAAATACAGGAAGCAAAAGACCATTTCAATAAAGAGTTAGAGATATTGAAAAAAAACCAAACAGAAATCCTTGAAATGAAGGAAACAATAAACCAAATTAAGAACTCCATAGAAAGCACAACCAATAGGATAGAACACCTGGAAGACAGAACCTCAGATATTGAAGACAAAATATTTAACCTCGAAAACAAAGTCGAACAAACAGAGAAGATGGTAAGAAATCATGAACAGAATCTCCAAGAACTATGGGATATCATGAAAAGGCCAAATTTGAGAATTATTGGGATTGAGGAAGGCTTAGAGAAACAAACCAAAGGAATGAACAACCTATTCAATGAGATAATTTCAGAAAATTTCCCAAATCTGAAGAACGAAATGGAAAATCAAGTTCAAGAGGCTTACAGGACTCCAAATACACAAAATTACAACAGACCCACACCAAGGCACATTATAATGAAAATACCTAACATACAAAATAAAGACAGAATCTTAAAGGCTGTGAGAGAAAAGAACCAAATTACATTCAGGGGGAAGCCAATACGGATATCAGCAGATTTTTCAATCCAGACCCTAAAAGCTAGAAGGGCCTGGAATAACATTTTTCAAGCCCTAAAAGAAAATGGATGCCAACCAAGAATCTTATACCCAGCAAAACTTACCTTCAGATTTGACAACGAAATAAAATCCTTCCATGATAAACAAAAGCTAAAAGAATATACAAAAAGAAAGCCAGCATTACAGAACATTCTCAGCAAAATATTCCATGAAGAAGAAATGAAAAACAAAGAAGCAAATCAGCAAAGGGAGGAGATATCCTAAAGGAACTCTCAAATAAAGAGGAACCAAGTCGTGTCAAAAATAAGCAAATAAATGAATAAAATGAGTCAAATGACCGGGAATACAAATCATATCTCAATAATTACCCTGAATATTAACGGCCTGAATTCATCAATCAAAAGACATAGACTGGCAGATTGGATAAAAAAGAAAGATCCAACAATATGTTGCCTGCAAGAGACTCATCTCTTAGAAAGAGATACCCAAAGACTAAAGGTGAAAGGATGGGAAAAAACTTACCATGCACATGGACCCAGCAAAAAAGCTGGGGTATCCATCCTCATTTCAGATAAAGTGGACTTCAAGCGAAAGTTAATCAGAAGGGATAAAGAAGGACATTTCATAATGCTTAAGGGAACCATAAATCAGCAAGACATAACAATCATAAATATCTATGCCCCAAACAGTGGCTCACCCATGTATGTCAAACAAATCCTTCTCAATCTCAGAAACCAAATAGACCACAATACAATAATACTAGGTGATTTTAACACGCCTCTCTCTCCACTGGACAGATCTTCCAAACAAAAATTGAATAAAGAAACCTTAGATCTCAATAACACAATCAATAATTTAGACTTAACAGACATTTATAGAATATACCATCCAACGAAGAGTGAATACACTTTCTTCTCAGCAGCACATGGATCCTTCTCTAAAATAGACCATATATTATGCCACAAAGCTAATGTTAGCAAATACAAGAAGATAGAGACACTTCCTTGTATTTTATCAGACCATAATGGATTGAAACTAGAAATAAATGAAAGAGCAAAAAACAGAAATTACTCCAACACCTGGAGATTAAACAATATGCTATTATATGAGGAATGGATAACAGAAGATATTAGGAAGGAAATTAAAAAATTCTTAGAGGTAAACGAGAACAAAGAAACATCGTATCAAAATCTCTGGGACACTATGAAAGCCGTACTTAGAGGAAGATTTATTTCATGGAGCGCATTTAATAAAAGAAGTAAAACTCAAAAAATAAATGAACTAACACTACAGCTCAAAGCCCTAGAAAAAGAAGAACAGACCAACACCAGAAGTAGTAGAAGACAGGAAATAGTTAAACTCAGAGCTGAAATCAACGAAATTGAAACGAAAGAAACAATACAAAAAATTGACAAAATAAATAGTTGGTTCTTCGAAAAAATAAACAAAATTGATAAACCTTTAGCCACACTAACAAAGAGAAGACGAGAGAAAACCCAAATCACCAAAATTCGGAATGAACAAGGAAGTATCACAACAGACACGACTGAAATACAAAACATAATTAGAAGCTATTTTGAAAATCTATATTCCAACAAAATAGAAAATTTCGAAGATATCAACAAGTTTCTAGAGACCTATGAATTGCCTAAACTAAACGAGGAGGACATGCACAATTTAAATAGACCAATTTCAAGTAATGAAATAGAAGAAGTCATCAAAAGCCTACCAACAAAGAAAAGTCCAGGACCTGATGGTTTCTCAGCCGAGTTCTACAAAACCTTTAAAGAAGAGCTCATTCCAATACTTTTCAAAGTATTCCATGAAATAGAAGAGGAGGGAACCCTCCCAAACTCATTCTACGAAGCCAATATCACCCTGATACCTAAACCAGACAGAGACACATCGAGGAAAGAAAATTTCAGACCAATTTCCTTAATGAACATCGACGCAAAAATTCTCAACAAAATTTTAGCAAATCGCATACAAAAATGTATTAAAAAGATAGTGCATCATGATCAAGTGGGTTTCATCCCAGGGATGCAAGGTTGGTTCAACATCAGGAAATCAATAAATGTAATTCACCATATCAACAGACTTAAAGTCAAGAACCACATGATTATTTCAATAGATGCAGAAAAAGCATTTGATAAAATACAGCACCCCTTCATGCTCAAAACACTAGAAAAAATAGGGATAGTGGGAACGTTCCTTAACATTGTAAAGGCCATCTATGCTAAGCCCATGGCTAATATTATTCTTAATGGTGAAAAACTGAAAGCATTCCCCCTAAAATCTGGAACAAGGCAGGGATGCCCTCTCTCACCACTCCTATTCAATATCGTCCTTGAAACTCTAGCCAGAGCAATTAGACAGACCAAAGAAATTAAAGGGATACGAATTGGAAAAGAAGAACTCAAACTATCCCTATTTGCTGATGATATGATTATATACTTAGAGGAACCAGGAAATTCCACCAGAAAACTCTTAGAACTCATAAGTGAATTCAGTAAAGTAGCAGGATACAAGATCAATGCTCATAAATCCAATGCATTTTTATACATAAGTGATGAATCTTCAGAAAGAGAAGTTAGGAAAACTACTCCATTCACAATAGCCTCAAAAAAAATAAAATACTTGGGAATCAATCTCACAAAAGAGGTGAAAGACCTCTACAATGAGAACTACAGAACACTAAAGAAAGAAATTAAAGAACACCTTAGAAGATGGAAAGATCTCCCATGTTCCTGGATAGGCAGAATTAATATTGTCAAAATGGCCATACTACCAAAAGTGCTATACAGATTCAATGCAATTCCAATTAAAATCCCAATGATGTACCTTGCAGAAATAGAGCAAGCAATTATGAAATTCATCTGGAAGAATAAGAAACCCAGAATTGCTAAAGCAATCCTTCGCAGGAAAAATGAAGCAGGGGGTATTGCAATACCTGAACTTCAACTTTACTACAAAGCAATAGTAACAAAAACGGCATGGTATTGGTACCAAAATAGACAGGTAGATCAATGGTACAGAATAGAAGACACGGACACAAACCCAAACAAATATAATTTCCTCATACTAGACAAAGGGGCCAAAAATATGCAATGGAGAAAAGATAGCCTCTTCAACAAATGGTGCTGGGAGAATTGGAAATCCATATGCAACAAAATGAAAATAAACCCATATCTCTCACCGTGCACAAAACTAAACTCAAAATGGATTAAGGACCTCGGAATCAGACCAGAGACCCTGCATCTTATAGAAGAAAATGTAGGTCCAGATCTTCAACATGTCGGCTTAGGACCAGACTTTCTCAACAGGACTCCCATAGCACAAGAAATAAAAGTAAGAATCAACAACTGGGATAGATTCAAACTAAAAAGCTTTCTCTCAGCAAAGGAAACTATCAGCAATGTGAAGAAAGAGCCTACAGAGTGGGAGAAAATCTTTGCCAATCATACTTCAGATAGAGCACTAATCTCCAGAATCTATAAAGAACTCAAAAAACTCAACACCAAGACTACAAATAATCCAATCGACAAATGGTCTAAGGAAATGAACAGACACTTCACAGAAGAAGACCTACAAACAATCAACAAACATATGGAAAAATGTTCAACATCTCTAGTAATAAAAGAAATGCAAATCAAAACCACCCTAAGATTCCATCTCACCCCAATCAGAATGGCGATTATCAAGAACACAAGCAACAACAGGTGTTGGCGAGGATGTGGGGAAAAAGGTACACTCATACATTGCTGGTGGGGTTGCAAATTAGTGCAACCACTCTGGAAGGCAGTATGGAGATTCCTTAAAAAACTTGGAATGGAACTACCATTTGACCCAGCTATCCCACTCCTTGGCCTATACCCAAAGGAC
This sequence comes from Sciurus carolinensis, assembly GCF_902686445.1. Taxonomy (NCBI): domain Eukaryota; kingdom Metazoa; phylum Chordata; class Mammalia; order Rodentia; family Sciuridae; genus Sciurus; species Sciurus carolinensis. Next base: position 79,105,202 of record NC_062221.1, on the reverse strand, counting down.
TTAAAATCAGCATACTACAGAGATATAGCCACATCAATGTTCATTGCTGCTCAATTCACCATAGCCAGATTGTGGAACCAACCTAGATGCCCTTCAGTTGATGAATGGATAAAGAAACTGTGGCATATATATACAATGGAATATTACTCAGCCATAAAGAATGATAAAATTATGGCATTTGCAAGCAAATGGACGAAATTGGAGAATATCATGCTAAGTGAGATAAGCCAATCTCAAAAAACCAAAGGAAGAATGATCTCGCTGATAAGTGGATGATGATACATAATGGGGTGTGGGAGGGGTTAGTTTTAGGGTTAGAGTGAGGGTTAGGGAGGGGGGCAAGAATGGGGGAAGGAAGGACTGTATAGAGGGAAAAGAGGGATGGGAGGGGTGGGGGGAAGGGGAAAAAAATAACAGAATGAATCAACCAACATCACCCTATGTAAACGTATGATTACACAAATGGTATGCCTTTACTCTATGTACAAACAGTGAAAGAACATGTATCCCATTTGTTCACAATAAAAAATAAAAAAAAAAAAAAAAAAAAAAAAAAAAAAAAAGAATATTAAATGGGATCGAGATTAAATAAAAGTAGTAAATTTTAGTGCTTCATCAAGGACATTCTAAAGTAAACTGGCTTTTATTTTCACTGTGAATTTGTGGATGAACAAGAAAACAATGATGATTAGGATAGTAGTGGTGCCCCTGCCTTGATTTGTGCCAAGATACCAGCAGTTTTAACCACCACAACTTTTGCACCATCAGCGCAAAGGTCAACACAATGTATAGGCATATCACATCAGAGTACCATCACGAAAATAATTTTGGTTTCACAGGCATCCTAAAAGGGTCTTTAAAAACCTTTAAAAATTCTAGAGACCACATTTAAGAACCACTTCTAGAAGTTTTAATGTTTCACCATTCACTGTTAGGTTTATGACCCACCTCTAATTGATTTTTGTATATGCTATGGAGTGGGAGTCTAGATTTTTTCCCCCTCTGTACAGATATCTAGTTACTCCAGCCCTATTTATTGAAAGCACCACCTTTTACTCACTGAAATGCAATGAGTTCCTTTGTCATGAATCCAATGACTATATGGATTCATATATATGTGGGTAATATATTTCTGAAATTTCTTTTCCCTTCCTTTGGCCTACTGTGTCCATTGCCAACATCACATTGTTTTAGTTCATGAAATTTACAATAATATTCTGGTTAACTTAAATCTTTTAACTTTGTTATTGTCTGATTAAGTCTTCTTATTTTATTTTTCAAGATGGTCTAAGCTATACATTTATAGTTATATAGTTATGATATTAATTATTATATAAATTTTAGGATCAATTTATCAATTTCTGTGTTAATCAACCTTTCTTTGCTGTGACCAAAATACCTGACCAGAGCAACGTAGAGGAGGAAAAATTTATTTTGGCTTATGGTTTCGGAGGGTTCGTCCACTGTAGGCTGACTCCATTGCTCTGAGCCCAAGATGAGACAGAACATCAAAGCAGAGGAGCACTGCTCCCCTCGTGGCAGCCAGGAAGCAGACAGAGAAAGGAAAGGAGGCTTCAGAGAAGACGAACCCTTTCAGGCCTTGCCCCTACTGACTGACCTCCTCCAGCCACACCTGCCTGCCTACAGTTATTACCAAGTCCATTCAAACTAGGATGGACTGATTATGTTAAAACTCTAATAATTCAATCATTTTACCTCGAATATTCCTGCATTAATGCAGCATCCTTTGGGGGAATGTTTCATATCCAAGCAATAACAATTTCCAGCCAAAAAAAAATTTCTGCAATGAATTAAATGTAATTGCATGAATCTATATATAAATTTGAGCAGAATTAACATCTTAATGACATTATACCACTTTGCCATCTTTTCAATGTCCTTTGGTTTGTCATCTTTTCAGTCTCCTTTGATTTCTTTCAGCTACATTTTATAGTTTTTGGTGGTAAACTTTCTTTTTTTTTTTTTGGTGCTGGGGATCGAACCCACGGCCTTGTGCTTGCAAGGCAAGCACTCTACCGACTGAGCTCTCTCTCCAGCCCCCAAACTTTATTTCTTGGCAAGGCACTGGAGGGGAATGACAACAAATGTTAAATAGACTGATGATAATGAGCATTCATGCTTTGTTCTCAATTCCCAGGACAAAATCATTAAGTATGATATTAACTGTAGGTTATGCTTTTATAGATACACTTCATCAGATTGAGAATGTTCATTTTCTACTTTGTTCAGAGTTTTCCCCAGGAATGAACTCTGAATTTTATCAACTGTTTGAGTTACCATAAGGCTGTTCCCCTTTATTCTGTTAATATAATCAGCTGTGTAGATCAATTTGAAAAATATTAAAAATAATTTCATATCCCTGAAATAAACACCATTTGGTCATGATATACTATACTTTTCCTATGTTACTAGATTGAATTTGCTGACATTTTGTTTAGAATCTTCTTATTTATATTTATTAGAGGCATTGCCTATAATCTTCTTTTACTATCATATGTGCTAGGATTTGATGTTAAGGCTATCAAAGTTATGTTAAATTCCTAAACCAATTTCAGAAGGGTTCTTCCTTTTTTCATGAGTTTGGGTTGATTACTGTTACTTCTTCCTTTAATGTTTAGAGGAATATACCACTGAAATTACTAGGTCTTGAAGTTTTCTTTGTGGAAAGAATTAAAAAAAAAAAAAAAAAAAAAAAAACAGTGTTACTCAATGGTAAGGCACATGCTTAGCATGTATGAAGCCTTGGGCTTAATTCCCAGCAAACCACATACATACACAACAACAACAACTTTCTTGGCATATAATTCCCACACTATGGAATTCATCCATCTAAATTAGTTCAGCAGTTTTTCATGTGTTCAGAGCTGTGTAACCATTACAACAATGAATTTTAGAACATTTTCATGATCCCAAAGAGAAATGTCATGCCCATTAGCAGTTAGTTCACATTCTTCTCCAAAACTTCTAACTCTAGGTAACCACTAAGTCATTTTCTCTCTATAGATTCACATATTCATAGAAACAGAATAGTATAATATGTGGTAGGAAGGTTTTAAATTATAGATTCAGTTTCATTAACAAGCATAAGCCTATATGACTTTTCTAATTTGTGTTCATTTTGCTAAGTTGTGTTTTTCAAAAAAATTTGTCCATTTCATTTATTTTATCATTGACATTAAAGTTATACTAAAAATACTTTTATGTTTTAAATTTCTGCATATTTTGTAATATCCTCTTTACATTCATATAATGCATAATTTCTATTTTCTTTCATTTTTTTCCTTATCATCTTGCTAGGCATTTATTCTTAACCTTCTCCAAAGATTAACTTTTGGTTTGTTAATATTCCCTATTGTATGCATGCTTTCTATTTTATTGATTTCTGCTCTATTATGTCTTTCCCTTGACTTATTTTGTTTTTATTTTGCTATTTTTTCAGTTTCTAGGTATGGAAGCTTAAATCATTAATTTTCAAAGTCTTTGAAGTATGTATTTAAAACAATAACTTTCCCTCTAATTAATGCTTTAGCCACATCCCACAAATTTTGATATGTTGTATTTTTGTTTTTCAGCTCAAATATTTCATAACTTCTATAAAGTGTCAGGTCAAGTTGGTTAATAGTTCAAATCTTATATATGAATGCTAAATTTATGTCTGCTCGTTATATAATTATTAAAAGAATGTTAAAAATTGCAATAACAATTTGAATTTGTCTAATTAACCTTTCTATTTTACCTTTATGTATTTAAAAGCAATGTCAAAAGATGCATACAAATGTTAGGGTTTCAAAGCGATTTGTTTCCTTGCTTTTTCATGTTGTTTGTGTGTCTACCCATCAAACACTATGGATCTGAGGCAGTAGAGTTTATACCCTGTGAATGTATAGAGTCCCTGAAGGTTTCCAGTACCTTGCCCTTTAGGGGAGACAAATTATAACAACAACCAATGCAAACAATATACAACATTAAACAAAATAGTTCCTGCTATGACATCTACAATGTTAATTGTCACAATAAACAGAAATGATAGATCAGTTATTGCCTACAGTAAAAAAAAAGTAACATCCTAGTCCTCAAAATACTGATCCATGAAAAATAACTGACTTCAAAAATGCTATAAATGAGAGGAAAAAAACAATATGAATATGTATAAATGTCCGTGAACAATTAAGGTTACAATTAAATGAAGAGATAAAAAAAGATCTCAATGAAAAGTTAAAGAATTGTTTCCTTGGAGTTCAAAAGATTCTCCACTTCCCTTCTCAGCAGTGTTAGGTGTGGTCGACCAGTGTGATGCTTGCTTCACCCTCAGGGTGAAATTGTTAGAGTGAGAGAGGTAATCCCATAGGCCAAACTTCTGGAGCGGGTGGGGGCTTAGGTAGGCTCCAGGCTGTTTGCTGAATGCCAATTGGTCTGGAGATTTTAAATCAGCATACCTCCAGGGCCCAGCAATTGCCGGTCCACACTGGAAGACTGTGCCTATGATCTCCTCTAGGTTCCACTTCACCTCTGGACCCCATGTTTCCTGGTCTTGGGTTCAGTCTCCAAAGTCAGTATCTCCCTCTTCTCTCCTTTCAAATTCCCAGTCGGGCACATCTCGCCTGACTGGTCCTGTAAGCAGCCAGATTAAAGGGGGATAGGGAGAGTCAGGTGGGTTGCCATGACCAGTATTCCCCTATGGAAACCCCTCTCCACATTTGATTTTCTTCTTGTCACTTAGGCACACTCTATGTCATGCAATGTGGGTTCGCCAGACCTGTATTTCGGGCCAAACTCAGGTTTGCCAGGAATCAGCTCCTCCAGTTGTCAGCCCCCCATGCTGCAGGTACAAAATGGTTCCCTACTCTGTCCTCTGCACACAGCTGGGAAAGATGGGGCATCTTTCTCACACAAGAATATTGTGCAAAATGCCTTTCAGCTTAATTGGGCAGTGTTTTTGACCCCTAAATTCTCCATACCCAGACATACCTCAGGTCTTCTAAAAATATGGGTTCCTTTAATTCCCTTATCCCTCTCTGCGTCTTGAAGAAGGACCACTCTGGCTGGTGCCTCCAGGATTGACAGTGGGATTTCTTTCTTATTTTACTATATCCAACCTCCTGAGTCCCCAGTCTGCTTTGAATGTCCAGTAGTAAATCCCAGTAATGTTCACCTCCCACTTTTTTTTCACCCACCTTGGTGAGAAGCTGCCTTCCTGCTTTCTTGGTTTCATCCAGGAAAGTAACCTTCTCTCTTCCACCATGAACACCAGCTCCAAACTTAGGGTTTTAAGTCTTCCAATAGAATTGAGCATTTTATTAGAAAATGTCTCTTCTCTGAACTACTACTTGCCTTAAAGTCTATCTTCTGTGTAGAAAAGTATTGTTGAAGCAATAAATCACTGACAGCAAAATGTCCTTTGGATAAGACATTAACACCTGCCAGAATGAACACAATAAGATAGCCAAGCCCTACTCAGTTCTGCTACTGCTGAATACCTCACATGTAAGGCAGACTGCTCCACGCCTCTGACCTTCCACCATTCCACCCTCTACCAGGGGGAGCCACCCAGAATCAATCTTCTAGCATTATTCAAAAATCTCATCAGCAAGTTTCTGCCTTATTCTTACCTTATTGTTTTCATATCAACCTCATTATATTTATACTCCAAGTTGTAAGGAATCCCATGAAAACCATGCTGGACACGGGAAATCATGTAAGGGAGTTTATTAAGCAAACAGTGTCTCCCTGAAGGGTAAGAGAGAAAATGAGAGGAAAAGAGAAAGGGCGCGCGCAAGAGAGAGTGGAAAAGAAAGGAGGATAGAGAAAGTGAGTAGGAGAGAGAAAAGCAAGAGAGAAAAGATGGCGGTAAAGCTATCTCTAAGAATCCCGCCAGGCTAACAGGGGGCCAATAATGGAGGAGGATACTTGCAAGCTGACTGATGAACCAATAGCTACCTAGGATGTTCACAGACTGACAGTAGTTGGGAGGCAGGAAAACAGCTGCACTGGAAAGGGCGGGGAGAGCAGCTTTCAGACTGACAAGCTAGGTTGTGATGCAAAGGAAAGGGCAGGGCGCAGCTTTGTATTACACAAGTCTCTCTCTCTCTCTCCCCCTTCCTCCCTCCCTACCTCTACCAAGACATGAGACAGCCTTCTTTCAAGTGGAGGACCCCTCGCCCAGGGACTCCTCTCACTTTTTAAGTTGCATATTTCTGAATAACTAATAATCCTTTGAACTACTTGTGGTCAATGGCTCTCCCGTGCTGCTACATCCAATAGATTAAAGAAGAGAAGTAGGAGGGAACAGCAAAGTTAGACCGTAACACTCTGGTTTATGTATAGCTATGTTTATTTTGGTTAGTGTTTACATGTCTTATATATCTTTACCCATCGTTTTACTTATTTACATCCTTGTTTCCTTCTAATGATAATGTATCTTTTTTGTCTCTTGTAAACAACATAAAGCTAATTGTGACTTTTTCAATTTAGTCTAAAGATTTTTTAAATTTTTAAATGAATTTGTTGATCTATAATTAACATAATTACTAGTTTTAAGTCTAACATTTTGCTACCTATTTTCTTTTTCTTTTCTTTCTTTTTATTTTATTTTATTTTATTTATTTATTCATTTTGGTACCAGGGATTGAACCCAGGGGCACTTAACCGCTGAGTCACGTCCTCAGTCATTTTAAAAATATTTTATTTAGAGACAGGTTCTCGCTGAGTTACTAAGTGCCTCACTAAGTTTCTGAGGCTGGCTTTGAACTCACCATCCTCTTGCCTTAGCCTCCCAAGTCACTGGGATTACAGGCATGAGTCAGCACACCCAGCTTGCTATTGGTTTTCTATTTTCCCTGTTTGGTTCCTTAATATATATTTTTTCCTGACTTATTTAAGTGTGTAGCTCAAATACATATCAGATTACATGCATTAACAAGTACTTTTGTCATTCCCTTTTATCTTCTATTAGGCTTTAGTTTCACCTCCCTGTATTATTCTTTTGGTAGTTACACTAGAAATTATAATAAACAGACTTGACTTATTATACCATCTACTTTCAATTGTCATTTTTGCTTTTCAGCAATGAAATATCCCAATACCAATTTCCACTCTTTACTCTCACTTTATGCTCTTGTTATAACGTTTTACTTCTACATATTCATAAGCAAGCCTCATAATCCTTTTAAGCCTCAGTATTCTTTTGCACTTACCTTAATTTACCCTTTTAATTTCTCTCCATTACCTGTTCTTCACTTTCATCAGGGATCAGTTTCCTTTGAACTGAATAAGGCCCTTTAAAATTTCTTGTTGTATTGGTCTATGGAGAAAAGACAAGATTTCTCAGATTTGATTATAAAAATATAATTAATTTAATTTTGAGGGCATTTCTTAATTTATAAAATTATAGGTCAGCAAAGTTTTTTTACTGTTAATACTTAAAATGTCATTTCAGCTGGGTGTGGTAGTGCATACATGTAATCCCAGTGACTCAAAATGCTGAAGTAGGAAGATCACAAGCTCAAGTCCAGTTTGGGCAACTTCAGGAGACCCTGTCTCAAAATTTAAAAAAAAAAAAATTTTAAAGACAAAATGCTGGGTATCTCTGTGATAGAGCACCCTCACTCCTCACTCCTCAATCCTCAGTAGAAGATGAAGAAGATGAAGAAGAATAAGATGAGAAGGAGAGGAGAAAGAGGAATATAAAAAAAAGAAAAAAGAAAGGCATTCCATTATCTTCTGGACTTCAACATTTTTATGGTTAAAATCAGAAGTTTTATTGTTGCTTCTCTGATGGAAGTGTGTTTATTGTCTGACTGCATTCAAAATTTCCCTTTATTTTTAAAATTCAGAAGTATGACTGTGAAGCATAAGTGTAGCTTTCTTTCTATTCATCTTTGGGGTCACTGAATATCTAAATCTATACTTGATATATTATCAGTTTTGAAAAATCTTTAGTCATTATTTCTCTAGATGTTTCTTCTGTCTCATTTTTCTCTTTTCCTCTTGGGGCTTTAGTGATATATATGTTGGATATTTTGACTGGTTCACATTATTATGGTTCAGATGTGAGACAATGCAAGGTTTAGAGGTAAAATGATTGGTTTATGAAAACCTTAATTCAATCAGTGAATTAATCCTGATAGGGATTAACTGAGTGGTAACTGAAAGTAGGCAGGGTGTGGCTGGAGGAGGTAGGCACTGGGGGAGTGCCTTTGTTGAGCAGAGCTCTCTCTCTCTCTCTCTCTTTCTGCTTCCTGGGTGCCATGTTTGCAACTACTTTTCTCTGCTACATACTTCCGCCATGGTGTTCTGCCTCACGGGGGCCACAAGGAGTGGAACCAGCTGTCTGTGAACTGAGATCTCTGAAACCATGAGCGCTGAAATAAACTACCTCCTCTAATCGTTCTTGTCAGGTCTTTTGGTCACAGCAGTGAAAAAGCTAATTAAAACACACATTATCTCTTGTATTTAGATAATCTCTTTTCCAGTTGTTTTGTCTCTTCGTGTTTTGATATTTTCTGTTAGTTGATATGAGTACTTGGCTATAAACTTATTCAAGGGTTTAAAACTTGCAATCCTCTGTAAAAATTTATCTTCTTTTTTCAACTTCTTTAGCTTTTCTTCTATTTTAACATATTTATCAGCTTTTTCAAAGCCCATCTGTGCATCTGGGTCTGCTTCTACTGTCTGCCTTTTGCTTCTTATTCATATTTTCCTAAACACCCTATGTTTCCTGGACATCAGACATAAAAAAAAAAAAAAAGCCTGTAAAGATTGACTGTTATTTTCTACCAGAACAAGTTCACACTTTTGTTTGGCAGATAGAATGTTGAACTGGGTGAAAGTTGGGATGCAGCTTTACTTAGATTCAGTTCACATCTGGTTTCAAGTGTCTTAAGGTTAAGAACTGCTCCCTCTTATCAGGAAACTGGGAGTTTTCACTTGCCTTTGCAACCCAGACTCATCAAATGTCCCCGGGGTTAAAAACAAAGGCCAGAGATCTCAGCTTACTCAGAAAGGGACTTTCCCTCCATGAAAGTTGTTCAGATAGTCATTTTACTCTTGATGGTGTTCAATGCTTTAAAACAATATGATTGTTCTAATTTATCCTTTTGTTCCAGTTGTTAGAGGGAGACTGATGACTTGTCACAACTATTCTCTCCTACCCAAAAGTAAAAATCTCCTGGGTAGGTTTTTAAAGAGATATGTTATTTAAATCTTTTCCCCTAAAACATCTAACTGAACTGGAAAGTTAATAAAATTGTAAAATATACAACTACCCTAACATGCACATTAATTTTAGGGAGATAGAATTTAAAAAAAATTAGTGACATTTTTGCAGTTTAGATACCCTTTATGACATACTAGACTTTATTCTATGACATCCTCTCGTGGGTAATGTACAATGGTAGAATGAACATTTAATATTTGGCAGTAGAAAGATTAGTTTTAATCTCAATTCCCAAGAAGCCAAGTCAAGGAAAATATTGGAATTTTAATTTCCTGGAATACATGTGGGAATGAATTATCTTTGTGCTTTTATTTTTTCAATATATTAGGATATATTTTATACATTCATAAGATAAAGACCAGGCATAGGTGATACCAACACCTGAGTATCTCCCACTCAGGCAATGGAATGCTAACACTTTGGAAGCACTCCTTCATACCACACCCCTGTCCTTTCCTTAGAGGTATTTATTTTGCATTTACTCTTCCCTTAATTTATCATTTTTACCACATCTGTCAGTTATCCCTAGGCAATAAGTCGATTTATAGGCATTTTAACTTTATATAATTTTATCTAGTACAAATCACTCTAAATTTTCCCCCTCAAAAGTCATGTTGTATTAACTAAGTTGATTTGGGTAACTTTAGCAATAGATCTTTTATCTCCAAGTTCTGTGTTTCAATTTCCTCCACAGAGGAGAGTTTAAACTGGATTATTTCTAAATTCTCTTCCAGATCTGAAATTCTAATTTTACTTTTTACAAGTATAGGGATATATAGTTTGTTCTAACCATATAGTTCTGATTATAATTATTATTCATTATTTATTTGAGGTCAACCCCTATAGAAATGTGTCACAGAATTATTTTCAGACATGTGGGAAAATTTTAAAGATTGTTTGAATATTTCAGTATGCAAGACAAGCAGGTTTGAAGTGGCACATGCAATGATCAGAAAGAACTGAATTCACAATGCAAAAAATGCAAAGTTTATTTTCTTAAATAAAATACTATATTCATATCTATACAAATAATTATTACAACCATTAAAATGTAACATTTAACAATAAAAATTTCAAAACTTTAAACAAGAGCATGGTTCATAATATTCACACCCTAATACAATGCATTTGTAAAAAGATGTCAAAATAAACAGGACCCATTCTTATTTACAACTGTAGGACAATCCTGATCTTATTATACATATCTGCTCTGAATTCCATTAAAAAACAAATTAGTTTCCATTAGAATTATAAACCAGGTGATTTACAGTAATAGGACACAATGCACAGCAAACCCTGCTGGCATAATAATAGATACAAATATTACACTATTGAAGAACTAAAATTAGTTTTTTTCTTGATGACTGCCCTACAGTAAGCTTCTCACCCAGTGTATCTATAAATAATTTGTGAAGGAATTATGTTCTCAGATTTTTCAAACTTTTTTTTTACCAAAATGAAAATATATATGTTTGTATATATATTTATATAACCTGCTGAAAGTGGAAGCAAATCTTTTCTTCACAGTAACACAACTGCAGCATCTTAAGCAACACTGTCTGGTCCCTTTCTTCTTGGAAGATCAACAGTTTAACTCCCCATCAAGGTTACCACTATAGTCAAGCCCAGTGCCTCAGTGACCTCACAGATAGATGAAAGTGATTTTAAGACTTCAGGGGTGGGAGGGCAGAGAGCTCTCAGAAAAGTGAAGAAGGGATTTAAATAGATCAAACTTTAAATTCCTATGGCATAGTATTGTGTATAGCTGTATATACAACAAAAAAATTAAAGATCATTTTTTTAAAAAACATGTTACATTACAAATCAAGTCATTTTCTATATCTCATGACATCTCTAGTGACAGATTATGTGGTCATCCAAAGTAAAACCAATGTGATTTGATGCCCAACATCTTCAACCTAAGTTAACTCATATTTATGAAGCATCTGACCACATATGCCAGAAAAAGATTACAGTTGATAGTTTGTGCAAATCTAGAAATAAGAATGCCGAATGACCACCATATATAATCTCTGTGTTTCAAAGGAGCTTTGCTACTAATAATTTTTTTTTAAACAAGATCAACTTTGAAGATGGCTCAGAGAATGATAAGGCAACAGTGAGAATCTATTGTACTTGCTTCTAGGAGGTGTTCGATTACACAGCTTGCATCATCTCAGCTGGTCCTTTCTATCACAGAGAGGGTGATGCTATATTCCAATATCTTGTCTAAGGATCAGAGGCACAGTTTTAGGTAAAATGCAGTTCCAGCAGAGAGGCATTGGGAAAGAGCTAGAAGCTCTGCATTCAACAAGGTCCTCAATACTTAGGCCAAGCATATCTGGACTGCCTCAATCTAAGTTGTAGGAGATGCCTACAGACTCATAGAAACACTTGCTAGGTTTCACTCTTTTAGAAAATAACAAAGGAAGAGTGGAATGCAGAGAGTATAGTTAAATCCGAAAAGAACCCTTTCATGTAGAACTCTGGGGAAGGAAAAATGGTAACATTCAGCCAAAAAGGGATACCGAGAAGAACCTAACTAACTTCTGCCTTTAATTTGCATATTGGTATCATAAAACCATCACTAAGATCAACTCCATACTGGCTTATCTAGTCATTGCCCTTTAGATGTACACAGTCATAGGAGCATTACTTCCAGGCAAAGGCAGCACTTATCTAGATAAAAGGATTGCAATGCCTTCCAGGATCCTCAGGGTATCAACCCATAGCATTTCATTTTGTTTCTTTTTTTTTTTTTTTTTTTTTTTTTTTTGCGGTGCTGGGGATTGAACTCAGGTCCTTGTGCTTGCGAGGCGAGTACTCTACCAACTAAGCTATCTCCCCAGTCCAGCATTTCATTTTGTTATCACCTTTGCCCTTTCTTCAGTTCACTATGAGAAAAAACAAGTCCACAAAACCTAGCAGTAGAGTAATAGGGCATATTGAAATATTTTAGATGAATTCTGAACTAATATTGTTTCAAGATAATGTTGTTGCTGCTTAAGAGAATGGGAAGAATATGGTCCCGAAGCCAGAAATTGAGAATCATTAATTTGGAAGTATGACTCACTCCCACACACTAATCTAATAGATGGTGGAACCAATAAATGTTTCAAGGCAAATGAATAATTATCCCGTTCAGGAAATGACCAGGCTCTCTGTCCCCTATTTAATATGGAGCAGATGGAATATAATAAGAGCATAAGTATCTATATAGCAAAGAAAGGAGAAAGCTGAGGAGATGCACGTTAGTAAGTCTTTACCCTTTCTCAAAAAATTTTAATATTACTTCCATTAAAATACACATCTACATTTTTTTGGAGTATAAGCTTTAGCCTCTCAATGAAATGACTGATGTTAGAAGGCAAGAACAAAGCATATGAACTATCTTTAAAATGTTTAAATGATTTTGTACTTTAACAAGGTTGATTTTTAAAAGTCGATCTTCATGGTAGTTCAACATAACCCTGATTTATGACTGGAAATTGCTGTAAAACAATATGGCCTTCCTTCCCACAGTTCAGATAAATCATAAATCATTAAATTTTATAAATCATAATCATTATGGAATTCTCATTCCTTACTTTAAAAAACAATGCAAACTATGGTGTCTCAAAATGTCTGACAATAAACACAAAATTAAATTTCCTGAAGTGGTATAAAACATATAAGAGCCAGGTGTTATGGTGCACACTTGTAATCCCAGTGGCTCAGGAGGCTGAGGCAAGAGGATTTTGAGTTCAAAGCCAGCTTCAGCAACTTAAAGAGACACTTAGCAAATCATTGAGATCCTGTCTCTAAATAAAATATTAAAAAGTATTGGGGATTTGGCTCAGTGATTAAGCACCCCTGGGATCAATCCTCAGTATACAAAAAAAAAAAAAAAAAGACACCCCAAAGCAACCTGTATTTTCCAAAAATAAATAACTCCAAAATGGATTTATTTAATCTATGATTTATATATTTAGCAAATGCATTGACAAGGTTTATACATGCAGGAAAATCTGAAATTTTTCACTTCATTAGAACTTATTAAATGTTGAGAGGAATCAACCATTTTCTTTAACTGAATCAGTGATCAATAATGCTAAAAGACAAATGATTCTATGACTCTCACTTATGACTCAGACATCTGTGTATTTCCAGAAGTTGCAAAACTACTTGTGGAAATGGTTTGACTTTGTGTATCATGTAAGCAAATCAAGAATAACATTTAATTTACTATAGCCAAAATTGACTGCATTTTCTGCCATTCCTTTACCAAAAAATTATACTGATATCATTAAGTCCTATATAACATGTTTCCTCCCCAAAATCATGTACCTCAATCTAAATACTTAATACTGCTGATAAGTACTCGTGCTTTAAAATCAAGTAAGAGTACTTTTTCAGAATTGATCCCATATATGAAATGATCTCTAACATATATAGGCTTTCTGTCTACAAGATAGAGTTACATATAAGCAGTATTTGCAGATGGTCAAACAAGCCTGAGACTCATTCAATATCAATGTTATATTTTTGGAATGAAAGTTCTGAGGAATGCAAATGCTATCGCTGAACATAGTTGAGCAGTAAATACAATCAATGTAATAGAAATAACTGAAAGTAACAGATTTCGAGCACTTTGAACTGCAACATTCAAATCCAGCTCTTCATCTGGGTGTGGTGAAGTGCCCCTATAGAAGTTACTCACAAAGGTGGAGCAGGAAGATCTCTTGAACCCAGTAGTTTGGGACCCGTCTGAGCAACAAAAGACCCCATCTAGAGGTGGAAGGGAACTAACTGAACTTCACTATGGCCTGTTTGTTTACCTTAACTCCAGTTATACCCAGAAGCCTCTAGTCCTATAGAACTCAAAGGCCACTGTTATTTGGGGGTTATGTGTGAGAGGGAGAGGCAAAAAAGAAAGAGGAGCGGATGAAGAGCCAAATACAGAAAACTGCCCTTCTTGAATTGGCAGATTAGCCAGGTGTGGTGGCACAATCCTATAATCTCAGCAACTCAGAAGGCCGAGGCAGGAGGATCACAAGTTCAAAGCCAACCTCAGCAACTTAGTGAAGCCCTAAGCAATTTAGTGAGACCCTGTCTCAATATAAAAAATGAAAAGGGCTGGGGATGGCTCAGTGGTCAGGTGCCCCATTAATTCCCCAGTACCAATGACCCTCAAAATTGGCAGATTGAACCTTTCAAGTACTAAGAAAAAATTGAATATTAAAGCTTAAAATTCAGAGAATTAAAAAGCAAGTCATAGATGTTGCTTTTTCTCTCAAAAAATTGTAATTGCTGTGTTTATACATTCTTATTTAAGTAACTTATTCATGAAGTTCTCCTATTTTCCCCCCAAGACCATTTTGAAGGGAGACAATACAGGTTTCTCTAGTTTATGCTATTTCTTTGTTCCTGGAGACTGCTTTTGCAAGCAGCAGAAACAGATGGTAAGGTTTGGTGAGAACAGTGGAGGAAGCAGGAGCGACCCTTTCAGTCTCTAGAAGAGGGATGCTGGAGATAACTGCTCTGACCAGGCCATAGGAGGCTTTCTCAGGATGGAAATAAATGCGGTCCCAGGGTTTACTTTCTTTTAACAGAGCAAATTGGACAAATCATATGCATTTTTCCCACCCCATCCCATTTTGGACAGAATATAACAACAAAAAGTCATGGTTTAACAGGGTTTTTAAAAAGTCAGTATATTATATACAACTGTTTTCTTAGGTTTTTTGTTTTAGTTCTCAAAATTCAATGCATGTTTTTAAATTTATTATTAAATTCACTGGGTGTTTAAAAAGAAACCTCATCTGCATCAAGTTTTTCTATACTTTAGCAGGTCTCAATTTCCTAATTTCAGATGGCAGACCTATTGTTTTTTCAAATTTATTTACTTGACAAAATTCCATGTATTTGTGGTGTACAATGTGATATTTTTATGTATACATTGTGGAATAGTAGGGACCAGTTTATACTTTAAAATCTGTTTTCATATATATTCTTGCATACACACACTGACATATATAGACTGTATTTTTTGAAGCACCATTTCACATTTACCATCAAGAAAAAATAATGAACCAATACATCTTCTCATTATAATAATTCTGTTATAAAGGATAATAATGCAATATACAATGTCTTATTTAAAATATAAATATCACTAAATGAAAATACTGAGAGCTTTAAATTCTGTTCAGAAATATTTTTTAAAGTAAGGCTCAAATAAATGTGTAGATTTTAAATGCACTACTTGCTGATCAGTTCTAATATTTAAATGAATGGGAAAAAATTTATTTCAAAGTCAAATAAATGAGTGAAGAGAGAACACAAAATCAAAACTCAATTGACAAAACACCAATTGTTAACTAATTCATGAAAAATTCCACAACATAACTTTTTATCCTTATGATCCAATGCAAAACATAAGACTGATAACGATTGTGTCCTTTACTTTTTAGCTTTCTATTGTTAAGGCTAATTGTCTGGGAAGACTTTTTCTTTAAAGGATCCTGGCACATTAAAGGACAATGTGGCTCCCTACTTTGAAGAACGAGACATGAAATTCAGATAACTTATGAATAATTATAATCAAGAAAGAAGCCTTTCCCTAAGCCAAACTTTGAGGATGAAGCCTGATTAAATAATTTATTTGCTATGTGCTTGACTGTATGGACATTTAATTTAACATCAATTCAACACCTGTCACAGCCTAGAAATTTTTTTAGATGTTGACATCATCCAGCATCTGGTTAAGAGCCATCATGCTTTATCAAGTTGCTTATGTT
Source organism: Sciurus carolinensis (assembly GCF_902686445.1). Lineage (NCBI taxonomy): Eukaryota > Metazoa > Chordata > Mammalia > Rodentia > Sciuridae > Sciurus > Sciurus carolinensis. Next base: position 79,089,188 of record NC_062221.1, on the reverse strand, counting down.
TTTGAATAACAACTCAACTATTTTAATAATTACTAGTGATCATATTTAAAATCTCAGTCCCTTCCTACTACTTAGCACATATCAAGGTAAGCTCCCCCAACTTTCAGTTGACTTGTATTTAGGGAATATAAGATTACAAATCAAACTTGGAAATGTCAATGTGCTTGAAAGCATGAAATATAAAAAAGCACACACCATGCAGTTAAAAAAATAATTTGTTTTTGACAAATTTTGCATGATCTCAGATGTGGACATGGCCTCCCTACATTCAGAAGATAATTGAAAATTGATTATACAAACACACACACACACACACACACACACACACACAAATTCCTCTCTTCATGTACACATACATGTACGTGTACATACACACAAGTATTTTTGTTATCTCACTCAGTACCTTTACATTTAGTTTATCTATATTTAAACAGCTGAACTGCAATCATGACCTAAAATATGGCTTATGTTGTGGGCAGGTCTGTTTGAGGACTGCTTGGAAGAGTCAGAAGCAGAGGAGTTTGCTATTGTAAGCAAAGGAGACATTGCTGAACCATCAGGAAGAGCTGTTGCTATTTCTGGAAACAAAGATGTCATATTAAAATTGGATAAGTGAGAGTTGGTCATGTGCATTGGTGGCATATCAGGGAGTAGAGGAAAACTTGGTTGAGCAAAGCCAACAGGTCTGGGTGGAGATAAAATTGATCCAAATCGGTTATTTAAACTTCCACTGTTTACTTTCTCTGTGCTAGGATTTGAGAACATTTGATTAGAAAAATAAGGGATTGAGATATCATTGGACAGTGTAGGATGAGCAGGAGAATATGGGGGATAGAAGGAAGGTAGAGTATTTTGGGGATCTACTGGAATGAGGGCTGGAGTTCGAGTGGCACTGGGCTGCGTAACCTGTGGAATGAAAGAAGTATTAGCATTTATCGGTGGATTCATACCACCCTCAGGAATAAAAGGAAAACCAAAATTCTGTGATAGAGTATGCTGGTCAGGACCTGAATTATCATTAGGGACTTGTGGACTATCGGGCATGAAACGAACAATACTTCCTCTCTTCTCCGTAGTGGGTTGTTGACGTCCAAGAATCATACTGCCACTAGTAGAGAGAGGAAGATGGGGAAGACTTGGATCAAAGACATTACTATGTCTTTGGTTTCCAGAACGATTCCTCTCAGGTTGACGAATTTTGGAACCACTGCTATCTTGCAAGGGATGTCTTGATCTCTGGGGAACTGAAGAATTAGCTTGACGCACAGGAGGCCCTTGGTCAGCATTTCCATGAGACACAGATGGGTGTGGCAAAGCTGGCCTTGCAACCCCATGCATGTTGGTTGTGACAGGAGGGTTCATGTGACCCTTGGTCCCATGACTGTCAGTAATCCTCATGGGATTGGACTTCTGTACAGAAACATTGGGACTTGTGTTTCGACCTTGAATATCTCCTGAGGAAGAGGAACTTGAAAAAGGAATATTCAAGGTGCTGTTTCTGGTGTTAATTGCACCTAAAGACATGTCACAACTTTCCCTATTCTGATTCTCACTCTCTCTTCTAATATGGACACTTTCATGAGCTGGGGGACAATTATATTCAATTGCAGAGGATGGACCACACTGTGTATTTCTCTGATGTTCTGAGAGTGATCTCTGGCTCCCGATGACCTGATCACCAAGATGAGGGGCAAGCAAACTCTGCATGAAACTTTGGTGACATGTATTTTCACTGTCCCTTGTTGGAATAGCATTTCCTGTTGGGATGCTCTGAACTGGCGGATAAGGTAATCGCTTTTGACGGTCAATCGGTGGAGGACCAGTGTTTTGACTAATCCGAAAAGCCTGAGACTGCATACTCCTCAATGATGATACAGGGTTAACTATTTCATTATTTCTTGAAGACTGTACTTCAAAATTACTCTGAGGCTGTTGACTGGCTCCACTTGGTTTAAAAGTTTGACAATCAGAAAGGCGGATATCTGAAGCAACGGTATGGTCTACACGACCCTGCATATTATGAATAGCCAAGCTTTTATTTCTGGGAACATCAAGATAGCTTCTCATTTCAAGCTGATCTGAAACTCTGGAACCCTGAATTGATATACCCATTCTCTGTTCTGAATTAGAAGATGTCTTTCCAATGAGTGCCTCAGCAGAATAACTGGAAACTCGATTTCTCTCTGGCCTGTGTGGAGTACAGGTCATATCTGAAGGTCTAGTCACAATACTTGGTTGGGACACCATTTGCTGCTCTAAGCCTCTTGATGTCAAAAGCCTCTGCATTGGATTATGCCCAGTCACATGTTCAGAAGAAACCCCTGATCCTTGCTGTCTGCTTCCAACATCCTGCTGTTGGTGCAAAATATCTTGATTGAGGTGGTTTTGGGGATGGCTGTGGTGGTTCCGGCTAGTTGAAGGGTTTTCACAGCTCTTCTCTGGCTGCGAACTTCCAAAGTGTTGCTGCATCTGTTGCTGCATCTGTTGATGGTGGGGATGTGGCTGGCCACTCTTGGGTCTGGCTTGATCGGTTCCATGATGCTTTGGTTGTAAGGAAAGCTGAGAGGCCTGACTGCCCTGAACGAGATTCCTCTTTTTCTGCATCTGAACTTCCTGTTGCAGAGTTCTCTGTTGGTGCACATTATGAGGCTGAGAGTGAACAGCACTCTCTGCATGAGGTACATGATGCTGCAGTTGATACAAGTGATGCCTTTCTCTTAACTGCCCTGCTTGTTGTTGCTGCTGCTGCTTGATGTACAGATGGTTACTGTGAAGGTGAGATACGCCTTGAGCTGGAACATGCTGTTGCAGAGCCTGCAGATGTTGACTTGCCTGGGTTTGCTGCTGCTCAGCAACTGAAGGCTGAGAGCTACACTGAACTTCAGCTTGCCTCAATGCAGGAGACACAAAATTGTTACCAGGTGGAAATAATCGAGTAAGGCCATCTCCATGTGCTGGGTTGCTAACAGGCACAACTGAGTTTGAAGAATTGGGAGGGAGCTGACTAACCATCATTTGAGCTTGATCAGAAATGCTCTCTGGAGTTCGGCTCATCAGGGACATGTTTTCAAGCCTGAGGGGAGCTGGCTGACAATGCTTTTGACGTTTGGCTGAAGACAGTAAAAGGTCATCTTGGACAGTGCGCTTAGTAGAATCTTTCCGGCTTTCATGACTTGGCTTTAAGAGGGACTCTTGAATCTGTGAATTTGGTATGGTATTATTCATAGTACTTAGCTGTTCTTGAGAGTATTCTGTCATCAGAGGTGGTCCAGGAGGCTGGCTGCCATAGGAGCTAGAGGAAACAGTCAGATTAACTGTTGTAGGAACAGTTGTTTGCTCTGAAGTTTGGGACAAACCTGCACAGCTGACTAGAGGATGGCTGATGCTGCTCTGGTGGATGAGATTATTCACACTTAAACTGGTGAGGCTTGGTGGCTGAGAAGTTGAAACTTGTAAGGAGCTATTTGATGTTTTAATTCCTAGAGAGCAACTTGGTTTTTCAAGGGGCCTGTCTACTGTTACTTCAATTGAATCCTGAGAGTTAAATTCATTTGGTGTTGCTTCTGTCTGTCCTGTGCCATTCTTTTTAGGGATATGTGATTTGAAAGGCTGGTCTCCTTCTAAAGATGATGCTTCAGAAGGCTTTGAAGTAACCTCCCTTACATCAGCTTGGATGCCAACTCTTCCCTTCTCAATGTTCTCCTGGTCAAAAATAGCTCTTGCTGCAAGAGCTACTATATCAGTTTGCTCTGCAAAGGTACAGCTGTCACATGTATTATTTGAGGCACTGCTGGTCACATCTTCTCTAGTTGTTTCAGGAAGCATGGATGCAACTGAGAAACTGCGACTACTGCCAGAGCTGGTTGACATGGGGGAGTCAGCTTGCCTACTGGTGAGCAAAGAACCATTAATAACTTCCTGATCAGGGAGGCAGGATTGATGCTGTGGTGGATCTCTATCATCATTGTTCAGCAGTAAGAGTTCTTGCTTGGGATGTAAATCAACACTTGAATCAATTATCTTAGAATTTTCTGAAGAAAAATCAGGATGATCCATAGGGATGGAAAGAGATGATTTCTGGGGGTCTTTTTCTTTAGCAAGATCAGATAACAATGTAGTTAAACCTTGACCCTTTAAGAGACCTGTGGTTTGCATTGTATCAGATGAATCTTGTTCAATCCTGCAAGGTTCAGTTATGATTTCTACCTCGGAAACACAGTCAGTACTTGTAGTGCTTGTGGAGGATGACAAACCAGACACCTGAGAAACCAAAATCTGAGGATTTGGAGATGGAATCAACACATTGGCTGCAGTGCAGGATTTGGTAGCATCTGCCAATGCTAAGCTAGTTGGTGGTTTATCCTGAGATGTCTCTTGTTGTAAAATGGGGCTAGAATCTTTGGATTTTGCTGGGGCCACTGCAAAATGTTCACTTGTGCCAGATTCTTGGGAGGGTGAGCTAGATTCTTCTGCTGACTTAGATTTGGATACAGATTCAGGTATTACTGATTCAGAATTTAGCATGTCCAAAGAATGTGAAGCAGAAACACTTACACTATTTGCCTGGGACACAGTAACAGAAGGTAGCACAACAGGGAGGCTTTCCAGCAGTCCAGCAGTACATGATGGCTCTGCTGAGCTTTCCATATTGGGGCAGTCTGATTTTCCCACATCTCTGACTGGATTCAGAGGACATGTGGGTTTGCTAACTGCTATGTGTTTCTTGGCACCAGGCTTCTTATTCAACCTTTTTGACTTCACAGAAGGTGGCAAACAGGCAACAGGGTTCATTGAGGAAGTAGTCACAAGATTAAAAGTACCAGGGAGTGTGGCTGAATTGTCAGTTGTCATGGGAGGTGCTATAGTTGTTGTTAATGAAACACAGTTAGTTGGGGAGGTTTGACTATTTGCAGCAATTTGAGGATTGGCAGACTGGCTAAGAGATAGTTGCACACAGCTCTGCCCAGCCATCTGTGAGATGCTTTGATTGAGGCTGGCCAAAGCACCAAATGTATTCAGGGCAACATTGGTATTTGGATCTTCGCTGGTGGTGGGTTGAATAATTTGCATAGGGGTGTGATTTGTAGTTCCTGATGAAGACATCACAGGCTGCAAAGCAAAGAGCTGTCCATTTAAAGAAATGGTTTGAGGCTGTTGTTGGTTTGACATGGTAACAGAAAAAGTTTGTGTTGAATTAGATGTTGACAAAGATGAAGGTCTTGGTAAAATGTGGACAAGGTGCTTTCCTCCAAAAGTTTGTGGGGTTGAAACATTTTGCACTGAATGATTAGACCCAATTATAGCATTGGCTCCATTGACAGGGAGTCGAACAGAAGCAGGAGATGGAGCAGAGAGGAGTGGCAACGGATTCTGATTAGCTGCCTGGATGATGACTATCTGTTGACCTACTGTTTGGTTAGGAACCTCTGCCCTCACTACTGTGGGGCACGGGGTAGTGCTGGGGGGCTGAAGAATAATAACATTTTGATTAGCTGGAGCTGTATTAACAGCTGACCCAACTGTCTGAGCCATCTGAATCACTTGCATTGCTGAATTCAGTGGAAGGATATTTTTTGGAGGCTGAGATTTAACTTGTGGCTGGGCAATTAGTGGCTGCATAGGTAAAGATGGACAAGAAGGCAAGGTTACAACTACTTGTTCAATTGATGACCCATCTGTTGGAAGGGAATTATTTAAGTTGATGCCTGTAGCCATGTGTCTACTGTGGTTGCTTCCAGTGGGGCTAGTACCAGACTCATTTAGTACTGGAATCACAGTGGAAGATGGTGTCTGGCTTAAGGGCTGAATAGTGTTTCCTGCCAGCTGCAAAGTAGTCCATGTTGTCTGTGTGTTTCCAGCTGAAGAAATTCGAGTAAGGCTATTAATGTTTTTCAAATCTGAAGCACTAACACTTGAAGAAGGCAAAGAACAAGGAAGAGTCCAACCACTGTCCAAAGGATTTGTAGAAAGAGTGCTTACTGGAGTAGTAGTAGTCTTCCCTACTCCAGGGGTAGATGATGTCACCACCGTAGTTGTACTTGTTGAGACTGTGCACTTGCTAACACTTACTGGAGAAGAATTACCTGCAGATCTAGGGGACTGGGAGCAGGCTGCAGTGGTAACTGAAACAACAAAGGTGTTTTGAAAGTCACCTCTGAAGTCCTGTGTGCTCAGACAGGACTTGGTTCCACGGTGCACTTTAGTGGCAGTTGCTGAGGAGCTTGGGGGGACATTTGTAACACAAGGGGCTGTCTTCTTTAATAATTTAGGGCTCTCTTGCCCATTATTTTCAGAAGAATTTTGATTGTTTAGACCTGTGTGCAAGGACCGATGTTGGTGAGGTTCAGGCCCAACTGAGACAGCAATTAGTGAGCTCCCAGTGGCACCACACACGTTTGATTCACTTTCAGAGGTGGAAAGCTCAAGAATATTTTGCGCAGAAATGGTAGCAGGAAGACAAAGAGGAACAGGCTGGTTGGCAGCCAATGCAGAAACTGTGGTCTGATGCCACGGCTTGTTTTCAGAAGGGTAAACTCCAGAAATAGACACAGGAGTCACAAGATTGCAAGTCCTCTGTACTGGCACCACATTGGCGGTTTGCTTTTGTAAATTATGACCGACATTAAAGGTTATCCCCTGAACAGCTGTCCCCTGGCTGTTTCCACCAGGCTGACTCCCATTGGAATAAACAATGATATTTTTTTGAACTTGGTCACTTGGAATAACAACAGACACCTTTGAGTTTTTAAGATTTCCTTTCCAGTGGATTGTGGGATCATCGTACAAGCATATGTCATTTGCTTTCAGTAATTCAATATATCGGCCATTTTCTTTTTGGATTTCTTCCAGTTGTTTCCGTAATTTTTTAATTTCTTCAGCTATAATATTAAAAATAAAAATTAAAAAATACCAATGAATGTCAGTATTTACAAAAACTTGAGAAAGAACTGTGTATTAAACTATTGAATTCTAATGCTAGCATTCTAAAAACCTCAACTGAGGATCCTTAGCTCTTTGCTAATACAAGTTTTTTCTTCTCTTTAGAATGGTACCTCAAGTCCTAATCCTATTCTTTTAAAAGCATCTATCTGTAAAAGTCAACCACTGGAAAATAACCGATAAGGCAGAAATCTCAAGATTTCCAATAGTGTAGCTACACAAGTAAAGCAAAGGAAGACTTACTAATATAATGGTAACATGCTAGAAAATTTGCACTGAACATGTCTAGAATAGCATCTACATGCTGCAATAGCTAACAGGACTTGTAGTAGTACAAGACAGGTTCTTATAAACTGAGCTTTCGTTTTACCCTCTAAAACAAACAATGGAGACTGAAGTGAATGAGAACGTGTCAGAAGTTAGGTGGTAGAGCACCAAAGAAGATATCAGCAATGGGCCTGTATTTTCCTTGGTAGGGCCAAGGCAGGTACACTGCTGAGCAGTGAAGGTACCTGCCATATCCCTCTCCTTTCTAAGAGAGGCAGTTTCACCCACAGGTCCTACTATTGAAGGCAGCTTTGGTTGCTGATATTTATGCTCTTGACCCCCTTGCCTCATACATCCCCATCTGCCTCGTCATAGTGGTAGGTATTCTTATCCTTGCCCCACCAAAGGCAGTCAATCCACAAGACTCATGCTCTATGAAGTAGCCTGAAAAGAAAAGTTTCATTTCAACAAGAAAGACCTGAGATTGGCAAATCATTTTGTCAGATACTTAAACCATGAAACAAATATTAGAATATTAAGGGACAATCATTTGGCATAGTGGTATGTGCCTGTAATCCCAGTGACTCAAGAGGTTGAGGCAGGAGGATCACAAGTTCGAGGCCAGACTCAGCAACATAGTGAGACCCCATCTCAAAATAAAAAATAAAAAAGTTGGGGATGTATCTCAATGGTAGAGTGTCCCGGGTTCAATCCTCAGTACTGCTAAAGAAAAGGGGGATGGGATTAAAAGATGGCTATAGTGAACCAAATAATAACAATCTTTGCTTTAGCTTATTGTACATTTACTGCCTGGCACTTTCCATTCATTGTCTCACTTGATAATAATGACACCAATGATAACAGCTAATATTTATCAAGCACTTAATGTGTGAGGCTTTAGTCTAAATGCTTTACCTGTATACTCTCTTTTAATCCTCATAAGAATCATGAGATGTAAACCTATTACTATTACCATTTTTAGATGGAAGAAATAGGTTCAGAATAATTATAAAATTCGCCTAAGATCATCCAGGCAGATACTATGATTATCCTCATTTTAAGATAGGGAAACTGAGTTAGTCACAGTGATGGACACCTATAATTCCAGCTACTCCGGAAGGTGAGGTAGGAGGATCTGAAGTTCAAAGCCAGACTGGGCAACTTGATGAGACCCTGTCTCAAAAATAAAATAAAAAGGGATGAGGATGTAGCTTAGGGGTAGAGTGCTTGTTTAGAATGCAAGAGGCCCTGGGTTCAATCCCTAGCACTGGGGGAAATATAAACGATAAGGAGACTAAAATTTGGAGAGATTAAATAACTGCCCAAAGGGTACTAAGTGAGAGAATGAAGGTGAGACTACAAACCAGGTGGGCCTGGCTTCAAGGTATCGCTTTGACCCCTATGCTGAACTGTCATGTGGACTTTGATTATAAAAAAGCAGTCACTGGGGAAAAAAGGAGCATAAAGCAGATGCACAAAAAGTACCAGAAAAGCCATGATAGTGACAGAGATCACTATTAAACCTCAGCTGCTTCAGGTGCTGCCCCTAACCCCTGACCTGGATGTTAAGCTTTTCCTGAGTTCTGTGCACTAGATATTTTTTCCAACTGCTTTCATTTTCCCTAAGGTAACATGAATGCCTCAGCCTCCAGGCTTTGAAATGAAAGGAGCCTTCACTAGAAAAGTCTACACACCATTCTGACTTCCTGTCCCTTTTGTAGGGTACCTCATAATGGTTACAGAACACAGATTATTGTATCTAATTATCTGGCAGCATCATAAAAAAAAAAAAAAAAAAAAAAAAAAAAAAACAGCCTGGACCATAAAAGACAGCTGACCTAAGAGGCAGATAATTTGTTACTTCACTAAAAGCTAACAAAGAGAATTCCAAAAGCTGACCTCCTGGATATGCTTTCAAATACCCTTCCCATTTATTATAATAAATGCAGCCCAGCAAAATCTGCCTTGTTTCTCTCCTTTTAAGGTGGCATACTGAGCTGTCACAGAAAATTCTTTGTTCTTGTCAGAGTGATAAATAAAGGACAATTCAAACTGTCCTATCACCCTCAGCTCACATTTTCCTGAGATATTATTATTTTCACCTTCTCTCTAAGAGTGATAGAACACAGAACTCATTTGATAGCATAAAAAAGTCATTATTAAATGATCAGGCAGTTTGATGCATATATTACATCAGTACAATTATGAAATAAACATTTTGGCCTTCTGAGTTAATGCACAGTTAAAGATTTGGCACAGTCCTATCCTATCTTGTTTTTAAGTTACACTGAGCAGAACTCCTCCCTATATCCTCTTATGGGAATTCCCTAACTACAAGATCCAACTGGGATAAAGAAGATTTAGTATTACTAATATCATGAGTTAGGCAAACATGAAGCACAAAGAAGAGTTCAAAATCAAAACTATGTATGCATGTGAGATTGCAGTTGTTCCCAGAGGAGACAGCAGAGTTTAAGTGATTTTATTTGAAATACTATTCTCCTAGAACCCTTGAGGGCAAGGTCTTAATAATGTTTTTGTTTGTTTGTTTGTTTGGTTGGTTGGGGTTTTTTTTTTGTGTGTGTGTGGGGGGGTTCTATATCCTAATATAAGTTTCACTGTAACATAAAGGTCTAAGCATTTAACAAAAAACAAAGTAAGAATCTCCAAATTGTTACCTTGTTCATTGTTTCCGCCATTAAGCAGGAGTTCATCATTTTGCCTTTTCAATTCTGTTATGTATTTAAAGGCTTGGTCCAGGATCATATTCTTGCTCTGCCAAAGAAAATTAATGATTTAAAATTTCACTGAAGGGTAAGAACTTGCCAGAAGAAACTGAGATCTTTGGCTTCATCACATATGTGATAGGTAACTTCAAAATTTAAAGCAGGCACCACATTCAAATGCTTCTACTAAGTATCTATTAGGCCTTTTCTTTCTTTCTCTCTCTCTTTTTTTTTTTTTTTTTGGTGGTACTGGGGGTTGAACCTGGCACTCATGCATGCTAGGCGCACGCTCTACCACTGAACTACATCCCCGTCCCTCTATTGAACTTTTACTGTGTGTCAAGGCACTGGAATATAGTAGTGAAACAAAGTACCTGCCTTTGAAAAATATAAATATATATGTAAAATAATTAGGTGAAGATTACACACATATGATATAATACAAAGAAAAAGCAGGGGCCCAGGGAGGGGGCTAAACTGATGGTAGAAGTTACTCTGTGCTGAAGTCTGAATGTTTGTGTCTCCCAACAAAATTCATAGGTTGACATCCTAATCACTAATGGGATGGTATCAGGAGGTAGGACCTTTGAGAAGATATTCAGTTATGAGGGCAGAACCCTCATGAATGGGTTTAGGGCCTTACAATAAGACAGGGAGAGATGATTTCTCCTTGTTATGTGAGAACATAACAAGGAATATGTTGATCTTGGACTTCCCAGTTTCCAGAATTGTGAGAAATAAATCTTTTTTGTTTAAGTTACTCAGTCCATGGTGTTTTTGTTACAGCAGCCTGAATTAAGATGCTCTCTGGGATGGCCTCCCTGTATAGTGATACTTAAGCAAAAACCTAGAGGTAAAAGCACACCCCAGACATCTGGAGGAAGAGAGCCCAGGTACGAGGTCAGAAGGCAAAAGGCCCTTAGGCAGGGCTGTGCTGGGCATGGCTCAGGACAGCAAGGAGGTAAGCAGAAGGAGGGTCCTATACATCAGGAAGAGTGGTAGGAGAAGAGGCCAGAGAGGGCCTTTAGGACCATGTAAATATTTTAGACCTTAAAGTTATTCTCTACAGTTAGCCACAGGTACAAATTATCCCAAGTAATAGGATGAGAAAGAAACATCACTTGATTGAATTCTGATGTCACACTCCTAGTATATTCTACTCCTAAACTTCTCCAAAAAGATTGTACTTTATGCCAAAGTGCTCCTTTATTCTTAATTGACAAGTTTTAAAATTGAAAACATACTATTCACACGGCAAAAAAGTAAATAACCTGAAGGAACAGACAGTGAAAGTAACATTCCTTTGTGTTTTAGCTCTCCAGACCCTGTTCTAGAGGTAACAAATTAAAGTTACTTGTATATCCTTCCACAAATATCCTATGCCAATATATTCATGTGTATATATATATATATATATATATTTTTTAATTGTACCAGGAATTGAACCCAAGGGTGCTTAACACTGAGTCACATCCCCAGTACTTTTTATTTATTTATTTATTTATTTTGAGATAGGGCCTTGCTAAGTTGCGTAGGACCTCACTAAATTGTTGGGTCTAGCTTTGAATTTGCAATCATCCTGATTCAGCCTCCCAAGTCACTGGGATTACAGGCATGTGCCGTCTGGCTCAGATATATATCTTTTTTAAAAACCCAGATCAAAGGATGTTATAAACAATACAGTGTAATTTTTTAAATTTAAAGATACATCTTGTACATATCATCATATAGCGTTAAAAGTCTATTTTATTCTAATGGTTGTATTTCTTTTACTTAGCAATCTATTCCTGATAAAATTTAAGCTATCTAAGAGTCATTTCTGGCTTCTTTCTTTGGCTACTGAACATGTGGCAGGGAATATTTAACTTTTCCTCCAGTAAATATATTGCTAAACATCTCCAGTACCTATGGATAGCTCTTTTCATGTAGGAATCACTGTAATTTAGTGTTTTGATTCAACAAGCTTCAGTTCTGGGTCTTCACACTAAGTCCCAGTAGAGAACCAGTATACAAACCCAGGAAACTATTTTAGGAATAAAAAACTAATAATGTCCTTTCTTAAAACAAGAATCTAAACCAAGGTAGACCTGATAAATACCCAGGCACTTGCCTCTCTACTACTGATAGCAGGCAGAGCAAGCAGCAATGCTCAAGAAAAACTTTAGGTTGCTCTGCTTCTGGGAGCCAAATACTGACTTTCTTTGCACATTCTAGGATACCAAGGAAAAGAAATGGTTATGGTTTCCTTACTTCAGAGAAGTTCATGAAAGCCAAAAGCAGGAAAATAAAATTTTGCTGGGCAACATCCAATATTTACTGAGCACAACTATTATACATTAAAATGTGGAGAAAGAAAAACAAATCAGAAGACATAGTTTCCCATTGTGTTAAGGAAAAAGTACATTTTTAGAAGACTTAAAAACACATTTGTGGAAGTCTAATAAGTCCACCCTGTAGGGGAGAATGAAAGGAAACTGAAGTGTACATCCTTGCCAAGGGAGATAATATTGAGCAGCAAGTTGATTTGGTCTTTTAAATTCCTAGGAAGTTTCAACACAAAGAAGCACCAGTTACTATAGAACGTGGGGGAAGGTACAGGGACTTGACCAAGAGAACTTGTTGAAAGATTCTTAATAAAGCAGTAATAGGAACTACTTCCTCATGCATATATCCTATGCAACTAGATGACTTCCCTGTTCTTGCCCCAACCACAGGAAACAAGTTTATTTTCTGTGAAATTTGAACCAGAGAATGTTAACCTGAAAGATACTTGGCACATAAGTGGACAAGATGAGGTTTCTAAGTGAAAATAGGATAAAGTAAAATTATGCCTATTAAAGCATGACATTTTCTAGTGCCCACCATCCTTGACCCAGCCTTCAAAATATTACCAAACAAGGTCATACTCCCTTCCCACCATTTCCACTCCCAGGTAAGAGACTAATAGATTCCTTCTCAGGGGGATAATTAATAGTGATCCCCCAAAGGAGGAAAACAAATCTACAAATGCAGATTTTTTTTTCTTTTAGTTCTACCACCACCACCACCAAAACAAAAAACTACTAGCACACCATCTAATTATGCAATAGTGAGGGACACCAAAAAGACAAGCCTATTTATTTGATCAGCTTTTTAATGCTTATCCTAAAGTTAGAAAAAAAAAAAAAAAAAAAAAAGAGCTACCTGTCACTAAACTTTAAGGAAAGCCTCCAAAAAGAAAGATAAAACATCCAAACAAAGGGGCGGGGGGGCAGATATCAGAAAACAGAAAATTTCAGGAAAAATCCTACAAAACATTCAAAGATGGAATGTTATCAAGTCCACAGAATTAACATATGGTATTGAAAGGAATATACAGAATATAAAAAAAGACTCTTAGAAATGAAAAATATAAAACCTGGAATTAAAAACAGGAGAGTTGGAAGAGATCAACTAGTTAAGACTGAAAAAGGAAGACAGAATTTCAGAAGTAAACCTGAAGGAAATGGAAAATGGAAATTATGTGGTACACTTGACCACCTAGAAAACTAAGATCTTGTTAGATGGGTGGAAAGAATTAAAGACAAATATATAGAAAATTAAGCAAATTAAAACTATGAGTAACAAATGAAATGAAACATAATAAAAGTATACTCCTTGAGTCAACCACAAATAGTTACATACTGTTAATAGCATAAAAACTGAATATCAATTTTAATCAGGATTATATTGGGAAGATCAGGGAAGGGCAAGCCAGGGAAAAAGCATGATAGGATTTTGATTGATAATATCTAAAATGAAAAAGTTAAGATATAGAAATATAAGTATGCTATTTTGAAGTACAATAGTAAGCCAGGCTCATTGGCACATGTCTATAACCTCAGTGAGTTGGGAGGTTGAACTGTGGGATCACAAGCTTGAGGGTCAGCCTCAGCAATTTAGCGAGATCCGGTCTCAAAATAAAAATAAGAAAGTACTGGACATGCAGCCCTGCTCCCAGTCCTTAGTAGCAAAAAAAAGAAAGGTAGGTAGGTAGGTAGACAGGTAGGAAGAAAGAGGGGGGAAGGAAGGAAGGAAGGGAGGGAGGGAGGAAGAAAGAAAGAAAAATAGTAGTATTTCGCAAGGAGGAACAGTTGAGAATGCTTGCTCTGAGGAGCTGTGTTAGGGTTGGGATGCAGGTACAAGATTAATATTTGTTTTAAGTTTTTAGTGCTATTTGCTATGTGCATATATTAATCTTTGTCTACAGTGTTTAATTAAATTAACAAAAAGCTACTACTAATTATGTTATCCTATTATTAAAATTAAAAGGAAGATCATAAGAGGAAAGGTATCTACAATCAAAATTCTTGTAATGAGTGAAGGCAAGTAACAAAGCAGGTTGTGAAAGAACTGGTAGAGTGTTTGCCTAACATGTGTGAGGCCTTGGGTTTGATCCCCAGCACCATTTAAAAAAGAAAAAGAAACAGCACTGGATAGATACACATATACACTTACAAAGCAATGTCTAGAGAGATTTTATTAGTAGTAATAACTTGAGAGTGGGATGCCAATTGTTTTGAAAGAAATCTTTTTCCTTCCATATCATTTCAATTGTTTGTTTTGTTTTCAATGAGCACATTCTATCCTCATCAGAAGAAACTAAAAGCTATCTTCATGAGGGAATATTAGCATGTATTAAGTTGAGACTTTTAAGTACTACTGGGAATTGATAGGGCATGGAGAATAAATAAAGAGATCCTTGGAAAATCCTAGGTAAGAATTTAATAAGAGCAAAACACATGAATTGGCAGAAAACAAAAGATAGGCCTGATAAGCAGAGTGTATATAAACATAATCATTGGACTAAGTTAGTCATTCAAGAGAAAACACAACTTAAAAGGATCTGGACATTGTATGGTACATTTGATTGTTAGAAATATGGGAAAAACTAATGTTAGGTATATAAAAAATAAAACAAATGAAAAATGAGGCAATTATGAACTTCAAACCCGCCCCCCCATTCTAAGTACCAAAACATTTAGGGAACTTTCCGTTCACACACAATGAATGAAAATATGAGTGGATTCTTACCTGCTTCAGAGCTGGGGAACATGGGATCAGCTCTCCTATTCTGTTAATACCAGCATTGATTTTCTTCTTCCTATGTCTCTCCACTAGATAAAGGGAGAAATCCATGAATCAAACCTTATATTACTCTGTTAAAGTACCCCATTTTCCCTGGGCAAAGAAATTTTAAGAGAAGAAATCCCTAAGAAGTGTTTATCAAACATTACTACTGGAGACAAATAAGCATAATAAGTAAATAAGACTTCTAACACTACAATATTTTGGATATAATGTTATAAAGCAATAATTTTATTAGCATTTTAAATAATGTCATCTATGGACTGGAGATGTAACTCAGTGGTAGAGCACTTGCCCAACATACATAAGGCCCTGGGTTTGATCTCTACTACCATGCAAGAAAGAAAGAATGTCATCTATAATAATTACATTCAAATTATAAAAATAGGAATGATTAATACTGCTTTATATTATTATCCATCATTTATGATAATTCAAGTAACTAAGAGATTTTAATGATAACCATTAATAAGCTAAGTTGTCAGAAAACTGCCTTTTTATAATAAATCAGACCTTTCTACACAGGTTAAAAAACCCGAAAATAACTTTTGGATGAACAGATGGCCCTTTTGGAATAGAAATAGCTATTAGTGATGACTTAAAAGGGAAAAGAAAAGGCACTGGCTTGTTTCTCTCTGGAATATGGGCTGTCCACTCTGGCCATGTAGAATCTTCCTGTCTAAGAAACTGGGCAATTGATAACTTCTCAATTAACTGTGAAATATTTCAGACTTCCACACTATAACTTTAAAAGGAGCAAAGGATACAGAGATTATCTAATTTCTATAAGGCACTACAAGTAGAAATATTACTCTTAGACATATTCTGTTAGGAAGTTTTCTAAAACCTTTCTAACAAAGGATTCCAGACTTCTAAGACATCTCTCACATTATCCCCTGGCAAGAACTTGTTTTACAAAATATATGCATTTTATGCTTCATGATCTAGCACTAAGAATATTCTTTTTAATGATATCTAATTACCCTCTCTTAGTAGGTATAGTCAGGACATATTTATGGAACCAAAAGAGAGTTGGTTCCAAAGAAAAGATTTAGTTCACATGGCCAAATAAGATCATTCATACAGCCCCCAAATCCAAAGCAATAAATTATAACTTACCTTTCTCCTGAATTCTCCAACAATACTATTTCTTGGTATCTAAGAGCATATTTTTTTTAAATATGTGGAGTTAAAAAATTACAACCCAATATTAAGATTCTTTTCCTATAGTAATAAATGGGGCTTCAAAGGCATTATACTATTTATTATGAAAAGCAGTAAGATCCCACCAGTGGGACTGGGACTGTGGCTCAGTGGTAGAACCTTAACCTAACACATGTGGGGCACTGGGTTCAATCTTCAGTAAATATAAAAATAAAGTTACATCTATCTACAACTAAAAAAATATTTTTAAAAAAATCCCACCAGTGTTTAACACGTTTCCATAGATAAAAATTTTCTCAAAGGTCCTTTCCTTAAGATATCATTTATAGAGTAATAGAAATTAACTTATAAATAAAAGTATTTATAATAACATAGATATGTGTACTATAACATTTTTTTTTTGGTCTGAATGAAGTTCCTGATGGAAAATAAAATGGCATACAATGTGCCAAACTGAAAATGTATGCACAATTCTATATATGTTTATCTAGCTTTGGCCTACACTTTCAATGTGTGAAATAAAAATCAAATATTTATTTTCTACATTCTTCCTATAATTAAAGACTACACAACTTAATTTAAGATTGTCACATGCCAAGTCCCTTTAAGATCTGTAGTCCACTGCTCATCTCTTCCTTACCCTTCTAGAAAGCTGCCCCCTCTGGAATTTATTCACACATAATCTTCATTCTACTGAGAAGTGTATCTGGATTTCTTTGGTGGTGCTCAAACACTAACTCCAGGAACATACTAATCTCTTAATTTATCCAAATAGACTAAAAATCAAAAGATCATTTCCATGGGACTCAGAAATATTTTGTCAATTAAAAACAACAAAGGTACATTTCTTAAAATACAATAAATAATGGTTCTATGCTTATAACATAAAAACTTAACGACCAACTGTGCTATAATTTAATTTTGAAAACGAAAAATGCTAACAAGTAAAATTTAAAACACTGTATCTACCTGCATTGTGTGTTTCCCGGTTTTTCTTTCTGAAACAAAAGTATAGATAAAAGGTAACATGAAGATAACAGGAAAGCATTTTTACCACTTTATATTTTGAGAACCATAAAAATAAGTGTTATGAATTTGTATTTTCAGCATCAATAAGAAACCTTCTGAAGAAAACTTTTCTTAATGTTAAAGATACCTCCATATAAATTCAAAAGACACAGTTTCTAGACTACAGTTCTCTAACCTTTGATACTCAGAAGTCATGGGTTGAGAATAGAATCAATCACTGAATACCACAACTATTTGAAAAATGTAATTTAGGTGTTAGTAAAATCTCAGTGATGTGCCCCAGAGGTGACTTCAGGTGTCTGCCTTTTGCACCTGGGCAAGAGCGAGTGTGAGAGAGATGAGAAACAGTAGAGCGTAACTTTTTAATTCACAGGTAGGGAAATGTGGTAGGCGACAGCACACTTAGGCACTGACAACTGACATTTGAGTAATCTTTTGCATTTGTATACTTAGTAGGTTGTTCAAACTCTTAAATTTTCCAATCTATTAAAGACATTGATTTTTCTGTTATACATAATTTCTTAATACATTAGCATCCTTACATAGCTATTTAGCAAGGAAAGAGAACAGTGATTTCAATACTAATAAAAGCACAGGTCATACAATTATAAGCAGATATTGCCCAAAATGCTACAAATTCAGAAGAGGGGTTATACAAAAAACAAAAGTCATATTATGGAGGCATATTGGTATTAATAGATTATAATGTTGCAAAATGTCTATTCAAACTCATTGTGACCTAAATGTTTCAGGATCTACAAAAGTTCATACCATATGCTGGTAAAAATGTCACTATAAACTAAACATTTAGCATAGATTGATATACTATTTTAACTACTGATGGTCATTATTACTTGTTACATTTCTAGTAGAATAAGAAGGACAGATAAATTTTAACCATATAGTCCTTTAAGTAAATCTATATTTAATTTACATATATTTTTGGAGATTAATTACTTTCTACTCTGAATAATAAAAGTTCATTAAGAACTATCTACTTAGCAAAATGGGATCTAATTCTGCTTCTTACCTGCCCACACTATATTATTTTTGATCTGTGGACATACCTATGCTGCTTTTTTGTAGGAGTCTCATGCTCTGTCATTTCTGGCATGGTGACAGTGAGAGGAACCTACAAAGGGATAGAAAGATACACCATAAACGTTAGTCATTCTAAAACCTTGGAGAAATTGATCAATAGCAATTTGATTTGAATATAAGATGCTAAAAAGTAAATTGACATTAAAAGGTATTGTGGAATTAAAGAGTATAAGAAAGTAG
Organism: Sciurus carolinensis; assembly: GCF_902686445.1. Lineage (NCBI taxonomy): Eukaryota > Metazoa > Chordata > Mammalia > Rodentia > Sciuridae > Sciurus > Sciurus carolinensis. Next base: position 79,070,676 of record NC_062221.1, on the reverse strand, counting down.
TTCAAAATATTATGACTAGCAGATGTAAAACATAGTGAATGTCAAATATGAAATATAACCGGAAAGTGCTTGAAAAGACTGGAGTAGAAAAAGATCACTGTGGGCTTGGAAACCAAGAAAAGCCTAAAGGAGTTGTGAATTTTAACAAGACCTGGAAAGACAGAACATTCTTAAGTTGGAAAAGTACATTCTTTATTCATGACACTGAAATATTATACAAAATTTCCACTAGAACAATGATCCCCCTCTCTGAATACAGAAAAGAACAAAAACAAAAAACAGAAATGACCAGTGAACAAATGTAATATTCCATACACAGAAGCAAGGATTCATTTATTCACTTATTTGCTGAACTTTAAACTGCTAGAAATCTCATGTTATCATTTGAGTTACTAAAATCTGGGCATAAAACTTCTATTAATATTTAAAACATCAGGATACTAATAAAGAACATGCATCCCATAGGGAAATATATACATATTTTGGGAAAGTCTGGAAGTAGAAACATTAATATATTAATTATAGTTATGTAAGGTCAGCAATGCTTTTTTTTTTTTTTTTTTCCTCTGATTTTCGAAAACTTTAATGCTTTTAAATTATGGGAAGTCACCACCTTTCAAAAGAGGTCCACCAAGTTGGGGGTACCTGTTCTGGTACACTGAAAGAAGTATTAGTGTGGCTTGCCCCTTTTCCTCTGAGACAGGAAAGAAGACAGCAGGTATGCAATCTGAAGTCAGAAAACATCAGTTTAAAATCTGGTTCTGCTATTTCCTAGCTATCAGGTCTTAGGCAAGTTATCTAAATGCTTGAAACCTCAAATGTTTTGTCTACATTATCAGGTTGTTTTGAGAGGGGAATGAGTGCAAAGAGAGCACACTACCATGGTACCTGACAGTAATAACAATTCAATAAATGTGAGCTATGATTATTAATAAGGTATTTCAGGGTAAGCTCCAGCCAAGGAAAGGAGGGGAAGGGTCCTGGGAAATAAGTAAAAGGAATGCAGGCAAGAGGCTGTCAGAAAGTACTGATTGAAGCACACTGCAGAAAACATGTACTTTAGACCCACTTCCAGCAATTTATTCCTATTCTCCTAATCCACCTTCTCTCTACAATTAATGGAGGTACCTATGGGCCTAAGAGAGCAATGCACTCACATCAGATAATCATATAATAATAATATAAATAATAAATAAATAAAAAAGCAAGCAAGCAATCTCTGTCACCTCTTTCACCCAAGATCTTGCAGAGTTTCTTTACTTTTGATTCCTGGCTTCCAATACCTCCCGTTTCTTATCCAAATCTATCATCTTTTGCCAGAAGATGGTCTATAGATTATGTTTTCTTCTTTCTACAAAAGAGAAAAACCAATGAGTGTTTATAGTCTCTAGGTATCCATCAACAGCACAGGGGACAAGGGCTGGTAACCAATGGCATGCAGATATTTTGTGACATGTGGGAGATCCAGCATTCTCCCCACCACCTGGAAGCAAATGAATGCCTTTGCTCTCAAAAGTCCTTTTTTAGCCAAGCACAATGGTGCACACCTATAATACTGGTACCTTTGGAGGCAGAGGCAGGAGGATTGCAAACTTTAGGCCAGCCTCAGCAACTTAGATCTTAAGCAACTTAGCCAGGCACACTCTCAAAATTTAAAAAAGTAAATAAATAAAGAGGGCTAGGGATTTGCCAGGTGCAGTAGCACACCCCTGTAATACCAGTGGCTTGGGAGGCTGAGGCATGAGAATCAGAGTTCAAAGTCAGTCTCAGCAACGGTGAGGCCCTAAGCACTTCAGTGAGACCCTGTCTCTAAATAAAATACAAAATAATAAAATAAAAATCATCTGCTGGTGATGCAGCTCAGTGGTGGAGTGCTCCTGAGTTCAATCCCTGGTACCCCCGCCCACCACACCACACTGAGCTGGGGATTTAGCTCAGTAGCACTTCTAGGTTCAATTCCCAGTACCAAAGGAAAAAAAAGTTCCTTTCCAATGGGTTACCCATACTCCACCCAAAAAAGATGAGAGTTTTATAGTCAATGTACTGCACCTGGGAGGAGATCCCTTCTGCTCTTACACATGTGCACAGTCTCTTAGGACCTCACTGCCTGTAAGTTACCTAAAGACCTCCAGGTACGTCCTACACTAAGATATGTCCTCAATTCTAAAAAATTCTAAACTGATCTTTCTTTCATTTCCTATCTTCCCCTTCTTTCTTGTAAAAGTGATTGAAAACTTACTCACGGACCTTCCTTCAAGGCAACAATAGAAAACAGCCCTCAGACTGGTGCACTATAGGTGCTTTCTCTCCCTAAATATATATATGTACATATACACGTACACGTATATACTATACATACACACATGTGTGTGCCCATTTGTTTATTTATGGCCTTTATCCCAGACTTGATAAATGAGAAGGTTTGGGAGGATCCAGGATTTTGCATTTTCAAAAAATTCCTTGGGCAACTTTTCTTCCTTTTTCCCCTGGCCGCCTCCCTTTCCATCTTTCTCTCCCATTCCGTACAAAAAAGTTGAGAAAATTAACTCTACTTTAGGACAATGTCTCCTAAACATTCTAGATGATTAAGAATTACTGGAAGTAGAGCTCACCCTCTGTACCCCTGGGTTTCACATCTATGGATTCACCCACCAAGGTTCAAAACTATTTGGGAAAAACTTGCATCAGTACTGAATGTATACAGACTTTTTTCTTCTCATTATTCCCTAAACAATACATTAAATAGCTATTTGCATAGCATTTACATGATATTGAATAGTGTAAGTAGTCTAGAGATGCTTTGAAGTAAACAGGAGAGGCTAGGGGTGTGGCTCAGTGGTATAAGTTTGCCTAGCATTCATGAGGCCTAACAATCCCCAGCACATCTAAATAAACATATAATATTTATTTAACTATAAATATATACATATATTTATTTATATATATAAATATATATTTATTTTATAGATAGATAAATAGATGTGTGCTGGTTATATAAAAATCCTATAGTATTTTATGAGTGACTTGAACATCCTCAGCTTTTTGTATCCAAGAAGGGTCCTGGAACCAATCCCCCACAGATACCCAGGGACTGCTGTACTTGTTTAAAAATACAAATTCTCAGCTCTTTACATATCCAGTGAATCAGTCTGTAAAGGAAGAATTCCAATCTCAAAAGGAGAAGCCTGAAATTTGATAAATGCCCTACGTGATTCCTTACAGGGAAAATTTGGAAACCCAAGAAATACCTTTTTTGTTTTTGCTTTTTTTAACAGCTTTATTAAGGTATAAATATACCCAAGAAGTTATCACCACAATGGAGAAAACAAATTCATCTATTACCTCTAAAAGCTTCTGTCTTTCTCATCTATTGTCCTTTCTTCCCTCTATTCACATAAAACTACTGCTCTGTTTTTTATTGTTATAGGTTAATTTTGTATTTTCTAGACTTTTAAAATTTTATTTTCAACTAATACATAGAAATTGTACTTATTTAGAGAGTAACGTGATGTTTCAATACATTTATACATCGAATAGTTCAAATCAGGGTAAACCTATCAAACTTTTATCAATTTTTCTTTCTTTTTTGAAACTGTGGATTGAAGACAGGGGTGCTTAACTACTGAGCCACATCCAGGACTTTTTATTTTTTATTTTGAGACAGGGTCTCACTAAGTTGCTTAGGGCCTCTCTAAATTGCTGAGGCTGGCCTTGAACTTGCCATCCTCCCGCCTCAGCCTGCTGCATTGCTAGGATTACGGGTGTGAGCTACCACATTCAGTTTATCATTTTTATGATGAAGATATTCAAAATCCCCTTTTATTTTTTTTTAAATAATAGCAAATTATTGTTATTTACTGTCACCCTATGATGCAACAGATCACCAAAATTTCTTCCAACTAACTGTATCTTAATATCCATTAACCATTTTTCCCCATTCTACCTTTCCCCCTACTCTTTCCAGCCTCTGGTAACCACCATTCTACTCTGACTTCTATCAGATAAACTTTTTTAGATTCCTCTTATGAGTGAGATCATGTGGTACTTGTCTTTCTATGCCTGGCTTATTTTACTTATCATAATAACCTCCATTTCCATCCATGTTGCTGCAAATAACAGGAGTTCATTCCATTTTATGGGTGAATAGTATTCCACTGTGTATATGCACCACATTTTCTTTATCTGTCTATCAGTTGATGGACACTTGTGTTGTCTCCATTTCTTGGCTATTTTGAATAGTGCTACAAAAACATGAATGTACAGATGTCTCATGGACATACTGATTTCATTTCTTTTAGACATATACTCAGATCATATGATAGCTCCATTTTTAACTTTTTGAGGGACCACCATACTGTTTTTGACAATGGCTATACTATTTTACATTCTACCAACGCTGTGTAATGGTTCCCTTTTCTCCACAACCTCCAAGCAGGTATCTCTAACTGATGAAATTTCAAGCATCTGACCAATAATTTAGTTCCCCGTTGCACTTTTGAAAGGCTACAGATAGTTTTATGTATAAAATACATAAAATAAAAGTTCTAATTGCCTATTCATCCATAATCTTCAAGTGAATGAGTGACACAAGGGGCCTATCACAAAGTAAGCACATTTATTGCACTGAACAAAAGCCAAGAATTTAACTGCAAACAGAATATAATCATCCAATTTATCAAAGGCCATTATGAATATCCGTCTCCAATCACATTTTAACAAATTCAATTATATCCACTTCAATATAAAATTATTTCCATACTCAGTTCTCTCAATGTTAAAATTGTATTCCTGTTTGTTTGTTTTTATAGAACATCTACTGGAATAAGGAACTATATACTTATAAATCTTTGTACACTTTGTCCGCCCAATAGTTCTCAAAGTGTGGTCCTGAGATCATACTTTGCATCTTTTCTAACTTTTTATTCCCTTGAGGTAAAATTCACACATAAATTGCACAAATCTTAAGTATTAAATTCAGTGAACTTTTTTTTTTTTTTTTGTGTGTGTGTGTGTGTGTGTGTGTGTGGTGCTGGAGATTGAACTCAGGGCCTTGTGCTTGCAAGGCAAGAACTCTACCAACTGAGCTATATCCCCAGCCCTCAGTGAGCTTTTACACATAACACACACCTGTGTGACCCAACCCTCTATGATCTGCCTTTTTCTTTCAGTTTCTCTTGTGAGCAAAATGTTTTGATGAAAAGTTAACATCGACTTTTTCTTTTTTGCATTCTGTCCAAAGAAAAACCTTTACCCAAGATTTTCATCTGTGATTGCTTCTATGTATATATTTTTAATTGCTATATTTAGGTCAATGATCCACATTGCATATGGCATGGTCAAAATTAGATTTATTCCCTCATCTATATTTAGTTGTTCTAACATCATTTGTTGAAAAGACTTTTTTCCTCAATGGATTTTTCTGTCACCTTTTTGGAAATTACATGTTTGTTTGTATAAGCATGTCCATTCCTAGGTTCTCTAATCTGATATCTTCTTATGCTATTATCACATAGTCTTGATTAAGTATTTATTTAAAATATAGATTCCCGTGCTCCACACCAGATCTACTAAATCAGAATCTTGGGAAGGGGCAGTTCATTGAATTAAGGAGTGGTAGGAGAGAAATAGAGAATGTCTACCGCAAGAACTTAGCTTCACATGACTACACCTTTCTTGGATGTAACTCATTTTGCACTCACCAGGTGACTCTGGCAGTCATTCTACCACTACAGAATGCACTGAACAAAAGCCACCTTATCCTTTTTTTAATAGGATAAAAAAAGTCATTAAGATAGTCAGATGAGCATTTTGGGCTGGACACTGATGTCTGAACTGTTTCTCAACTGACATTTGACATAATAATAGTTTTTTTAGTTTAGTTTTGTTTTATTTTTGAGAAAGTCCAAGTACACTCCAGTTGGCCAAGGGCCACTTCTGTCCAGATTAGCATATAGACTTCTTCCTCCCACATCAGAGTCGGGATCTTTCTGTCTTTCTGCTTCCCCACACATACTTCTGTTCATAAGCCACTAATAAACTGCATTTTGTGCAATGCTGGATCTGTCTTCCTCTTTGGTCTCTCAGCACCATTGACCTTTGATGGCTGATTCTTACATATCAAGTTTTCCAAAAACAACTGCCAATGATCATAGATTTTCTTTTCTGGGTGATGAGAATGGTCTAAAATTGACTATGGTAATCAATGTACAACACTGTGAACAAACTAAAAATCATTGGAATGTACACTTTAAATAAGTGAAATGCAAGATATGTGAATATTTCAATAAATGTGTTTTTTAAAAGCATACATTTAAAATTTTTTAAATTAATTTAAAAATTGTTTAGTGCTACCTCAAAGATGTATAAATACAATGCTATGTGAGAACAGAGGACCAAGTATGTTTCTTGTGGGTTCAAAGTATTCAAAGAAAATGATATCTTGGAAAATAAGTAGAATTTTGTCAGGTGGAGATGGAGGATAAAGGGTATGAGGTAGAAAGAAGAGCAAATGAAAGGACAATGAAACAAGAAAACTTGGTGAGTCAGAGGACTCCATTAGGCCTGTAGGAGACAGTAGGGAGGGAAAGAGATAGGAGATGAGGGCAGAAAGAGAACGTGCACCAGACGATGAAAGAAGTTTCTATGCCCATTGACTATACCTGGATTTTATCTTGAGATCAGTGGTTCCCAAATATAAATCCACCAATTAGAAAAATAAAAAGGAGGACAATGAAGTAAGAGTCTTCTTTTTTTTACTGATACACAATTTATACATAATATGTCACTAACTTAAGAACACAGCTCAATGGATTTTTATATATTAATACCCAACATAACTACTACTTGGATTAAGATACAGAATAGAACATCACTAGCATCTTAAATAGCTCTCATAGTCCCTGATACCCTGAAATTCCTTTATAAAATATATATTTAAAAAAATATGTGCTATTATCTCATGGTGGGAATGTAAAAAGATGTAGTCACTTTCAAAAATATTTTGACAGCTCCTCAAGTTACACAGAAGTATAGCAGGGCCTAGCCATTCCACTTCTAAGTACATTCCCGAGAGAATTGGAAGACTTACGTTCACACAAATGAGTTGAAACGACCTGACTATCAAACAATGAAAGGACAAATAAAATGTAGTACATCTACACAATAAATAGTATTCAGCACTAAAAAATACTGATACATGTTACAGCAGAGATAAACCTTGAAAACATCATGCTAAATGACAGAAGCCCAATGCTAAAGGTATAATTCCATTTATACAAAATGTCCAGAATAGGCAAATCTAAAAAGATAGAAAGTAGACTGCCAGGAGTGGGAAGAGAGAAAGAAGACTGACTGCTGATGGGCATGGGGTTTCTTTCTAGGGTGTTGCTTTTGAATTATATCATGGAGATAGTTACACATTTTATGAATATACTAAAAGCACTGAATTGGACAATTTGAAAGCGTGAGTTGTGTTATATGTGAAATGTATCTCAATAAAAATATAAGTAAGAAAATGAAGGGGAAAAAAGAGTTCTATGAACGCAAAATATTTCACAGTTTCTGATTTAATCAATCCTATGTTGATAAACAACTATTTAAATAACTCATTTAAGGTAAATTACATAACTACATTACATTATACACATATTTATGCATTGTTTCATTTAATATTCACTAACTTAAAAAGTAAGTGGTATTAAAATAATTAAGAATTTGTCACAGTCGCAGTTAATAAATGGTAGGGGCAGGATTCTAGTTAGTTCTATTGGACTCCAGAGATCAAGTCCTTAACTATAGTGCTTGTCTCAAAATCACAAATGCAGTACTGTACACATGAAAACAAGACCATTTCTCCAATAATAATATTCCCTCTTTTTCAATCTACATCTTATGGTCCTCCACATTACCATCTAGTGATACCTAGCTCAAAAAACTTTTCTAACAAGGCCCCTGCCTCACAGAAACAAAACTAACAATCAGAAGTCACATGCAAATAAAAAAACAACCTGATTTATAGTTTCTCATTAAACAAAATATTCAAATCATCTGTTCTAGACATGGGCTAAATGGTTTTGTTTGTTTGTTTGTTTGTTTGTTTTTTGGCAGTGCTGGGGATGGAACCCAGGGCCTTGTGCTTGCAAGACAAGCACTCCACCAACTGAGCTATCTCCCCAGCCCGGGCTAAATGTTTAAAATTAAATTCTATTGGCACTGTTTAAAAAGTAAGACCGGAAAGAAGAAAACTGAAGAACTCATTTTCAAAACTTACTACAAAGCTATAGTAATCAAAACAGTGTGGTATCTGCTTAGGATAAATACACAGATCAAGATGATAGAATTTAGAGAATAGAAATAAACCCTTATGTTTGTAACCAACTGATTTTTGACAAGATCCCAAGATTGTTTCATAAGGGAAAAAAAGACATTTCAACAAAGGGTGTTGGGGCAACTGGATATTCACATGGAAGAATGAGGATAGATCTTACCTCATAATACATAAAAATTTAACTCAATAATAGCTTAATGGAGTAGCTATATACAGTGTGAAAGAACTCCTTCACAGAAGCCTAGATATTATATGATTCCATTCACACTGAAAGTCTGGAATGGAAAAATCTATAGAGACAGAAAGTAGAGACTACTGGTTGCCAGGGGCTGGGGAACATGAGGAATGACTGCCAATGGGTAGGGGTTTCTTTTTGGAATGATGAAATATTCTAAACATAGATTATGGTTGCATAACTCTGCAAATATACTAAAAACTACTGAATTACACTTTAAATGGGTGAACTTTTGTGAATTATATCTAATCAAGCTGTTAAAAAAAGGAACTCTTTAATAAAAGTCTATGGATAACTTGAAATTCTCTACTCATTCACTCTTTTTCCTCCCATCAGTTTATATGCATCTAATTTCTTTCAGCACAAAATTTCAAATTTTTATTTAGTTACCCATCATCTCCAATCTCCCCATATGAGGAAAATGAGAGGCAACCAGACAGAATAAGTGCTGCTGTGCTGGCATGTACTTAGGAGAAAAACAAATCTAGCAGTTCAACGGCAAACCAAGTTTTCTTCCACCAAGAAGCAAATTACAGCAGTGAAAAGGGTGAATTTAAATGGTGTCCGTAGGCATAGCCACCGCCCAAACACTTCTCCAGCATGCACCAGGCCCAGCGTGTGGCCTCCAGCACTGTGCGGTGGCTCCCCATTTACCAACACGTGGGGTTGCCTCTATAGCTATCATGGATTAGTCCAGACCTGGACACCGCCATTCTTAGTCCTGGCAGCTCCCTTCCTGGGACAGCACATTTTGAAGTAACTCTCATGCATGAGGCTACTGAAGTACAGGAAGTTTGAATAGTATACTGTAATTTTATGGTAGAATTTTTTTATTAGTACTATTATTCCTACATTTATATTTTTTATTTTTCTCACTCTATTTTCCTCTTATCTGTTTCCTTGGAGACTCTTTCTTTTCTCATGCAAACAACCAATTTCTTTTGATTCTGCTTTCACTATTCCTATGATGTAGGACCTCTACTCACTTATCTCATTAACATTACATCTTACAACCCTCTCCATCCTCATTGTCCACCATTAGAAACTGCAGAACTTATTGCAAACCTATTGTTTATGCTGTAGATAATAATCAAACTCATCATCTATTTTTTTTATTGTAAACAAACGGGGTACAACTTGTTTCTCTGGTTGTACATGAAGTAGAGGTGTACCATTTGTGTAATCATACATTTATATAGGATAATAGAATTTGATTCATTCTGTTATTTTTCCCCTTCCCCCCCCAACCCTCCCACCTCTCTTTTCCCTCTATACTGTCCCTCCTTCCTCCATTCTTGCCTCCCTCCCACCCCCCATTATGCATCATCATCTTCTTATCAGAGAGATCATTCAGCCTTTGGTTTTTTGAGATTGGCTTATCTCACTCAGCATGATATTCTCCCATTTCATCCATTTGCCTGCAAATGTCATAATTTTATTATTCTTTATGGCTGAGTAATATTCCAGAATATACTTTATCCATTCATCTTCATCCATTCATCAATTGAAGGGCATCTAGGTTAGTTCCACAATCTGGCTATTGTAAATTGAGCATCTATGAACATTGATGTGGGTGCATCTCTGTAATATGCTGATTTTAAGTCCTCTGGGTATAGGCCAAGGAGTGGGATAGCTGGGTCAAATGGTGGTTCCATTCCAAGTTTTCTAAGGAATCTCTACACTGCTTTCCAGAGTGGCTGCACTAATTTGCAGCCCCACCAGCAATGTATGAGTGTACCTTTTTCCCCACATCCTTGCCAACGCCTGTTGTTGCTTGTATTCTTGATATTCGCCATTCTAATTGGGGTGAGATGGAATCTTAGGGTGGTTTTGATTTGCATTTCTCTTATTACTAGAGAAGTTGAACATTTTTTCATATGTCTGTTGATTTTTTGTAGATCTTCTTCTGTGAAGTGTCTGTTCATTTCCTTAGCCCATTTGTTGATTGGGTTATTTGTATTCTTGGTGTAGAGTTTTTTGAGTTCTTTATAGATTCTGGAAATTAGTGTTCTATTTGAAGTATGATTGGCAAAGATTTTCTCCCACTCTGTAGGCTCTTTCTTCACATTGCTGATAGTTTCCTTTGCTGAGAGAAAGCTTTGAGTTTGAATCTGTCCCAGTTATTGATTCTTGCTTTTATTTCTTGTGCTATGGGAGTCCTGTTAAGGAAGTCTGATCCTAAGCCAACAAGTTGAAGATTTGGACCTACTTTTTCTCCTATAAGATGCAGGGTCTCTGTCTCTGGTCTGATTCCAAGGTCCTTGATCCATTTTGAGTTGCGTTTTGTGCAGGGTGAGAGATAGGGGTTTAGTTTCATTCTGTTGCATATGGATTTCCAGTTTTCCCAGCACTATTTGTTGAAGAGGCTATCTTTTCTCCATTGCATGTTATTGGCACCTTTGTCTAGTATGAAAAAACTGTATTTATTTGGATTTATGTCTGTGTCCTCTATTCTGTACCATTGATCTACCTAATTTGGTGCCAATACCATGCCATTTTTGTTACTATTGCTTTGTAGTAGAGTTGAAGTTCTGGTATTGTGATACCCCCTGTTTCACTCTTCCTGCTAAGGATTGCTTTAGCTATTCTGGGTTTCTTACTCTTCCAGATGAATTTCATGATTGCTTGCTCTATTTCTGTGAGGTATATCATTGGGATTTTAATTGGAATTGCATTGAATCTGTATAGCACTTTTGGTAGTATGGCCATTTTGACAATATTAATGCTGCCTATCTAAGAACATGGGAGATCTTTCCATCTTCTAAGGTTTTCTTTAATTTCTTTCTTTAGTGTTCTGTAGTTCTCATTGTAGAGGTCTTTCACCTCTTTTGTTAGATTGATTCCCAAGTATTTTCTTTTTTTGATACTATTGTGAATAGGGTAGTTTTCCTAACATCCCTTTCTGAGGATTCATCACTTATGTACAAAAATGCATTAGATTTATGAGCATTGATCTTATATCCTGCTACTTCACTGAATTCACTTATGAGTTCTAAAAGTTCTCTGGTGGAATTTCCCGGTTCCTCTAAATATATAATCATGTCATCAGCAAATAGGAATAGTTTGAGTTCCTCTTTTCCTATTCATATCCCTTTAATTTCTTTGGTCTGCCTAATTGCTCTGGCTAGAGTTTCAAGGACGATATTAAAAAGAAGTGGTGAAAGAGGGCATCCCTGCCTTGTTCCAGTTTTTAGGAAGAATGCTTTCAGTTTTTCACCATTTAGAATGATATTGGCCATGGGCTTAGCATAGATAGCCTGTACAATGTTAAGGAATGTTCCTCAATGAAATAATATCAGAAAATATCCCAAATCGGAAGAATGAAATGGAAAATCAAATACAAGAGGCTTACAGGACTCCAAATGTACAAAAGTACAACAGATCCACACCAAGGTACATTATAATGAAAATACCTAACATTACAAAATAAAGACAGAATTTTAAAGGCTGTGAGAGAAAAGAATCAAATTACATTCAGGGGGAAACCAATATGGATATCAGCAGATTTCTCAGCCCAGACCCTAAAAGCTAGAAGGGCCTGGAACAACATTTTACAAACTCTGAAAGAAAACAGATGCCAACCAAGAATCTAATACCCAGCAAAACTTACCTTCAGATTTGACGACAAAATAAAATCCTTCCATGATAAACAAAAGTTAAAAGAATTTACAAAAAGAAAGCCGGCACTAAGAACATTCTCAGCAAAATATTCCATGAGGAAGAGATGAAAAACAATGATGTAAATCAGCAAAGGGAGGAACTACCCTAAAGGAATAGCCAAATAAAGGAGAAACCAAGTCGTGTCAAAAAGCAAAAATGAGCCAAATGACCGCCAATACAAATCATATCTCAATAATAACCCTGAATGTTAATGGCCTGAACTTATCAATCAAAAGACATAGACTGGCAGATTGGATTAAAAAGAAAGATCCAACAATGTGCTGCCTGCAAGAGACTCATCTCATAGAACAAAAAAGACACCCACAGACTAAATTGTGTCTTTATATTAAAAAAATCTAAGGGGCTGAAGGTATAGTTCAGTGGTAGAGCACTTGACCTGAAAGGGCAAGGCCCTGGGTTCAACACCCTGCTCTACAAAATAAATAATTTAAATAAACAGAAATCTAATTCTTACTTTACATTGTCAGGTTATAATTAGAATGTTTTAATTTGAAAATATCACAAAAAAAAAGATTAAGGGCTGGGGATATAGCTCAGTTGGTAGAGTGCTTGCCTTGCAAGCATCAAGGCCCTGGGTTCGAACCCCAGCACCGCAAAAAAAGAAAATATTAAAAATTTTTAAGTAATTTAAAAAAAGAAATATTTTGTGATACATTGCTTTAATATTTATCCATGGTTTTAGAAGAACACTTTCAATCTTTATACTTAATTTCATTTTGCTATTGTTTAGTGCATTCTTAAAGGTTTTATAATTATTTAAAAATTTTTATGGAATGGTTACATAGATACACAGTTTTTAAATATGTTCTATTGCTTTATGGAGAACTCCAGCAACCCTTAGTTTTTTGCAGTCAAAATGACTTACCCTATTGGACTAGTATATGATCCACTGAAAATCTTAAATCCCTGGTCTGCATTAGTCCTTATACCACAGTCTTTTTACACTCTGTAACAAAAGAGCTCTGCTTATTTTGATCACTTTGCTCCAACAGTTTTAGCATATAATAAAAGTAATGTATAGCTAGAAAACAAAGCAATATAAGAAACTACTCTATCACATCTCTCCCTGGTTTTTAGGCATTCCCTTCTGGATCTTTTTCTATACACACCTGATTTTTCACAAATGTTGGGCCATAAGCTACTTTATATTCTTCTTTTTACTTAACATGAGCATTACTCCATTTCATTAAATACTGAAAATCACGATTATAGCATTTATAATACCATAAATGCTATGTTTATTTTGCTATATGAACTATTATTTGCAGCCATCTTCTCCAACATCTTAAGTTAAAAATTCTTTTCCTGGAATGCACTATTACCCAGTCTATCTGGTTCAAATTATTAATTCTTGAAATCTTGGGACATACAGTCATATGTTGCTTAACAACTAGGATATATTCTGAGAAATGTGCTATGAGGTGATTTTGTCATTAGGCCAATATCAGAAAGTGTACTTGCACAAAATAACATGGCTACAACTTCACTGGGAGATATACTCTTATGGGTCCACTTCTGCATAAGTAGTCCCTGTTGTCGAAAACATCGTTTTGCAGAACCTGACTATATCTGTGTATTAATGCAGGGACAGGGCAGAGTTACTTATCACAGACAGATGAATCCTTCGTCCCTTCCTCTAAGTATATGGTTTCAGCAGCTGTTTTCTTTTTCTTTCTTTTTTTTTTTTTACTTTGTTCTTTTTAGTTATAAGTGACAGTAGAATGTATTTTGACACATTATATAAACATGGAGTATAGCTTCCATTCTGAGGTCATACATGATGTGGAGTTACACTGGTTGTATATTTGTATATGACCACAGGAAAGTCATGTCCAATTCATCCAACTGTTGGCAGCTATTTTCTTAGTGAACCTATTTATGATGTGTTAGGTTGTCTTCTACTTTGTCTAACTGCTATCATAAATCCTAATTTCCTTTGCCATTAAGGAAACCTTACATCTTCAACAATGTCTGCTGGTTCTTCCTTGCCAATCATCTCCATTATGTGTGGAGCTACCAGTCACAAAAGTTCACATTGTCAATCTTGAAATACTATCATATGCTACAAGAAATAAAATAATGAAGTTCTGACATGAACTTTCACTGTGAAGCTCAGCCAACCTATATCTCAAGAAAAAGACATGAGCCAAAGGAATAATTTACTGGGTACAGTTTTAAATGTTTACTTTCAAACTACAAAAGTAATCTGTTTGCAAAACAAATTATTAGGGATAAAACCCAGGGCCTTGCACATGCTGGGCAAGCACTCTACCACTGAGGTACATCTCTAGCTCTTTTTTAACTTTTTTATTTTGAGGCAAGGTCTTGCTAGGTTGTCCGGGCTGGACTTAAACTTGCAATTTTCCTGCCTCAGCCTCCTAAGTAGCTAGGATTACAGGCATGTGCCATCACCCCAGGCTCAGTTTGACATTTTTTAAACATTTTCCTTGTTCTGGCCCATACAAACTACAAATACATCTGGCACAGAATTATTATATTGCAACTAAATTCAGAGAGAACTTCAGGTTTTATGGTTTCTTCAAAATTCAATTGCATAACTAATCCCTGCTATTTGTAAAAACTTTAAGTAGCGTAACTGTATATGACATATCAATTCCCTTCTACTTTTAACAATCTCATGGTATCAATTCCACACATTTTTCTACATATGCCCAAGCAATTACTTATGTACATATAAGTAACTGTTAGACTGAGAACAAGATCCATAAAATTCAAATAGTAGAAAGTATTTTCCACTGCCCATTCAAATCTCTTCTACATGTTGATTCTACTCCTTGCATAAAATTTAGGACATGACTTAACTGGTCATAATATAACAAAATTCCCTTAGTAATTTTTAATCACAAAAAATCCACTGAGAATATCTCAATACAATTCCCTTAATGTGTGCAATGCCTCTCCAAACCCAGTATCTTCCTGTCTCCTTCTGCCCGACTTCTGCCTCTAGCCTTATAGCTCCATATCCTCTTGCAAAGGCAGTCTTGCCCTATCAGGAGACCTGCAGCAGGGTGCCTAGACCTGCCCACAACTGTTCCACATGAACACACACCTCTTTGATGCAATAACCCCTAGAAATTTACCCTAAGGATGTATTCATATGCGTACAAAATGACATTTATTCAAGGATATTCTCTGCAACATTGTCTGAGGTACCAAAAGACAAGAAAATATTTAAAGGCTTATCAAAAGGAGACTGATTAAACTTCAGTATCATGTTGAACTACCTGTTAACTGCCTATATACAATAATTTTTGCCTCTTGAAACCAAAGTTTAACATGATTCAAGCTAATATTTCCACCCACACAATGCAGTGATACTATATACTGCTATGTATTTATGTATACATGTATGTATGTATATATGTATTATCCATCCATCCAGAAAATTAGATTATGCCCCTCTAAATTCATATGTTGAAATCCTAACTAAACCCCAGTACCTTAGTATGTGACTATATTTGAGACAAGGGCTATTAAGAGGTAATTAACTTAAAATGAGGTTGTTTATGTAGACCCTAATCCAATACAACTAGTGTCTTAATAAGAGGCTATCAGGACACAGATGACACAAATACAAGGATGACCATGGCAGGACACAGCAAGAAGCCAAATCTGCAAACCAAACATAAGAAATCAAACCTACCAACACATTGATCTTGGGCTCCTAGTCTCTAGAACTATGAGAAAACAAATTTCTGTTGTTTAAGCTACCCAGTCTGTGGTATTTTGTTATGGCAGTCCTAGAAAACTAGTACTGTAACAATTTAAAAAATTTTTTTAAGATCTAAACTATTGTATACAATACCAATCCCTTTGGAATGGGGAGAATGAATACACACACACACACACACACACACACACATATATATATATATGAATAAATGCATAGAATATCTATGGAAGGTCTGCCCTTGAAGAAGGAAGACTTGCTGTTAAATTGGCTGCGGTGTAGCTCAGTAGCAGAGAATGTATATCATGTGCAAGATCCTGAATTCAATTCACAAAACCAAATAAATTAAAAAGTAAAATACTTAAAAATAAAAGAACATTACCCCTAACACTTCATCTTTTGAGGAAAATTATTAAATATCTAATACTACCTATTCAATTCCTTTTTTTTTTTTTTTTTTTTGGTACTGAGGATTGAACTCAGGGGCACTCAAACTCGAACATCCCCAGCCCTATTTTGATTTTATTTGGAGACAGGGTCTCACTGAGTTGCTTAGGACCTCGCTTTTGCTGAGGCTGACTTTGAACTCCTGATCCTCCTTCCTCAGCTTCATGAGGCTCTGGGATTACAGTTGTGGAACACTGCACCCCACCTGGCTCTACCTATTCAATTCTAATCTCTCCCATTGAAAATCAATTTGGTATCATTTTTTAAAAATCTTTCTATGTTTAAATCTATATAAACATCACACAGAAATTTTTTATAAAAATGAAATCATGCTGTGTGTCACTTTGAAATATGCTTTATTTTTACACTGAAATATATTATGGACATTTTACAAGATCTGTACATATTAATTTGCCTCATTTTTAAAATATCTACACAGCATTACATAGAATAGATGAGTCATAATTTATTTAGCTATCCTCCATTGACAAATATATCTTTATTTTTTTTATTTTTTAAATTGTAGATGGACATAATATCTTTCTTTTATTTATTCATTTTTCCTTTTTTGTTGTTGAAAACAATGCTAGAAAAAATCTGTAATAAATAGCTTTTAAATGTTTATCAATCCAAAGGCAACAAAAGTAGCATGGTATTATTTAATTTAAATCCCCTTTATGACTAGTGAGGCTGAATATCCTTTCAGATGTTATAAATCATTTTCCTTTCTTCTGTGATTTTCTTCTTTTATTGCCTCAACTTTTTTTTCCCTGTAATTTCAATTTTTATTTTTCTAGTAATGGAATCAAACCTAGGACCTCACACATGGTAAGCAAATGTTTCACCATTTCTACTATATCCCTAGTCCTTTAATTTCAATTTTTATATCTTCTTCAACCTGAGTTAAACTAAAAAGCTCTCCAAATAGTTATATTTCCTTTTTGGTTACTCTCTTGCCACTTACTTCTTAAACTGTCTTCTTGCATTATGTTTGGCAATAAATAATATCTACTTTTTATAATTTGATATTTTCTTTGTACCTCTCTTACATATTTTTGTTACAAGTTCCATGAATGTATATTATTAGTTCCTTAGGTAAAAAGTTATATAAAATATTTTAGAAATTAAATGTTCGCTATCTTGAATTAAACTGATAATATTACTATGCATTTTCTTTCATTTGCTTGGAGTGTGTATTCATTTTATTTTTACCTTCTTGCACTGGTTTATTTTCAAATTATCTGTATTAACATAAATCTGGAGATTTGTTTCTATATAGTCTGAATGCCTTCTTTAAATTAGAATTTATTTCAGTCTTATTTACTGTAATTATTGTTATATTTGGTCATATACTGTTCCCTCTCTCCTCCTGATCTATTTTTAGTTTATTTGCCTAATAACATTTTCCTCAATATTTTTTTCCTTTTATTTCAATCTTACTCATGAATGTCCTTAACAATTTTAAGAAATACACTGTAATGGACATTTATATTTCCCCTTCTTCATTTCATGAAATCCCCAAATTTTCACTAATATATGTACCTCTCCAAAAGATGGCATTTGTGCTTTCAGTGCCAGGTTGTGGCAGGTCTTGGCAAGTGACTTTCCTTCTAGCCACAGGGTTTGGTTTTCAGGTTGGGTGAATTAGAACAAAGCTAGGACTTCCTTTGATGGTGTGGATAGATATGCTTTTTCTTTCTGATTTAAAGAGAAAGCATATAATTCCAACTTGTAGAGATCTTGCAAAAAAGGGAAGCCAGTGTAGGGATAAAATTAACCCACAAAGAAAAGTAAAACAGAGAGACATGAGAAAAAAGGAGTCACTTATTAATAACCTAAAATATCCCAATACAGTAATCCCTTGGTATCCACAGGAGATTGGTTCCAGGACTCTCCATGAATACCAAAATCAGAGAATGCTCTGGTCTATTATATGCAATGGTGTAGTATTTTCATATAACCTAAGTACATCCTTGTGGATACTTTAAAATCACCTCTACATTATTTATAATACAAAATACAATGTAAATACTACATAAATAGTTGTTCTTTATTGTTTAGGGAATAATGAAAAACATGTCCACTGGAAATATAATTTGTTTCTCTATTTTTTATTTTATTTTTATTTTTATTTATTTATTTATTTATTTTGGGGGGGTGCTGGGGATCAAACCCGGAACTTGTGCTTACAAGGCTCTATTTTTTATTTTTAATGAATTAGGATTATTGCGTGTGAGTGTGTGCGTACGCACATACATGTGTGCAGTACTGGGAATCAAACCTAGAGTCTCACGTGTAGTAGGCAAGAGCTCTCTCACTGAGTTACATTCCCATCCCTTTCTGAGTTATTTTCAAAGTTGGCCAAATCTCCATATGTAGAACCTACAGATACAGAGAACCAAATGTATGAAAATTTAAACATTTCTCTATTAAATCTGTATCTATGGTCTCCTATCTTTTCACTACAAAAGTTTTAACATAATCTGTCACCTACCAACTGCCTTCCATTCACTTCCCAGGAACTTATTAAACTCTAGAATTACATTACCAGAATGTTAATTCATCTCCTAGATCTGTATACTGTGCCTCAACAATGCATAATTTTCTTTTGCACCATACTTTGTAAGAATTCCTTGACCTGATTTCCTAGTCCATTAACTTATTCATCTGTTAACAACCATGCTGCCATTCTGCCTGCTACTTAAGTTTTTATTTCAAAAATCATATTTTGAATTTCCAAAAACTTCCTTTTTCTCATTTCTCTTTCACAGCACACATTGCTATTTTGTGAAAATGATATTCTCTCAGATCTTTGAAGATATTTTTGAACAAAAAAATTGTTCTTTGTCTACAACGTTCAATTTGTTTTCTCAAAGACTGGCTCTTCTGTTTGGTCAGCTTGGTATTTCTCTTTCATTTGTTGATTTTCCTTAAATACATAGTGATTCTGGGTTAAACAAATTGGTGGTTAGTGTTGCTTTCCCTATCACAGTGAGTCCCAACTCTAGCTGCACTATGAATCACTTAAAAAAAAAAAAAAATCCCTAGATGATTTTTGTTTTTGTTTGCAGTACTGGGGATTGAATCCAGGGCGCTCTACCACTGAGTTACATTCATATTCCCTGCCTTTCTTATTTTTTAATTTTGAAACAGAGCCTTACTAAGTTGCCCAGGCCAGCCTCCAACTTGTGATCCTTCTGCCTCAGCCTCCCAAGTTGCTAGGATTAGGGTATGTACCAATGTGCCAACCCCCCTAGTTGATTTTAATGTGCTCCTACCACTACACAACTGCTTCATTTTTGTGTGAAAATCCCTCCCCCCTGCCATAAAGGTT
Organism: Sciurus carolinensis; assembly: GCF_902686445.1. Lineage (NCBI taxonomy): Eukaryota > Metazoa > Chordata > Mammalia > Rodentia > Sciuridae > Sciurus > Sciurus carolinensis. The sequence continues at coordinate 79,050,962 of NC_062221.1, read as the reverse complement.
TATGCTGAGTGTTAGCATTCTGGCTATCAAAAGTATCATATAAGAATAGAAGTGTGCAGTCACATGATACTTCTGAAGGAAAGAAATTCACATTCACAGTGGCAACCAGTTCTCTCTGGCACCCTGATGTTCATGCTGGTCCTAAAGCCCATGTTGGAGATAACCCCAACTTATATAAATATGTTCTAGCAGGCTGTGATACAGCTGTTTTCAATTATGGCAATTAATGATACCTGGTACTTTTTGAACACCCTCAATCCATTCTGAATTTTGAGGTCTTTGATCTCTGGGGCTTACTAGAATTGTACTGAGAAAATTCTTTCTCCTTTGAGCCTGTAGGTTCAGTATTTCTCCACATGGCAAAGTTTTGCAATCAATCTGAATCCATAAACTGTGTTTTCCATAAATTCCTCAAGTTTCTGATCTCTACATGATACTCTTCCCAGTTTTTTTCAACAATACAGTATATCCTTATTTTCTTACTATTTTTGTTGTATAACTAGAACTTTTTTATTATATAAGTAAAATATGCTTATGCTAAACTACTCAGGTCATACTGAAGGATTTATATTGTAAAAAGAAGTACAAACTTCCTTACTAGTTTTCCTTCTCAAATTTTTTGAGTAATTACTAGTATGTCACTACTTTCCCCTTTCTGTACTTTATTCTTTGGAAATGAATACTAAGTCTAGTCCACACTCAGAGAGAGAGAATTAAGCTCTAGCTCTTGGATAAGGTACTATCTAAATATATTTTGTAGAATTCTTTTGCAAAGAAGTCACTTTATCATTTATCTATATCAATGTGGATCAGGGAAATTTCCTTTATTGGGGGTGGTGAAAATTCAAAGCTAATGCTATTCTGTTGCTCAAGATTTGGCCATTGGATGTTCTTTTAGATTGGTTTCTGTGCCCTTTTAACACTTCCCCCCAACGTATTACTTCCTTACTTTTTGGTACTATGAGATGCTCCAGGACTGTTTTGTGTTTCTCCAGCCCAAGTTGTAGAATCAGCTACTTCTTCAAGGAAGTTTTGTTTCTTTTATTGAAGAGTGAAACTTAGAAATAGAGATCAGGGTTCTAGGTACACTCACTGCTGCTGGGTTATCACTGTTTCTAGGTCCTCTCAGCAGACCAAGATAGCAAATATGTGTATGTAACCTATGTAGATATACATACCTATGTTAATTTCTGTTATCTCTCTGTATTTATATTGAAGTAAACATGAGTTTATAACTGTCTCTGATTCTAATAGAGCACTTCTAGACTTCTAGGTTCAATTTAGTCTTCCTCCTTGATTTTTTTTTTTTTTCGGGTGGGTACTGGGGATTGAACAAAGGCATTCTACCACTGAGCTACACCTTTTTTTACTTTTATTTTGAGACAGGGTCTCATAAGTGGCTGAGTCTGGCCTTGAACTTCTAATCTTCCTGCCTCCAGAGCCACTGGGATTACAGGTGTGTGACACTCCACCTGGCACTCTTAACATCTTTCACTGACAATGGAAAATCTGACTCCCAGTATCTACTATTATTTTTCTGATTTGTTCAAGCCTAATATCCATGTAAAGTGATTCCAGATTGCCTAACTCACACCATTTTCACAGTTCTCTTAAGGATCAACTGATAACTTACATCCGGAAGATCTTTTAGAAGAAGACAATTTTGTCTTAGAATCTAAATTCATGCACAGCGGTCAACTGTTTAATAAACAATGGACCTCTATAACTAATATAGCTAAATCTATATAAAGTATTATTATGATCATTAAAGCTTCCTTTGTGGTGTAACTGACTCCAGGATTACTGTGTTAGTCAGTCTTCTGTCGCTATGACAAAATATCAGAGTGAAATCAACTTATAGGAAGAAAGATTTTATTTTAGCTCACAGTTTCAAAGGATTTGATCCATAGTCATGTGACTTCATTGTTTCTGGGCCTGTGGTGCAGCAGAACGCAATGGTGGAAGTGGGTGGTACAGCAAAACTGCTTACTTTATGGCAGATAAAAGCAAAGAGAGAAAAAGGGGCCAGGGACAAGATAAAGTCTTCAAGGGCACATCCCCAAAACCAACTTCCTCCAAGTAAGGCTCCCCTCAAGTTTCTACCACCTCCCAAATTATGAGTCTATAAATGGATTAATCCACTGATGAGGTTGGAGCTCTCATTACCCAAACACCTTCCAAAGGCCTCACCTATGAACAAAGCTGTACTGGGGACTAAGCCTTCAACATAAGAACCTTTGAAAGACATTTCAGGTCCAAATCAAAACAGTTAATTCCAGGTATAACTCCTGATCTTATGCTAGTCAGCTAGGATCATCTTCCAGTAAAGTTTCTCTGTTACTGAGTGCTATCTGTGCAGAAGAGACCCATTATGAAGTCATATTCAGCAATCTGAGACATCTTTCATCACTTAATCCTAGAGCGATAATTCCAAAATCTGAATAATCATCAGAATTACCAAGATCTATTTCCAGAAATTGGTTCAGCATAACAGTGTCCTTGAGGGCAGGCATTGAGTGTGTTTCCTTCACAGATGTATTCTAAGTGCTTATACAATACTAAACATAGTAGGTACTCAGTAAGAATTTGCTGAATGAATGACTCAGTTGGAGTGCAGGAATTTTTGTAAAGCTCCTAAAATTGAACCAGGCATGGTGGCATGCACCTATAGTCCAAGTTACCCAGGAGACTGAGTCAAAAAAAAAAAATCCCTTGAACTCAGGTCAGCCTGGGAAATAAAAAAAACTAAAAAAAAACTAAAAAACAAAACAAACAAAAAAAACCTAAAAACAAAACAAACAAAAACAAAAAAAAATAAAAAATAAAAAATAAAAATAAAGCCCTAAAATGATTCTGAGGCACAGTCACTGTAGTCATTAATACAACTACTGTCAATCTTCCATGTATCCTTCACCCCACATCAATGAATGATATGAGATGGGAATAGTTTTTTATATCAGACTTAGGAACAAATGTACTATTTGGTTTTAAAGTACTCTTCAGAATCTAAGCAGCCTCACATTTAAAAGTATGAAAGTGCTGGGTGTGGTGGCACACTCCTGTAATCCCACCAGCTCAGGAGGCTGAGACAGGAGGATCAAAAGTTCAAAGCCAGTCTCAGCAACAGTGAGGCACCAAGCAACTCAGTGAGACCCTGTCTCTAAATACAAAATAGGGCTGGGGATGTGTCTCAATGGTCAAGTGCCCGTAGCTCAATTCCTGGTACCAATAAATGAATGAATGAATGAATGAATGAATGAATGAATAAATAAATAAATAAATAAATAAGTAAGAAAAGTTGGAAAGTATTACCAAACCTGAGAAGACTATTAGGAGTTTATGTAATAATACATTTAATGGATCTAGTAATGTTCCTAGGGCATAGCAGGTGATTAAAATATTAGTTGCCTTTCTTCCTCTTTCCCCAACTGACAGAGAAGATAGAGATCATCTAGTATAGATTCCTTAATTGGATTCTGAGTTCCCTAAAAATCCCTTGTTTATGTCTAAATATCTGTTCTTTCAGCTGTCCATATCTTCCTAAAGCTAACTCTTTGATCCATGAAAAATTACTCTGCACTTGTTTTTTTTCCTTTTCAGCACTTTATTTTCTCCTTAACCATATATCTTTTGCTTTCAAAATGCAAAGATTTTCCTCATCTTAAACAAGAACAGTCTGCCTACCACTCCATTTCATTTCACTCCTTAAAAACGTCTCACCTTTCTTCATTAGCTTCCTAAATCTACGACTACATGTCTTCTGAAGGTTCCAACAGACCGAAACTACCTCCTTAGAGGTCAGGGACTATTTTTCACCAAAGATCTTTCCTCTGCTTTCAATCTTCTCTCAGTAGGATTTGATGCTGTTGATACCTCCCTTTCCTTAAAATGCTCTCGTCTTCCTCTTTTGCAGTTATGCAACCTCTTCTTTAACAAAAATCCTTGTCTTCTCACTTGAGTTCCTAGTCTAAAGTGCTCTCCTTTTTTTGTTTTCCCCCTAAAAAGTTTTCATTTTTTCTGTGTAAAAGTCATTGTATTTTATAATAAAATTACTTTTTATCTTCTAATTTTTAATGATTAAAGTGTTTTTTTAAGTATATTTTTTAGTTGTAGATGGACACAATACCTTTATTTATTTATTTACTTACTTACTTATTTATTTATTTTTATGTGGTGCTGGGGATTGAACCCAGGGCCTCACATGTGCTAGGCAAGCACTCAACCAGAGCTACAGCCCCAGCCCTTAAAATATAAGTGCATTATAGTTATACATAATAGTAGGGTTCATTTTGACATAATCAACCATTGCATGGAATATAATTGTTCCATTTTAGTCCCCAGGGCTTCCCTTTCCCTCTTTCCCTCCCCCTATTTCCCTTCCTCTACTCTATTGATCTTCCTTCTATTTAATTTTAATTGATGCTTTATAAATATACAAAAAGGTAGAATTCACAGTAGTGTAGTCATGTATGTGTACACAGCATAATTTTGTCAATTTCATTCTGCAGTCCCTCCCTTTCCCTGATCCTCCTCTTTCCCCCTGAATTCCCTCCTTCCCCTCAACAGATCTCCCCCTTTATTTTTTGTGGCATCTGTGCCCTGCCCCTCTTCCACCAACATTTTTTCTTACTTTGCTCTAGCTTCTGCATATAAGGGAAAACATTTGACTCCTAACTTTTCGATTCTAGCTTTCACTTAGCATGATGTTCTCCAGTTCCATCCATTTATTACCAGCAAATGCCATAATGTCATTCTTCTTTATGGTTGAGTAAAACTCCATTGTATATACATACTACATTTTCTTTATCAATTCATCTGTTGATAGGTACCTGGGTTAGCTTCCTAACTTGGCTATTGTGAATTGTGTTGCTATAAACATTGAGATGGTTGTATCACTATAGTATGCTGATTTTAGTTCTTCTGGATAAATATCAAGGAGTGGGATAGCTGGGTCATATGGTCATATGGTAATAAAACTACTTTTCAACTCTGATCTTTCTCTAAATCTTTAGTTAAGCAAAACTCTCTTCGGAACATTTCATTTCAAAAGAAAGAAATAGGTCTGCCTGGAACATATGAAATTGTGTTGCCTATTAAGAGACCTACTACCAAGTTCTCAATTTTAATCAATGACACCAAACTTTAATCTGGCTCTAAGGCTCAAAACAATCTTCAAAATTTCTCACCAAATTCTATCAGTGCTTTTCACAAAGTTCATTCCTATCTCAGATTAGGCCCCCTTTTACATGTCTGGTTCTTAAGTCTTTTTTTGCTCTCAACCTTTTTCCTGTTTTTCAGTGAATTTTATAACCAAAAGTCTCATCAATCTTTCCTTCCAGTTCACCAGGTTCTGTCATATTCCTCTCCCATCCAGAAGTTACTATTAGTCAACCCTTCATATCCAAAGATTCCACATCTATGAATTCAGCTGATCTCAGACAAAAAATATTGAGGGGGGATGTCTATATTGAACATGTGCAGATCTTTTTTTCTTATTCCCCAAACAATACAATATTAACAGCTACAGCCATGTGCTGCATAATGATATTTTGGTCAATGACAACCCACAATATAACCCAGATTATATTGGAACTAAAAAATTCCTCTTGCCTAGTTAGTACCTTTGCTTTAACTTTCCTATGTTTAGATGTGTTTAGACAAATATTTATCATTGTTACAATTGCCAACAGCATTCAGTGGTGTACAAGTTTGTAGCTGAAGAAAACAGGCTACAAATGTTCATTTGCGCAAGTACATTCTATGATGTTCACACATGATAAAATCACCTAATGACATATTTCTCAGAACACATCCCATCATCAAGCAATGAGTGACTCTATTTACCTTATATAAGGCATTAGAAGTAACATAGAAATGATTTGAAGCACACAGGAGTATGTGCACAGGTTATATGCAAATAGTACAACATTTATATATGACTTCAGCATCCTTGAATTTTTCTGTTGGGAGGTGGTCCTGCAACAAATCCCCCATAGATACCAAGAGCCAACTGTACCATTTCCTACTGACTACTGCATCACATCCAAATTCTGGGTCCTGGTTTTCATGACTCTATCTTCTTCACTGACCAGTCTCACCCATCCACTTGCACCTACTGTCCTGTTGTAACACATGGAGGAGCAGGGTTAACTCTTCCCTCCCTCCAATTCCAATAGGTTCTTCCCCATGCTCCTTATCAGTGACTTCACTTTTTTACCAAATTCATGCTATTCTCCCATTGACATAACCTTTCCACTTTGCCTACTCAAATTCCACCAACTCTTTAAAGTCCAGTGCAACTTTGTCCTCATCTATGAAACCTTCCCCAGATTTCTAGTTAATACTAAACCCTTTCTAAAGTCAACTCTATTATTCTACTTGATAAATTTGCTACATAATATCTTTTCTCTCATCTATTATTTAGTGCTTTTCCATTAAACTATATCCTTATTTGATTTGTTTTTCCACTTAAAAGCCTAAATTATTTTTCCCCTGACTTGCTTGCTCCCAGGTGTTTCCCTTTCTATCTTCCTCCCAACCATCAGGCTTCTTGAACAACTAGTTTACACTCACTGTTGCCTCTTCCTCATTTCCCATTCAGTCTTCAACCAACAGTTACCTGGCTTTCATTCCCAAAACTGCTTACATCAAGCTCACCAAAGAGCTACAATGCCAAACTAATGAGTCTGTAGGAAATATCTGTTATTTGGTCCATCTGGTAATACCCCATTTTTCTTTTGGAGAGCTCTCTGCTCTATCCGAGTTCTGATGAGACTTCATATGGGCCAATATAGGAACAAAGCTGGGGCAGGAACTTAGCTGACCAATAACACTTCCTGCAAAAGAAGGAAAGCTGGCTGGGGCTAAGTCAACACCACAGACTAACATGATCCCAGAAACTTCTGTTCTGACATTACTGAGGCTTCAATATTCTGCCTTCTTTCATTTCTGTGAGTTTACCCACTACCTACTCATGAATCCCCATTTTCAGCTTAAGTTTGCCAAATCAATGACTATTGTTCACAACCAAAAAGAACTGGTCCCGAAAGAAGCACAGAGGTAGAAGTGGTTATCTCTCACAGTTACACCACAATTTCTCCCCTGCTGCTCCCTTCTCTTGGCTTCTGATGTTTTAGAAGTTATAATAGCTAATATGAGAATGTTTTCACCAATGATGGCTTCATTAATAGGGAACTAAGGCTATCTGGGTCTCCTCATGCAGTCAGGCAATAGACAAAAGAGAAATTACAAAGAGCACATACAGAAACTGGAGGAACCTTAGGGCACCTCTTTGAACCTAGACTAGAAGTTACCAGTAGACCACAGCTATTCTACAAAGGCAAAATTTTTAAGGGTTCAGACCTTTCAGAAATAAAAGTTTGTAAACTACATCCACATGACTCCAAAGTCCATGCCTTTAACACTCCACTTTGTAGTGATATCAATCTACTTGAAGGTACTTAAACAAGGAATATCTTTCTCATTCCCATGCTTGCATACTGTTACTCTGAATGGAATGTCCCTATCAACTTCCCAACTGGGAACTCCTTCTGTCCTCTTTTGAAACCTTCTCTGATCCCTAGAAGTTAGACTAGATACCCTTCTATGTAGTTCCAAACATCATGACATAATGTCTTAACATGAAATATACTATGTATGCTAATTAGTTTTTCCCACTAGACTATAAGTTTCTAAGTGGTAGAAATCACAACTACTATACTTGCATTCTCAACAGTTAGTACTCAATAAGGTGTAGTCAATGTCCTTTGAAAGAATATCTAGTCTTTTCTAGTTTTTCAGTATTAATGATTACATCATGGATCTTGGTTGGGTACACACGTTTAATTTAGCATCTACTTAATATTGCATCAAATCCCTTAATTATCTGATGTGGATGTTCCCCAATCCTCCCAATAAGTCTGAAAAGATCTTATAAGTTGAGTTCACTACTTACTACTTCTATATTCTCTTTAGCACCTAATGGTGTTGGGCACATGGTAAGTATTCAATAAATACTTGATGAACTGAATTAAAAACGCAGTATTAGCACATTAATAGGAGTAACTTATCATGCCCTACTGATCTAATTAAAAGATCTGGCCTTCTGAAGTAGTGCAATTGTACCCACATGGCAAATTTAATGAGAAAAAGAAAAATTATCCAATTGGACAGTTAACAGCTTTTCCATTGCAAGAGTGCCACAAATATTTTATGGATAACAAGCTCAGAGCAAAAGACTCAAAGTATATATGCCTGTGCATACTGGATGGAAGATTACATATTTAAGGAATCTGTCACAACTGTGATTACTCAGACTCTACTAATTCTTAGTAAATTCATGATAGGAGTACACACTATCATATTTAATAGCAAAGTTAATGACAAATCAACCTATGCTAAAGATATATAAAGTTATCTTTGTATAATATAAAACCTTGCAGTCCTTTACTCATTTAAAACACATTTATCAAGTGCCTGCTAATGACAAATACAATTTTAGGCCCTGGAAATACAAAGGTAAAGAACACATACTTAAGTTGGTTGGGTTCCAGCTCTGCCACATTGCACTGTATTTAAAAACGTAACAGGAAGCATATCACCCAATGCAGAAGCCCTGAGGCGGCAGGTAGAACTCTGTTGGGGAAGGTAGATAAACACATACTTACGACAATGTGATAACTGGTAATGGAGAAATAAATGCAAGTTGTTAAAGGGCAACAGAAAATAACCTACAGAAGAAATTAGGAAAATATATGGAAATAATTGACATCTGCACATGAATTCAATGTTGTTTAACATATGCAGAGATATCAGGGACTTAATCAAGTTAAGATGTAGCCTAATGAAACATGTATACATAAGAAGTTAAACAATATCATGCTTGAGCACAAAGGGAGTCTTAAATGATATGCATCATGAAAGTTCAAAGACAGTCAATCACTAAGAACTAGAGTAAACTGTACAGAAAAACATTCATGAAAGTATAATTAAAACTACTGTTGGTGAGGAGGGAGATTACAGAGAGAGGGACCAATATCCTGATAAATGCCAATGTTGTTAACAAAAGCAGGGGTCTCAATTGCATATATATGCAACCTGAGGTGGTTCCAAAGGTTCACAATGGAAAGCAGTGGGGGAAAAGTGTGACACATAAGTGAAGGCCTGCTTTAGAAAAACCGTAATATATGCCTAGCAGTTTGGACATTATTCTGTAAGTATGGGAATTCTCAACCCCGGTTGCTGAACAGAATCACTGGAGAAAGTTTTAAAAGATGTGCTCATGGTTGAAAGTAACCTTAACTCCAGGTCAAAAGTAACCTCTGGGGAAAATGGCATGAGCCTTAAAATTTAAAGGCATATGAGATGATTTTAATGTGCAGTACAGTTAGAGAACCACTGGGATAGACAATAGAAAGATAAAATATGTGAGATATAGTTAAGACTCAAGCTTGATTTAAGACTGTTTTTAAGCAACAATGTTGAGTTGATTACCTGTTGAAACTTATCTTCTAACCTGTTAAACAGTCTGTTTTTTTTTTTTTTTTAATGTTTCTTTTCCCTTGTTGACAGGTTAAGCTCAGAATACAGAAAAATAACCCACCAATTCTCATAGACAGCTGGTTCACTGACTGCACAACCTGCAACTTTAGAAATTTACTTCTGTGATTTCAATTCTAAGCTGCCTTTACATATCTGCAATGCAGTGCTTTTACATTCGGCAATGTACTAGGCTGCACCTATGTCTGAATTTTATAAAACTTCTCAAGTGCAGAATACCAAAGGATACAAAAGTCATGTTGTTAGATTACAGCAAAATGTGAAATAAAGTATTCATTCTTGCAGTGCTTGGAAACATTATATCACTCCTGGTTTCAGAGTGCAATGATTACAAGGTATTTTATTTATTTTGTATCAAATACTTTCAGAACACTTCAAATAAAAGGAAACACATGTATCCTACACAGCAATTCTGAACTACATTAAACAAGAGTCTTACAGGGGAGGGAAAAAGTCAAGGCGATCGAGAGTGTGACAGCCTGTTGATCGTTCAAAAAGCAGGTCTTTTTGCCTAAAGCAAACGTGGGGAAATGCTTCAGGATCCATATTACTCACTGTAAGTTTCACTCAAGAAATTTGTACATTGTTCATTAGTAAACAATTATATTCTTTACCTAAAAAGTTGGCCAAAATTGCCTTGCTTTGTGCAGCGTTAGTACACTATATCTACTTGACAAAAATGTTTTCTAAACATCAGTTAGGATTTGGTATGTGGACTTATTACAAGGTTATTTCCAGATAAAGTAAATGAATACAAAAACCCATATCACAAGGTAAAAGGGTGGGTTAGGTTGGAAGAGTGAGTAGGAAAGAATAATCAAACTGGTGAACCTAAACAAGGGCCCTGAAACCTCGTGTTGAAGAAATAGATTTAAGAGTTGGCCATCTGCTTATACCCCGCCTATTCGGAAAGCAAAAGATTAGGCTTCTAAAAAGAAAACGCAAACCTTAACTCCCCGACACAGGGGTAAGAGTTAAAAAGCAAGCCATACGACTTTGACGAGGAGGTCCAAAGGAAAGTCCGAGGGCAAGGAAAGGGGAAATGAAGGAGACAAGACAAGGTGAAGGAGGCAGGCAAAGGCCATCCGGTGTGAACCTGGCTGTCCGGTTCTTTATGCACCCAGGACCACATGGGGCCTCTCTCGACCCGCGCGCATCTGCGGGCCGGGGCGCAGCAACCAGCCTAGCACCGCGAACGCCGGGAGGATAGGTAGAAGAGGGGTGCGCGCACCTCCAGCGCTCGCAAGGGGCCCGGCTCTGCACACAGGGGTCCCCAGGAAGGAGGCACACTTTGCTCAGCCCTCGCCTCTGGGAGCAAGAAGGGGGTGGGTGGAGCTGAGCCCGGAGCCGCCCCCCGGAGCCGCCCCCGCAGCCCCGGCCCCCGCGCCCCGCCCCGGCTGTCAGCGGCCCCCTCCCGCAGTCACTTACCCGCGGGTTGCGCGGTCTCAGCCGCAGTGGTGGCGGCAGCAGCGGAGACCCCCGCCTGGGTCATGATCCCAGGCGGGGAAAGCAGGGGTGTCTGACCGTCCGGGCGAATCTATCTGTCCGCGGCCGCCGCCTACTCCTCCGGGGCTGGGGGAGCGCGGGCCCAGGCCCTCCTCTCCCCCCGCCCCCGCCGCCTCTTCTTGCGGCCACCGCCGCCGCTGCGAGCCCGAGCCCTCAAGGCCGGAGACCCGCCGGCAGTGCGGCCTCAACTTTCCCAGCCCCCCTCCCCCCGCCCCTCCCCGCCCCTCCCGCGGCCGCCGCTCAGCACCAGAACAGCCTACCCTGGGTGCACCACGCTCCCGCCCCTATACTGAACTAGCCAATCCGGAGCCGAGAAGGCTACTGTGGTGGCCAATGAGAAGCCGGAACGCCGTTGCGCTGGGCTCGAGGCTGGTAGGAGGTGGAGGAAAAACCGAGGAGTGAACGGGCCTCGGGCTGCCCAATGAGAAGGGCCGGGGGGCGGAGGTGTGCATGTTGGGTTGAAGGAACAGGAAATATTCTTAAAGGTAGAGTGATGGGCAAGAAGGAAAGCCAGTACGTGAATGGGAAAGAGGTGGGCCTGGTTCCTTAAAGGGAACGCCTAGAGAACCTTGAAAAGAAGGTGTTTTAAGAAACTTCTTTGTGTTCTGGTGTCTTTTCTGCTTTTCGCGTCTTTCAGTGGGAGTTTGGAAGTGGAAAACAAGAAGAGGAAGAGGGCACGGAAAGCTTTCGGAACGATTTAGAGAGCTCCTCTTAGCCTAGAAGGCAAGAAAGGAAAGAGGATGCCTCCATACGAAGGTGGGGAAAAAATAAGACAATTCGTACGTTTCTGATTTCCCTTTCACTGTAAGATCCTTGACAACCTAAGACTACTTGAATTCGTCGCCTGTGAATTCCTGTTGTTGTCTATTTGCAACAACGTAGGATTTCTGGGAACTAGAGATGGTTGTGTTCAGAAATGCCCTTAGGGTCTCCCAGCGGAGGGAAGAGTGTTGGCATTGAGGGATGGAGTTCGGAAACCCAAACTTAGGTTACTAGATCTGTTTCTGGAGGTGTAGGGCCGCGGCTATAGAATGCAGACGTGAGGGCCCCCTAACACCACCGTGGGTCTGGACCCCTAGAACCGTGGTCACAACTCCCTTTTCCTAGTTTCGCTTCATAGTTCATAAACCCTCCCGTCTTGAAACAGGTGTCCACCGCCTACTGGCGGTGAAACATTTCGGGGCTCGTCCACAACCAGATTTTGAAATGTCTCTGATCTTAAATGTCCCTTAGCTAGACCAATTAACTTCCAGAAGGTGCACACAGCGCATGGCTTGATGGGAATTTCTTGAGTCTCTTTACATAGGAAGTAGACCTTGTGTTGAGAAAAAGGGTAAACAGTGTCCCCCATCTCGTTTGTAACAGTGAAAAGCTGTGATGAAACAGGCCTTTAAGGTTGCCAGGAAACTATGGCACCAATAAACAGTCTGGAAATTTTCTTTAATTCTTCTATCTAGGCATGTGAAGTTTAATTAGCCTTTGAATGGATTTGGCACTCCCAGATTCAAACTGCAGATCAGAAAGACCCCTATGATCCAGAGTTATAATAGTAATATCAATAACACTACCATGAAATTGTTTAACGTGAACATGTCCAGCTGTAAGAAATAATCTCCATTGTGGCAATAATATAAGGTGTTTTGGTTAACAAATATCAAATCTACAGTATGCATGATTTCCCAGCTGCAATACATCAGTTCTAAAGTAAATCACACAAATAGTCTTGATTCACAAAACAGGATTTAAGAGTTTTGTGGGATTTTTTGTTGTTGTTGTTGTTGTTTGAAACACTGCCAAAAATTACTATTAACACCATTCTGATAGGATTTAGAAGTGAAGCTAACAGTAGCTTCTGTTTGATAAAGGTCAGAATATTTGCTTTTTAATTTAATCCTAACTGAAGTTCAAAGATCTTTCTTTACCCATTCATCAATTGGCTGCACTAAATATGAGGTGATTTTCATCAGACAACCAGGTTACTCCCATTTTCAGGTTAGCTGGCATATGTTTATAGCAGTACCTATACTGATGATAAAATAAAGTAGTCAAGTGAAACTGTTTTGTCTCCAGGTTAAGTTCATTTTTCACAAGAACAGAATGAATCTAATTTTCACCTACATACTTGAGACCCTTGGATGGCGCTGAAAGATTATTTGCATGATTTACAGGCCAGCGCTTGCATCCCCGGCTTCATTTCATGACATCTCTTTTTACCTAGGAGATGAACTGCGGGAGAGGGCCACTGACAGCCTGGACTGGGACAGCTCTTGTCTCAGCTTCACTCACCCACTCCTTGCTCCTGGAGGCGAGAGCTGAGTAAAATGTGTCTCCTTCCTGGGAACCCCTGTGGCAGAGCCGGGCCCAGTGCGAGCGCTGGAGGTGTGCGCACCCCTCTTCAGCCTGTCCTCTCGGGGCTCACGGTGCCAGGTTGATTGGAAGCTTGCCCTGCGCCCTGGTGCATAAAGAGCCAGACAGCTAGGTTCACACTGTATGGCCTTTGCCCACCTCCTTCACTTGTCTTGCCTCCTTCATCTCCCCCTTGGGACTTTCCTTTGGACCCTCCCCTTGCGAAAGTCGTGTGGCTTGCTTTTTTTTTTTTTTTTTTTTAATTGTAGATGGACACAATTCCTTTGTTTTATTTATTCATTTTTATGTGGTGCTGAGGATCGAACCCAATGCCTCCCATGCACTAGGCAAGCGCATTACCACTGAGCCACAACCCCAGCCCCAATGTGGCTTGCTTTTTAAACTCCTATGTCAGAGAATGAGTTGGATTAGGTTTTCTTTTTAGAAGCCTGTCTTCTGCTTTCCTAGTAGGAAGAATTCTTAAATCTACTTCCCTGTTTTCTGAAGGAACCGCCCAACTTTACCAAAGTGCTTGTTACTTATTTCGCATTGTCAACAGCAATATATGAAGGTTCGATGGTCCACACCATCAACATTTGACATTGTCAAGTCTTTTTAATTCCAGCCATTATAGTGTGTGAAGCAATATCTCATTGTGATTTTAGTTTTCATTTCTCTAGTAATTATTAGCCCATTTTAAACTGGGGATGCAGTGTTTCATTATTGACTTTGAATTTCTTTGTGTTCTGGATACAAGTCCTTTCCCAGATATGTTATACAAATATTTTCACCCAGACTGTGAAATATCCTTGAAAACAAAAACAAAATAGCTTTATTATTAAGGTATGATTGACCCACAATTAACTGAGCTTATTTAAAATGCACAATTTAAAGTGATGAATTCTGACACACATCTACACCTATGAAAACATTCTACAATAAAAAATGAACATATCCATCTCCTCTTACCATTTCCTCATTCGAATTAATTCCTCCTCCTTCCTTTCATTAGGCACTGTTGCCAGTTTCCAGCAAATACTAATCTGCTATCACATTATTTTCATTTCCTAGAATTTTAAACAAAGTAATTCAGTAACACTATCTTCTTTCATTCAGCATGATTTTTTAAAAAGATTCATCCATTTTGTTGTACACATCAATAACGTATTAGCTGTAGATGCTGAAGTCTTTCATTGTATTGGATATATCAAATAAATGTTGATATATGTGTCCACTGTTTTCAGTTTTAACTATTACAAATAAGGTGCTGCAATGAACATCTTGGTAAAATCTTGGCGCACACATTTGCTTTCATTTTCTTTGTGTAAAACATGGGTAACTATCCAGTGAAATATGGTAGGTGTGTTTACCTTTTTTTAGAAACTGCTAAACCGCTTCCCAAAGTTTGACCATTATCACCAGAAGTGTTTGAGACTTTGGATTGTTCCATATCCTTGTCAACATTTGATATGATCAATTTTAAAAATTTTAGCCAGTTGAATAGGTACATAGTGGTATTTCATTGTGATTTGAATTGACTTTCTCTATTGAATAATGATACCAAACCTTTTCACATACTTTGTAACCATTTCTATATCTTTGGTGAAGTGTTCAAAATTTAGCTTTTTTATTGGGTCGTTTGTTCAGTTTCAAGAGTTCTTTTATTTTCTGATTACAAATCCCTAACAAAATATAGGCTATGAAAATATTTTCTTATAAATCTTGGTTTATCTTTTCATTTTCCTTAAAAAAATATTGTTCCATTAGTACCTTTTAACTAACTCCAACTTATCAATAACTTAAGGGTCATATTATGTTGTCATACATAAAAAATCATTGATTAACATGAGGTCACATAGATTTTTCTCCTTTATTTTCTTGTAGATTTTTTTAGCTTTATTTTTTCATTTAGACCCATGGTGCGTTTTATGGATTTTTGTTTGGTTGGTTTGTTTTTGAGATTGGGTTTTATTGTGTTGTCCAGACTGATCTCAAACTCATGGGCTAAACATTACTCCTGCCTGAGCCTCTGAAGTAGTTAGGACTACAGGCATGTGCCACCACACCTGGCTAAGGTACATTTAAAATTAGTTTTTGTATATTGTGGAGGTATGGACCAAAGTTCATACTTTGGATTGGGAAATCCAATCTTTTTCAGCACTAATTGTTGTAGACTATATTTATCCACTGAAATTGCATTTGTACCTTGGACAGAAATCAAGTGACCATATGTTGTTTTGGTATACTGGGGATACAACCCAGAGATGCTCTACTGAGCTACATCCCCACCCAGCCCTTTTTAGTTTTTAAGACAGGGTCTTGGTAAGTTACTGAGGCTGACCTTAAACTTGTGATCCTCCTACTTCAGCCTCCCTAGTACCTGATAACCACATCTGGGCGCCAAATTATCATTATATTGTTTTATGTTTTGAAGTCAAGTAGTGTAAGCCCTGCAATTGTCTCCTTTAAAAAATTATATATTAACTATTTTAAGTCCTCTGCATTACAATATAGACATGTTTATCAAGCTTAAAAAAAAAGAAAACTGCTGAAATTTTGACTGGGATCTAGAATTCAATTTGGGGAGAACTGACAATTCAGTAATTGTCTTTTTAGTTCCATGTATGTTATTTCTCTCCTTTTGAGTCTTTTCTTTTCTTTTTTCAGGTGCTGGGAACCAAACCAGGGCCTCCTGCATGTTAGGCAAGCTCTCTGCCACTGAGCCATATCTCCAGTGTTCTAATACTCTAATAGTTTTTTTGTGTGCATGTTGTTTTGTTTTGTTTAAAGGATATATTGAATCCCAGTGACTTGGGAGGCTGAGACAGAAGGATCACAAATTCAAGGCCAGCCTCAGCAACTTAGTGAGACTCTTATCAACTTAATGAAACCCTTTCTCAAAATAATAAATGAAAAATGGCTGGGGACATACCTTAGTGGTAAAATGCCCCTGGGACCAATCCCTACAATACAAAAACTTAGCATTTTTAACTTAATTATGTCTCCTACAAGTAAAAAATATTTTATTTGCTTATTTGATGCTTATTTTTATTTTTTATTTTTTCTTATTGAACTGGTTAGGGCATCCAGGGACAAAATTTTATGAGAAATGGTAAGAGCACCTATTCTTGTTTTCCTCCCAATTTTAGTATTAAAACATTCAGTCTTTTACCAGTAGGATGGTAGCTTGTAGGTTTTTATAGATGATCCTTTCATTTCTATATTGTTCAAAGTTTTTCTCATGAATGGATGTTGAATTTTGTCAAATACTTTATTCTGCATCCAGATAATCATTTTCTTTTAGGGTTGTTAATGTGAATTATAATTGATTTTCAATTGTTAAAAGCCAGCTTGTGGTGCACGCCTGTAATCCCAGCAGCTTGGGAGGCTGAGGCAGGAGGATCACAAGTTCAAAGCCAACCTCAGCAAAAAGCAAGGTGCTAAGCAACTCAGCAAGACCCTGTCTCTAAATAAAATACAAAATAGGGCTGGGTATGTAACTCAGTGGTCAAGTGCCCCCGAGTTCAATCCCTAGTAGCCCCTTGCCCCATCCCCCCCAAAAAACACACAAGCTTTTCACTCCTGGGACTAATTGTTTGAAAATGATATATCTTTCAATATATTGCTAGATATGACTTGTTAATATTTTTCTTAAGGATTTTCCTGTCTTTATTCATAAGGGATATTGGTTTATACTGTTTCTATGTCTACTTTTTTATCAGTGTAGTGCTGCTCTCATAAAAAAGCTTGGGTAAGACTACTTCTATTTCCTTGAAAAGGCTATGTAAAATTGATATTATCCTTTCTGCATTTGATAACATTCACGAAAGCAGACATTTGGGCCTAGATTTTTCTTTGTGGCAAGGATTTTAACTACAATTTCTTCATCCTATTTAAGGCTAAGATTTTCTATTTCTGTTGAAAACAGACTTACTGAAGTATAATTCACATATTGAACAATTCACTTGTTATGGCTGAACAATATTCCATTGTATGGGGATAGCAAATTTTACTTATCCATCGGTTTGACATTTGGGTCATTTCCACTGTGGCTATTATGAATTACGCTGTGATGAACATTTGGATGTAAGTTTTTGTGTGTGTCTTAATTCCTCTGACATATATATCCAGACGTGACATTGTTGTATCCTATCACTCTACATTTAACCTTTTGCAGAACTGCCAGACTTTCTTCTTGAAAGTAATTTATTTTCTATTTTGTTCATTCAGTTCATACATTTTTTAAAAAATGGCTCTTGCTTTCATTTTTGTTTCATTTTCAATTATTGGTTTCTGCTTTCTACATCCTCAATCCTGAATTTTCTCGAGACAGGAGCTTTGTAGTTGCCTAGGATGACCTTGAACTTGATATCCTCCTGCCTCAGCCTCTCAAATCACTGAGATTATAGGCATGTGCTACTGTACTAAGCCTTTCCTAGTTTCTTAAAATTTAAACTTAGGCCCTAGATTCAAGATCTTTCTTCTTTTAAAATGTATATATCCAAAAGTATAAATTATCCTTAAATCACATCTACAGCTGCATCCTGAAGCTTTTGATATACTTTTAATTTTCCTTGTTTTAATATTTTCTAATTTCTTGTAATTTCTTAAGACACGAGTTTAGAAGCAGATATTCCAGATATATTACCAACCTTCTTGAATGTATTGTGGCTTACATTATAACCCATGATTTGGTCTATTTGGTCAACACTTTTTTAAAAAGTATTCACTTGAGATATGATTGCCAGCATTTCCTAGTTTTCTCCCATCCTCAAGAACACTTACATAAGGTTTACCTTCTTAGCAAATTTGAATATTTATCTTACTGGGGATTGAGCCCAAGGCCTTGCATATACTAAACAAGTGCTCTATCAGTCAACTGCACTCTCAGCATCTTAGCAAAATTTTAAGTATATAATACAAGGCTGTTAGTACAGTGTATAGTGGCATCAATCACAGCACCTAATACAGTGTAAGCTTTCAGTGTTATTGTAAGGAATGAATCCAACACAAAGCAGTATGGTTGGGCCAAGCAGGCAGCATAAAAATATCCTAAAACTAAGCAAAAGCAAAGCAATGCTTTTGTAAACTGCCAGTTCATTATAATTTGTTTTCTCCTTAATTTATTTCCAGTATCAATAATCTTACTGATTTTCTTCAACATGAGGTCTTAAACCCTGAGTTTAAAAAAACACCATTTTCTCCAATACTAGGAATCAAACCCAGAGCCTCCCACATGTACTGAGCTACATCACCAACCATTAAATTTGTTAATGCAAAAATTTCCTTTTAAACACATAATTTATAATTCTGTTAAATCTGATTTTTACTATAGTTCAACTCCAAAGCCTTATAAATTATTGATCACTATTGTATTTTTCCCCTAGTATTTAACGTTGTGAATTACCTTGGTCCTAAATTGTTTTTGCCATTGTTACCCAGCTATCTCACACCTGTTATAAGACACTTCTTTGCTGTGGCCTTACAATAGCTCCATGGAAATATTTCATTCTCTAACATTTTTCATGACAGTGAAAGTTAATTATAACTTTCCTGGTTGTGTATATCTGTTAGAATTTTGTGAACCTTCAGTGTTTTGCAGACTTTTTTTTGGAATATTTATACTCTTTTATATCCATGGTATCTCTTCCATGACCTCACTCAGTATATTTTCCTTGTAAGTTCCAAAGAACTTTGTATAAAGCTATTTTTACTGAATTTTCTTTCCTTTGTGATCAGTGTGAATGAGTTTTCTAGTTCCTAACTGGCAGAACGCCCCTGATATTTGTCAAGCTTTATTAAATTCATTTGGTTGGCACTAAAGTCACTGAGACCTCTTGGGTTTTTCAGTTCCAAAGTCTTACACTGACTATCCTACCTGCTTTAAAAACTCTTATGTGTAAAAGAAGATACCCCTTTCACTTTGTCAACTGGACCTATTTCATTAGTGGTCACTCAAAGGCAGCAAAGAAAATATCCTTTTAAAACTCAGGCAAACTAGGCATTGTGGCACATGCCTGTCATCCCAGCAACGCGGGAAGCTGAGGCAGAAATATTACTGGTTTGAGGTTGACCTAAGCAACTTAGTGAGCCCTATATTTTCAAAGTAAAAGGGGCTGGGGATGTAGCTCAGTGGTAAAGTTCAATCCCTAGTACCAAAACAAAACCAAAACCAACAACAAATTCAGACTGACTTGTAACTGTCAGAGGAAACTGGAAAAAAAAGGCAAAAAGTATGACACTGACAACTATTTAGTTTGTATTGACTCAAAATTAAGTTTTCTCCAAAATTTTGTTGAAAATTATGCTTTCCATCTCAATGTAGTTTCTCATAACAATTGACAAAAGATGTTTCCTGTCATTGTGCTAGGCAACACCAGGGTGGGTACACATACCCTTTTACCATGTTAGTGCCTGATCCTTGTGGGATAATGTCAGTGTACTAACCCTGTAAAATTATTTAGGTACTTTTTTTTTTTTTTAACCTTGAGGACCCATGATGATCTAGGATACAAAAAGTCCCAGGGTACATATTATATACAGAATTTGGATTTGGAGACACTAGATAATTTTATGTAAACAAAGGTTACGGGGGAAAAAAGTGGTGGGGGGTGGATGGAAAGGCTAGTAAGTACTGAGTAGATCTGGAAGTTATAATTGAAAGAATTGTTTACCATCTCACCCCAATCAAGAACACAAGCAACAATAGGTGTTGGCGAGGATGTGGGGAAAAAGGTATACTCATACATTGCTGGTGGGGTTGCAAATTAGTGCAGCCACTCTGGAAAGCAGTGTGGAGATTCCTTGGAAAGCTTGGAATGGAAACACCATTTGACCCAGCTATCCCACTCCTTGGCCTATACCCAAAGGACTTAAAATCAGCATACTACAGAGATACAGCCACATCAATGTTCATAGCTGCTCAATTCACAATAGCCAGATTGTGGAACCAACCTAGATGTCCTTCAGTTGATGAATGGATAAAGAAACTGTGGTGTGTATATATATATATATATATATACACACACAATGGAATATTACTCAGCCATAAAGAATGATAAAATTATGGCATTTGCAGGCAAATGGATGAAATTGGAGAATATCATGCTAAGTGAGATAAGCCAATCTCAAAAAACCAAAGGATGAATGATCTCTCTGATAAGCAGATGATGACACATAATGGGGGTTGGGAGGGGTTAGTGTTAGGGTTAGGGTTAGGTTTAGGGTTAGGATTAGGGAGGGTGGCAAGAATGGAGGAAGGGCTGTATAAAGGAAAAAGAAGGGTGGGAGGGGTGGGGGGGAGGGAAAAAGAAGGGTGGGAGGGGTGGGGGGGAGGGAAAAAATAACTATGAATCAAACAACATTACCCTATGTAAATTTATGATTACACAAATGGTATGCCTTTACTCCATGTACAGAGAAACAACATGTATCCCGTTTGTTTACAATAAAAAAGAAAAAGAAAAAAAAAGAATTGTTTAAACTATTACAAAGTAAATAAGACAAAGTATGATGTCACTTGCACAGGTAATTATAAACAGGGGTCATACAAATCTGCTGCCTATATGTAAAATAAATGAGTTTAACGGAATGCCAAATAATCATTCCTAGAACTGAACCATCTGGGGGAAAAGTCTGTGTTGATCAGAAACCAAAATGAAGGAAAGACCTAGTAAGGCATAAGATTACTCTTTGGATCCTGAGATAAAAGGTCAAATTATGTTGGAAATCAATCCTGATTTGTCTGACATGATATCCAGCTAAGTCACCAGATTTGAGCTAGTCTGTTATTTTAAAATCAAAGTTTATGGAAGAGAGTTTAGAATGGAACAAGCCACACGAATCTAGGGAGACAAGTCATATACAATAGAATCTGAGCCTCCACATTAGCTGATTACATAAATCTTTAACTTGTATGCATTTTGCACTCCTTTTCATACTTCTAAGTCTCAGTTCCTCAATGGTAATTAAGGCTTTTTGTTTATAGTTGAGCCAATGTTAAGAGAAAACCTATAAGTGAAGGGAATATTTCTTTCCAAGTTCTTTTCGAAGTTAAAGTAAAATCAAGACCCTTTGGGGGAGCTGATCTTCACTTTAGTAGAGGAAGGCTGTCACATGAATTCTACTTAAAATACAATTTTACTTACCTTAAAAGAGGCCAAGGACTGCCTTGCTAACTGCTTACCCAGAACTTAGAAGAACAGGTGCTTAGAAATTTTATAGAAACAATTTAAGCAATACGTATACAGAACCTGACAGTTTTATTACACTTTAGGGTAGATAGCTAGTGATAAAAATTCAAGACTGTTAAAATCTTTAGAGGACTTGTAATATTGTCAATGACTTCTCAAAGATGAGCTAACTACTTGAGGTTCAGAAATTTGGCCAAAGGGAAAAAACCTATCACATATTCTGTTAAAGCTACAGTCATTTAAAACCTGCTTTCGTTTACACTTACATCCGTCATAAGTTCAGATGTCTTGAATTTTTGAGGAAATATCAGAAATATCTAAATCAATGTTCAGAAACTCCAAAATATTCCATCCAATAGGTTATCTTCCCTAATGTTGGATTTAAAACTTAAGCTTTCATCACAAATGTGGTATTTTTATATTAATTTGTGATGGAAACTTAAATCCAACACTTACATAGTGAGGACCTGAGGCTCAACAGCCAGGTCAATGCATCATCTTGGAAGTGGCTTCTAGCCCTTGTCAAACCTTCAAATTGCAGCAGCCCTGGCTGACAGCTTGTTTGCAATCTCAAAATCCCAGGCCAGGACTAGCCAGATAAGCCACACCTAGATCCTTACTTGGAAACTGTGAGAGACAGTTTTTATTGTTTTAAACTGCTTAATTTGGGGGTGATGTGATAAATAAGACATACTGACCAAAGATTACCCATTGTTTCTTGAATGGAATAAGCAAAATTAAATTACTAGAGTCTTGACTGAATAAGTATTACTAAGTTCATTTTGTTGAAGATAAAATTTTAAATTCATGTTTGTTTGATACCAGAAAAAGAATCCAATTCCTAAACTCCCTAACTCTTCCTTAAGTACAAAACTAAATTAAAAAAGGACAATACACATTACTGATTAGATCTCAGCCTAAAGTGTCAGGTATTTTTTAACAATTAGATTCAAAACAGCAGCAGGACATCTCCTTGTATCTTACTTTTTCTCCCATGGGATTAAACTGTATGACATTGACAGTGTTTCTAACAAGTTCCAAAAGGTCCAAATTAGGATGCTTTGATTATATCTGAACTATTTTAATGAGTTTTAAATTAGATCTTAAAGAAATATGAAAGTAACAGTGTGGGCAACAGTATACAATGACTACATACAGTTGCTGACTGCAGAATTCAGCACAATGCAGGGTTTTCTTTGACATGGACATCACAGATCACTACCAGAACATCACATAAGTTTATTTCAGATGTAACAGCAATGTTAAAATTGACAAGTTTAATTCTTAACTGCACCAAGTAAACTTAGCCATTTAAGTAATTTTAAAGTTTTCCCTCCAAAAACTGAGGGAGCTTTTCTTTTCCATCACCACACACCAGTTCCCCAATAGTTTTCGTTTTGAAAGATTTTCAGTTGATGAGTAAACTTTGAAGATATTTCAGAACTCCTTTCCCCAAATAAAAACTAATATGGACAAATTATATATTGCATAGATTTCTCTACAGATTCTTTTCTTTAGAACCTAAATGCAAATCCATAGTGTAATTGTAACCTACTTGACCCATTGTAAAAATTATCTGTCCTGAAAAATATGGATGTATCCTGTGATCTTCCAGTTAATAGAATTACTATTTTACCTCAAAGATTTATTTTTTATCATATATCAAAATAATCAACTCAACATGGGGTATTACTTTAGTCTTTACTGACTCACAGGCATACAAACTAGTGCCCAGCTTCTACTTCTTCCAAATCTTCCTGTTCTATAAGTGGATGGAATTATTTAACACAAGTTTGATGTAGGACAATTAACCCTTTACAAACACTTAGAATTTAGGTGAAATCCTTTAGTGTGGAAAGAGAAAAAAGAAAAACTACAATGACAGGAAGCCTACAAACTCAAATCAAACTTTAATATTTTTCCCTCTTTAAATAACAAGTACTTAATTGTCGTGAGGCAGCTATTCGGTTTTTGATAACCACATTTAGGGATACATTCATAGGACTGCTTAGAAAGTCCAGGTGAAATGGTTATAGAAATAGAGGCAGTGTCATCTCAGAAAACTCAGTTATATATCAAAATCTACTTTGATATCTGGAAGTTTACAAAAAGGTTGAATTCTTCACACTAGTTATACTTCCTGTAACTCAAGCACTCTTCTCTTGGCAAGAGCAAGCTGAAGCTTATCCACAAAGGTAAAGGTGCTTAATGCTGAACTTTTCCTCTAAGCCTACGTTTGGATTGTTTAAGGAACTGATAATGAATAAATCAGTGTGATCTTTCTACATTTTTTACTAATTTAGGATTAGAACACTATAAACTCATTCATCAGTCATCTTCTTTATATTTTTCTTGGCACTCAATTAAGACTATAGACGTCTATTTTACTTTGTCCTCTCACACTTTCAAACAAAAACTTAAGGTTACAAAGTGTGTACAAACATTCTATAAAATAATTTTGTCATTTAACCTATTTGGAGATGAGACTTTTATACCAGAATTTTATGTATGAGGATAAATATTATGAATCAAACTTCCTTAAAGTCAAATGACAGAAAACTCAAGCCCCGTGCATTGTTTGTAAAGTCTAATGAGAACATTTCTTGAACCATCACTACTGACAATCCAAAAAATTCTAAATATTGAAGATGGGACAATGGGAGTATAACACAAGTACTTCAGATGTCTCTCATAAAGTCATCAACCTGCTAAAGTCACTCTCTACGTGCCAGAAAATGATCCAACAAAAACCAGTCCTGTCAGTAGAGGAGGTCACAGTGATATCTGCATTATTAACACTTTATGCTTCTATCTTTCCCAGAAGCTATTTGTCCAACAATTCTTCTATTCCCAAATCTTTAAACTCAGTATTGTAGGCACAGAGTATAAGCAAATCTGGGATGTTCTCCAACAGATAAGCAATAGCATAGCTATGTTATTCTCAAAAATACTGTCTAGATACTTTTTTCCTATACAATCAAATGCTCAGTGGCCACACAGCCTGCATTAGTTGACATTAAATGCATGTACTGTGCTGCAAGTTCATCTAAGTTTCCTTTGTTATTTTTTAATATGTCTACGAGAAAACACCTGCTTTAGGTTGATTTAGGGATACTGACCTATAAGGACATCAACTCCACTTTTAAGGTTAGACTATTATTGAGCTTACTGAAGGAAAAGGGCTGGAGAAAAAACATCACAACAAAGCTCTTTAGGTCAGTTAAAGGCCATCTCTCTAGTTGGGATATTTAAAAAAAAAAAAAAAAAAAATCTCACCAGCTCACACGCTAAAACTTAATGACTCTAATAAAAATCAATAGCAAGAAAAACAAATCTGCTAATAACCAGCTCACTCATTAGCAAAAAAAAAAAAAAAGGCAGTTTAACTCAAATACTTTCAGACCAAAATGTAACACCTATCCAAACTGCCTCATCAATCAGTTGTGGGGGCGGGGGGATCATTTTAAAAACCTAAATAAGCTTGATATTTCTTACGAAGATAACAATGGTTCAACTCCTGAGAGAGTGCTCAGAAGGGCTAAAGGTGGAGTGAAGGCAATGTCTAGGGATTAACATCCCACAAATAGTTTTTAAAAACCTAAAGTACCACAAACACACTAAACTTGTCTATGAATTACAGAACAAGATATTGCTGCTGCTTCTTTTTATCTTTAGAAATAAACAATATTTGTAGGCTCTGCCCTTCAATGTGAAAGCAGGAAATAAGGGGAAAAAAATTGAAATCATCTGCTACCCAAATTTTTGGGACCATACGTTTTAACTGTGAAACTAAACAGATGTACCTCCTCCTTATTTCAATCCAACCACCTCACCAAAAAAAAAAAAAAAAAAAAGAAAGAAAAAGAAAAAGAAAAAAAAGAAAACTAAAACAATCCAAACATGATTATTTTTAAAATTCCTTAAAAGTATTAAAATTTCTAGAGGAAAGAAATGAAATGAGGAAAAACAAGAACAAGGAGGGAGAAAAGTTTAGGAAAGGCGGGGGGACAGGGGCAGGGAATCAATGGGCCTCTCTTTTATTTGGCGACAAGCAAGTGCAAGAAAGTTCATTTGTAATTTGTTCAGTTGTCTGTTTTCTGCGCATCTGCATTCTGACCAGAAGGGACTTTGAGGTTTTTCTGAAGCACATGAGCATCTGCAGGCTCTATCCTCTTATAGTAGTTCTTCTTTGTCTCAATAATCTCAAAGCCAAACTTCCTGTAGAAGTCAATTGCTGACTCATTGCTGATCTGAACGTGCCTGAGATGTAAAAGGTTATAAAGAAAGTAAACTTTCATCAGTTTTAAAGTATTCTCCACAAACAGCTTCAACTTTGATTAGAATATTTAATGTCTTTTACATTCTCTTTACAATTACTACTAATCAACCAGTATTATCAATTACTAATTGATGATTTTTTTATTTTTAACTGAATTCTTCCACTTTAAAGACATGTGGCTAACAGTAGGAGGCTAAGTAAGAACCTTTATTCTTAAAGAGTCAACCAAAGGAAAACTAACCCTACATTTTCCAGAAAGGAAAAAAAAAAATTTCCTGTAATTAAAAACTGGGTTAAATACTTGGATGTGGTGGTACACAGCTGTAATAGCAGCTGCTCCACAGGCTGAAGCAGGAAGATCACAAATTCAAGTCCAGTCTCAGCAACTTAACAAGACCCTCGGCAACTTAGTGACATGCAGTTTTGAAATAAATAAGAAGAACTGGGGATGTCACTCAGTGGCAAAATGCTCCTGGTTTCAATCCCCAATACAAAGAAGAAAAAAAGGGGGGTCGGGTTTAGATAACCATAGGCATGAATCAAAAGCCATACTAGACAAAAGCAGAAAAAAAAAAAAAATGGTAAAAAAAGTTTTAAACTAGGGTCTCAAATGCTGGAATATACCTTCCTTTGAACTGAAGGCTGGAGGAGGGATACCAGGGATAGAAAACACAGCAGTTTTACCACTGGACTATATCCCCAGCCCTTTTTATTTTGAGGGAGGCTCTCACTATGTTGCTTAGGGCCTGGCTAAGTTGCTGATGCTGGCCTAGAACTTGCAATCTTCCTGCATCAGCTTCTGGAGTTTTCTAGGATTACAGATGTGCACCACTGCACCCATCAAAAAAAGCAAAAGCAAAAGAAATTAGAGCTTTCTCAATTACTCCTCAAAATAATGCCATATAATTTAATTTCTGCCATCACCAAACTGAATTATAATTACAAACATTCAGTAACAATCTTAAGACTTGGTTCTTAATCTGCAGCCTTTTAGACTTCAGAGAAATCATCTCTGATTTTGATGATTAAACTCTACTATAAATAAGCACATCACTGATAACCTTGAATGAAACAGTGCAAACAGCAAGGCATGAGAAAAATAGTAAAGATATGAATGGTTTTAAATCTGAACATATCAGTTTTAATCCTGATTTCATTTTTATGATTTTGGAGTTCCCAACCCAATATAATATAGCAGTGTGTCTCAGGTTCCTTATCTATTATTAAAACAAACCAAACAAACATTTTAACAGGTAGCCAGGCACGGGGGTGCACTGCACACCTATAATCCTAGCAGCTTGGGTGGCTAAGGCAGGAGGATCACAGGTTCAAAGCCAGTCTTAGCAACTTAAAGAGGCCCTAAGCAACTTAGCAAGATCTTACCTCAAAATAAAAAATTTAAAAAGGGGTAGGGATGTGGCACAGTGGTTAAGCAACTCTAGGTTCAACCCCTGGTACCATAGACAAACAAACAAACCAAACAAAAAATACTGTAACAACTACAGTAGGCCCATCACATCCCTGGGTTCTGCTTATGCAAATTCAACAAAGTCCAGACTGAAAGTATCAGAAAAAAATCTGCATCTTTATTGAACAGGTACACTATATCTTTCATTGGCATTCCCTAAACAATATAGTACAATAATAAATTTACAAACATTTACATTATATTAAGTATTATAAGTAATTAATTTGATTTCATATGGGAGGATATGTCTAGGTCTTAGATAAATACTCTGCCACTTTATGAAGAGGCTTGAACCACTCATATTTTGATATCTGGGGTGGGGGGCAGTCCTGGAAGCAATCTACAGGTACTGTGAGAACTACTCCATGGTATTTTCAAAGATACAGTAAGTGACCAGATTTTTATGGACTTTTAAACTCTTGAGATAAGAACATTAAATTATTGTACTTACAGATAAATGTTGTCAAAAGTGCCATCTTTTTCACAGATGTTTAGGACGTGATTTAACATTTTAGTTCCTGTTAATAATACAAACAATAAATAAGTAACCTTAAAAAGCAATCTTTAAATTCCACATCTATTTGCCAAATTTAATTGAAATCTAATAAAATTTAAGAAGTATACACTAGACACTAAGAGATAAATACTAGAGCAAATTTTTATACAAATACTTCCAGGTAGATTAAAAAAAAAAAAAAATGGGGGAAAAAGTAGATAAATTTGTATAGGAGTTTTCAATTGAATGATGTTAATAAACACTATTTTTCACTTTGTTTTATATAATTCAGTAACCCTTTTCTATTATTCCTAAAAGAAATAAACTGACTTATTATATCAAAAAGATTTAACAATGTACTTAGTCTTGAAAGGAAGGGAGGGATAGAGAGAGTGAAGAAGAATCAATTACCTATTCCTAGCCTTCGGTAAGGTGCAAGACATCCTAGTGTCATGATGTAAAGTCTCTTCTGATTCTGTGAATGATCCACCCTGCAGCATACTGCACCTACAGCAATATCATTGAAATAGGCTGCCATAGAAAATATAAAGATATAAACCTCAATAGATAAAATAACACACTTAATTTAAGCATTTCTTCTAAAACACTGAATTGTTATCAGCTATTCTTTGAATATTAATGGCCTCAAAAACCTCTTACATTGTCTCAGGAAAGTTTAACAGTTGTAAATCAGTGGTAACAAACAGGCAAACACTAAATAATAAAGAACATTTAGTGCTTCCTTTTAAAATTCAAATATTTTATCTTGATTTTTGCTATTTTTCTTAGAACCAAAACCATTCCATTAATTTCACTTGTAAAATAAAAAGACAAATTAGTTAACTCTTCTTGCTCTAATAATAATAGGTATAGTTCAAGAATACAAATTTTAAATAAGAAAGGAGGGGAAAAAGTCATACCAAGTTTTGCTAGCTCGCCAACCTCCAGCACATCCTTGTAGAACTTGTCATTGTAGCTGACTGGAAAAATGACCTGGTTCAATCTCTTCAACTGTTTAATATTGTGTGGTGTTACATCTCCCAGCTCGATCCGGCTACTGGAACAAACCAATATGTACTCAATAAAATACAATTACTTCTCATTTACTAAGGTAAACATATTAAATGGGCATCAAGATGTTTTTTTCACGTGACAAATCCAACATTTTCATAATGACTTTATATTCCTAAAACTATTACCATTTATAAGCAAATATTGCCAGATATTCAATATTGATTATGCTCAACTTTTGTACAACTATACACATTTAGGAACAAATATAGTATACAACTACTAAGAAAGCCAGAATAATATCTTACGGTGAATAGGAAAAATTTCCCTATAGTTTACCATTCAAAAATTTAGAAACATATTGATCAAGAAGAATTAATGATACCTAATTTTAGCAAGGGAGTAGAAAATGGTATTTTTAAACCTAGCAGATAATAATGTAAATAGATACAGTATCCCTTGAGAAAAAATCTAGTACAATGTACTGATAAACTTAAAAAGTACATCTCCTTTGTCCAAATAATTCTACAAAGAATTTATTCTAAGAAAATAATTTGTGCAATAATTATGTGCCTCCTATTAATTGAGAACAGTGGCCCAGGAACCACCTACCTCAGAATCACAGGGCTGGTACTCAAAATTCACATTCTTGACATCCCACCCCACTTTTAGAACCAGAATCTCTGGAAACAGATCTACATTTTGAAAAACACGAGTATGAAAAATTACCTATCAAGAGTTGGGTCCCCTCCTGCCCCTGCCAGAATTCTGTTTCTATTCTTCACACATGAATAAATCCTGCTTCTTTCACTCTTGGGGTGGGGGGAAGCAACAAGAAACATTTCTACGAAAACATATGTAATCAAAAGAACCGGTTCCATGGGAAAAAGGATTAAAGCTAAAAAGTTTCATGTTTATAGTAACCAAGTTATTTTGCTGTTAGTTTCAGATCATAAGGGCAGTAGAGTCTAACAGCAGTAAACTGCAAACAAGTATGCTTATCAATCATTTGTATCATATTTGGGGTGTGTCGGACAAATGATAAACAAGAATGCTTATATTTTACCACATTTAGAATAGCAAAAAGGGAAAAAAAAAAGAAAAATGTGTTCACTGATATGGAACTGAATAAAGTTAAGCATGCTATATCCAAATTATTGGCACAAAAATATGTTGTAATATAGTTTTGTGAAGAAAAAAACATTCCATCTATGTATTCAACAATTCCACTTTTGTTAGTATCTACAGAAAAATATCTGAAAAGAATATTTTAAAATGTATAGCAGAAATTGTAGGCAATTTAAAAAATACTTTCTGAAATGTTATAACTTAGATAACAGAAACATTAAAACCCTGTGGGGTTTTTTTTGTTTTTTTTTTGTTATTGGGGATTTAACTCAAGCATTTATTTAATCACCAAGTCACATCCCCAGCAATTTTATTTAGAGAGTCTCACTGAGTTGCTTAGGGCCTCGCTAAGTCGCTGAGGCTAGCTTTGAACTTGATTTCCTGACTTAGTCTCCCAAACTGCTGGAATTACAAGTATGCACCACCACACAAGGCCAAACCCTGTTTTTTATTTATCTGTTTTTATGTGTGCTGAGGATCAAACCCAGTACCTCAGCCGGCGTAGGCAAGTACTCTACCCAGTGAGCTATAATCCCAGTCCTAAACTCTTCTTAACAACAATTATAATTAAGGATCATTATAACAGGATGACCCATGGAAATAAATATGTAAAGTTGAAATATTTGGATAGAGGTGAATATGCTATACTATCTATTTTATCTTATGCTAGAATTCTCTAAGATGTATATCACTCTGTAATGTCCAGTTTGAAAAACATTCTGCTTGCTAAGGAATTAGAAGCAAAAATCAAAGAGGAGAAATTCTATCTTCTGTTTAAATACTCTGTATCCAGAACTCAAGAGATAGTATAAAATATCCTTCCGGTCATTTGGAACTTCAATCTTCCTGCCTCAATTACTTTTTATACCACTATTTTGTATTATTTATTGCACCTCAATCACCCTTACATTTTCTTAAAATGTAAGCACACAAATTTTCTTAGCAGTCACACTGATTTTTTTAAAATTTCCTTTCCAATTTCTGATCATATGAATAAAGATGGTGTTCTCCAAAGTATATGACAACTGTAATTAATTCCCTAAGAGTCATGTCTTCTTTAAGTAGGTTTCACCTCATTCATAGTAACTTCTCCTCTTCATTAAAGTACACCGTTATTTTCTTCTTTAAGGCTGAAGTAAATTACATTTTGCCCTAAACCCTTTCTTAACTGAAATCTACTGGGCTCACTTCCTTACCGTCTACCACTCATATTTTAAATATTCTGTAGATACTAGTATTATGTAAAATATAGGAATCCATTAAATATGGAGATCACATCTTACCTACACTATCTGCTCTTTAACTTACCATAGTACGGCAAATTGGGTACAGTATTTTATTTCATATACAATACAGCTTCTCTTGATTATATTTAGAGCACACCACTAAAACTACTCCACTGCATTTTCTTAAAATAAAGTCTTATCCCCTGTGTTTTAAAAGTGTTTGGAAAATACATTATTAAGTTTAACTGTAAACAATAATGAGCAACTGAAGAACTTATGAAGTCAAACTTCTAAATTATAAGTGAAAAAACTGAAGTTCTTAAAATTTTAAGAATCACTTCTTGGCAACTGCCAGGTTTCAAGTATATTTACAGTTTCCTAAAGGATAATAACCAGGTATCTGAAGTCATACCTAAGGAAAAGGTGGGTACAGGGCAGTGTCCTAGATTGAATAAAAGTACTAAAAAAAAAGTTTTCATTAGAGTTGGCAGATCTATTGAAGAAACAACACTGAAGCATTACTATATAGCAGCTTAATCTTTCCTTGCTTAATTTTAAAAAAGTCTTGATTGTTTTTTAGGTGCATAATCATAAAAATGACTTAGGAAATAAAAATATTCTCAGGAACAAGGCCAGAAATAAGTTTGATATATCTTCCAGTATTTTTCTATAGGCAAATATGTATCTTAAACCAAACTGAAATAGTATAAATATTGCTTGGTAGCTGTTTGAAAAATTAGATTCTTGCTAGATGATTAGAATAAACTAGAAACGATTTCAAAGTGGTGACTAAAGTAATGCTGTCAGCAAAATTTAGCTTCAAATATAGTTTACTTTCATTAACATGATATGTCTAATTGAAATGGAATACTTCTGTAATCCTGATCACTTAGCTCCAAAATTATTTTAAGATGTGGATATTCTAAATATATCAGAGTAATATAATATCACTTTATAATTTAGCAAAGAACATGTAGTATTAAAGGCATAGCATAATTTCAACAAAAGGAATATGCAGAAATGTCAAGAAAATGGGGAGATCCCATGATTATAAACAACCAAAAGGCTGAAGAGCTTTCAGAAATTTTTATGTCTGAAATCTGTATTAGAAAATTAATATAAAAAGAGAGCTTTTAAAATTCTGTGAATCTAAACTTTTCTTGGTTTCTTATTTTTGGGGAGGCAAGAGATACAGTCTAAGAAAGTAAAGCATTAACAAAATAGCAATGGTGTTATTTCCATAACTATAGCCTGTTTGGTAAAAGCTAAAATATAAATTACCCCATGGGTACATAAGAAAGCTGGTGTTGAACCAATTCTACAAGGGCCTTGCACATCAAAACAACTGGCGCATATTTTCCTGGTGATTTCAGTCAATCCTGACTTTAATGCTGCCAACTTCCAAATTTGTCTCTAGCCTAAACTTCTGATTCAAAACATCTCTAGTAGACACCTCAAAGTACATATACTGAAAATTAAATATGTGGACCCCCTCCCCAAAATGTTTCACCTGCAGTTTTCCTGATTTCTGTTGGTAGTCTCTTTGTCCTTGGCTGTATATTCCTCTTGCCTCTACTCTAAGTCTTTGTCCAAATGACATCTCAGGAAAGCTTACTTAAACACAAATGCTTTTCTTGTCATCTTGACAGGCTTTCTTGTTAGGATTATGTGGGTTCAAAGTTTGGAAATGTTTCTTCTTTTTTAGCTTTGCTCATATTTCCTTCAGGTATTTTCAAGTTGTTAATAGGAATGTGAAGTATGTAGGACTGTTTTAACTGTAGATAACTTGTCCCTTTTATAATTCCAAAACATTCCTCATTTTCACTGTTGATACTTCTCATTTTAAAGTCTGCTTTGTTTATCACATAGACATAGCTTTCACCTAATCAGTGGTGATACATGGTGTATCTTTTAGCAATCCAAAAAACATTTTTTCACACTTCCCTGAATCCTTATAGTGCAGCCAGGCAAGCAGTGGCATTTGACTATAGTCCCTACTACCTGGGAGTTTGAGGCAAGGGGTTTGCTAGAGCCCAAGAGTTTGAGGACAATCTGGACTACACATTGGGACCCTATCTATTAATAAGTAAATATATATATATGTTTCTTGTAAAAACTACACACTTGAGTCCACTCCTTTAATCTGACAATTAGAGTACCTAGTCCAAACTCAATGTGATAACTGATTCAATCAATCCAAGTCCAACAGCTTGCAATTTTTTGTACAAGCTATTAGTAGTTCTTCACTTTCCACTTTTTCTGGCAGAGGGGAATCAATTTTCTCTGGGCTTTTTTTAAACTTTAAGATTAAATTCATTCTTTTGAGTATATAGCTCTATGAGTTTTGATGTACAGGTAAAATCATGTAACTACCATTATATACATACATATAATCATATAGTCAAATATATAATAGTTCTACCACCCCAAGAACCTCCTACATAACCCTACCACACTCCCAGGCAACCACTAATCACTTCTCTGTTCTTTATAATTTTGCCTTCGAGAATGTGACAAAAATTGAATCACAAAATACACAGTGCTTTGTTTAGCTTTTCATTCAGCCTAATGCCTTTGATACAACACTGTATTTCATTCTTTTCACTTTTGAGAAGTTATTTTATTTGTAGATAGATGTATAATACTTTGTCATTGCTGTGCTGCATATTGGATTCAGGGTCTCTTGCATACACAGAACTACACTCCCAGACTTATCCTCTTGTTGAGAGTATATCAGTTGTTTACATTTTTTGGAGATCATGAATAAAGTTCCATTAACATTTGCATACAGAATTTTTGTGAATGTGTTTTCATTTATTTTAGTAAATACCAAGGAGTGGGAATGCTAAATTATTAGGTAAGTGCATGAGAATTCCAGTAGTTCTGCATTCCCACCAACACTGGGCACTATCAACTTTAAACTTTATGCTATTCTAATAAGTAGATTAAGACATCTCATTGTGGTTTTTATTCACGTCCCTAAGTAACAAATGATAAGAGTATCTTCCCGTGTACTTAACTTTTCACCATGTATTCTTTGGTAAGTGTATGTTCGACTCTTCTGCCCATTTTACTAGAAAGTTAGTTTCTGTAAGCTTCTCGTACATTATACACACATGTCCTCTATAATTTATGCTGCAAATTTTTTTTCAGTCAGTGGCTTTTTCATTTTCCTGTGTTTTATGGAGTAGGAGGTTTATATTTTTGATGACTGTCTCTTGGGAAATACTTCTCAGTCTTACCTAAGAAATTTTTGCCTAAATCAAGGTCACAGATTATTTGACTAGTTACAAAGATACGGAACTATCACCCTCAATTCAGCCTTTGAACATCTCATCACACCCCCAAGTGCTTATACAGTCAATCCTTTCCTACTCTTAGCCAGTCACAACATACACTTTCTCTTTGCTGTTCCTAGACATTTCCAACATGAAATCACATAATAATGTTATCTTTTACACTTGACTTCTTTCATGTTGCATAATATTTAATAAATATTTACCATGTTGTAGTACATTAGAAGCTCAATCCTTTTATTTCATTGTGGTATGATATATATCACATTTTGTTTATCCGTTCACCAGTTGATGAGCATCTAAACTATATTACTTCTTAGTTGTTATAAAGTTGCTATGAATTTTGTATACAAGTCTTTGCACAGGCATAGGCCTTAATTTTTTTCCTGATAGATATCTGAAAGTGGGATTGTGGGCTGGATAGCAAACATGTTTAAGAAACTACTTACAGTAAGTACAATAATGGCTGTTAAAGGATGACCATGTCCTAATCCAAGGTGCCTTACATACATTTATTTTACATGGAAAAAATGTACTTTGCAGATATGATTAAGACCTTGATAGATGAAGATTAACCAAGATTATCCAGATGGGCCCAAAGTCCTTAAGAACCAGGGATGATAACAGAACCAAGACAAGAGTTTTTACGATGGCATGCTGCTAGATTTGAGATGAAAAAAGGGCTTTGAGTCAAGAAATCTAGCTGCCCTTGAAGAAGCTAGAACAAGCAAGAAAATGGATTCTCCTCTAGAAGAAATATAATCCTGCTATATCAGTTTGCTCAGGCTATTTTAACAAATTAACACAAACCTAGTGACTTAAAGCAACAGAAACATATTATCTCATAGTTCAGGAGACTAGAAGTTTGAAATTAGGCTAAGGGTAGGGCCATGCCTTCTAGCCTGATAGCATTCTTTTTTTTTTTTTTTTTTTTTCTCAGTACTGGGGATTGAACTCAGGGCCTTGTGCTTATGAGGCAAGCACCCTACCAGCTGAGCTATCTTCCCAGCCCTTCTAGTCTGTGGGAAAGAATTTTTCTAGTCTTTTTTTAGCTTTTAGTGGCCCTATACATTACTTGGCTCATGGCAGCCTAATGCTGGTTTTTGTTTCCCCCTTCGCATGGTTTTCAATGTGTCTGTATCCTCTCCTCTTCTTAGAAAGTCACTAGTCAATGGATTTACAACCCACTCTAATCTAGTATGACCTCAAAAATTTTAAAGACTACATTTCTAAATAAGGTCACAGGTTGAAAATGCGGATGGACATGAATTTTTTGGGGTTACTTTTAAATCGCTAGACCTGCCAAAACCTTTACTTTTAGCCCAGTGATGACCATTTCATATATCTGACTTCAAGAACTGTAAGACAATAAATTTGTGTTATTTTAAGCCACAAAGTTTGAATTGTTACAGCAACAACCGAAAACTAATACACCCCTAAACTATTTCCAAAATGGCTGCACAATTAATTTATCTTCTCATCAGTAAGTATTGGGGGTTACAAGTTTTTCTACATCATCTTTTTTATTACCTGTTTACAGTCATTCTAGCGATGTGATAACTCATTGGACACGCATTACTCTAATGATTAATGATGCTGGGCCTTGGATTAAACCTAGGATTTTGACAATGACTCAATTCATAAAGAAATGAATTGTCTGTCTTAGGTGAGTTGTAAACTACATATTCTGAATGTAAGTCCTTTATCAAAATTATAATTTTGCTACTACTCTATCCCAATCATGGCTTGCCTTTTTGTTTTCTTAGTAGTATACCATAGTAACATAAGACATTAGTAATTGAGAAATCTGAGGATTTTCTGTAACATCTTTGCAATCTATCTGTAAATCTAAAGTTTTTTTTTAATTTTTATTTCTTTTACACAATACCTATATTTATTGATTGATTGATTTTATGTGGTGCTGAGGATCAAACCCAGTGCCTCACACATGCTAGGCAAGCGCTCTACCACTGAGCTACAAACCCAGCTCAACAAGTTTATTTTTTAAAAAGGATGATGAGGCATTTCAGCCAAATGCAGTCTGTGGATTGTTGGAATTTGATGTGAATAAAACCATTAAAAGGGCATTTATAAGGCAGGAAAACTACAGATTCAGTATCTGATTTTAGTAGGTATTGTAATTATGTTAGAAAATGTACTTTTCTATTAAAGATTCATACTGAACTATGTAGAGGTACAGTGGGATAGTAGGTGTAGGATTTCCTTTCATGTGTTCCAGCTGAAAAGAAAAATACGAGGATCAAAATAATAACAAGAGAATCAATCCTACTACTTTCTGGAGTTGAATGATGGGGTTTGCTGTACTGTTTTCTTTGCTTTATATGTGTGACAATTCCATAACAAAACAAAACAAAGAAATAAAAACACCACTCATTAAATAAGGCACAAGGCACAGTGCTTTGAAGTTTTGTAGCAACTTGGTGAGGAAAGAACAGAAATGTTGTTTGTGATATGAAAGTTCATAAAGAAGTACTTGATGCCTCATTTATTCTTTATTGTTTAAAAGACCAAGCAAAAGGAGGCAAGACCTTCAAATTTTTAACAAATAGTAACTTCTCAATCTCTAGCTGTACCAAGCTTTCAGTTTGTGAGAGAGGCTGAGTAAGAGAACAAGACTTCCATTTAGGTACAGATCTCTTCCAAATACCTATACCAAACATCTAATATTTGTGTGTATACTGATGTATGTACATGTGTATGTGTGTGAGGGGATATGTGTGTGTGTGTAAATACACAAATGTCTTCTCTTGAGGTGCTGTGGACAGAACCTGGGTTCTCCACTGAGCCCTACCCAGTCTCTAGACATATTTAAAACAGGAAAAAGAACACAGAAAATTTATTACATGTCTAAAGACATGAGAGTATTAGACTCACTGATAAACATTTTTCATCAAACACTTTAAAGGGAATACATCTGGACTTTGAATGAATACCTCTTTATACATTCAGAGTTGTTTCCCTGAACACAGAACAGATGTACTATGAGGAACACTTGAGTTTTAGGAGTAGAACGGAGCCCATAAAGATGATGGAGAAACAATTTTCTAGAATAGGGGAAAAATCTTGGAGAAGTAGTGTCACAAAATCCAAGAATAGATTTCTAACCTGTGCATATATAAGCACCTTGCTCAAAATTCACAGTATAAAGTTCCACCTTAAAATTTACTTTTGTAATAAAGCTTATTCTGTGTACCATCCAACTTAACACCCACCTAATTATAGTAGTCCTTCCTTACCTTAGGTATTTCAGTTCCCCACAGTCTAAAAATATTAAATGGAAAACTGCAGAAATAAACAAGTCTCAAGTTTTGAATTGTGCACCATCCTAATTAATGAGATAAAATCTGTGCCTTTTCACTCAGTCCCATCTGGAATGTGAGTCATCCTTTTCTCCAATATATCTGCACTATATAGGCTTACCTGCCAGTGAGTTCTCAGTAGAAAACTTGGTTATCAGATCCCAGTACTGCAGTGTTTGTGTTCAAGTAACCCTTTCTTAGTAGCCTAATAATACATCAAAACGCCTGTATCATTCATGTCGCTTCATCTCATCATGTAGAATAGGTACACATCTAAGGGTAATTACTGGATGTTAGGATATTTTGAGAAGAGACCATAGGCACACAATTTTTATAATACTGTTAAAATCCTTGCTTTATTAGGTATTATTGTTGATATCTTCCCACGTCTAATTCATAAATTAAACTTTACCATAGGTATGTGCTACATGGGCAAAATTCAAGTTCAATACTTTCTGTGGTTTCATCCACTGGGTTCTTGGAACATACACCCCATGGTTAAAGGAGTATTTTAATAAAAACTTCCCTTATGTGTGATTTACAAAGCTGAGGAATCAGTAAGGGAAACAGAGGCTAAGAATTGGCACAAAGAAGTGAAAAAGGTCAATGGAAAAGGTATGCAATATAATTAGAGTGAATTTGACTTCAAATAGTAATCATTTCCCCTAATCAAGTAGCATAGTATGGTATACTATAGTTTCAATCTATGTGTAACACAGCTAAGAGGAGCTGTGATTCAAATTCAAATCTACTTGTCTCTGAACCATGGCTTTAAACCAATACAATGATGGTTTGCCTTCTGATAGGAGTTCAAGTTAATGTAGACAATCATATCAGTAGTTTAGAACTTCTATACTGTACATAAGCCTGAAAGTTTGCCTAAAATTCGAAATGGTCACAGCTACCGACCCACAGTTTTTCTTTTTGATTTTTAAATTAGGTTGAATGCCAAACCTTAAATGCAAAGATTTTACCTAAAGCCTAAATTTGTAAATTCTCTTGTTTTACTCATGTACATTATCAGCTGGTCCCTACTGGCATGGAAGTTTACAACTCTAACTATAGAAAACTGAACATAGCAATTACTAAAGGAACTGAATTATCTTAGCTCAAGTTAATTCATGAGACATGTTATTTTTTCTTGATTTCAAATCTGTAACAATCAAACCCCAAGTCATCTTCATTTAGAAATTTTTATGCTATGGATTCAACAGCAGGGCTGACTGTGACACATAGAAGAAACAGCAATTACAAAAGCACACAGAAACCTCAAGTCCTTAGGAAAGATGAAGATACTTGTCTACCTCTATACAGCCCACTGGTTAGTAATCCATGTCAGCACAAAACTAGTCTGTTAGTCAAATCTTATAGCCATAATCTTTGGGGTTAGAATGTGGAAATATTTTTGGTTTAATAAGCAAGTCAATTGACAAAATGAGATAATGCATCCCAAGTTTTAGCACAGCAACATATGATAATAAGCAGTCTTAGTCCATTTTCTGCTGCTACAGGAGTCCACAAACAGTGAACCATAAACAACAAAAGTTTATTTGGCTCACAGTTCTGGAGATAGGGAAGTACAAGATCAAGGGGCCACATCTGGGTCTTATTGCTACATCATAACACAATAAAGGCATCATATGGTGAGGAAAAGTTGGCCCAACTCCCCCCTTTTATAACTGACCCACTTTTGTAAAAAGGTCAATTTCTGAGCACAGCCCTCATAATCTAATCACTTCTTAAAGGTCCTGCCTCTCAATACTTTCACAATGGCAACTAAATTTCAACATGAATTTTGGAGGGCACATTCAAACCAATCAAACACTCAAATATTTTGAGTGTCAGTCATGCAAATGACTGTAAATTTAGTGGTGATATACTGAAAGGCCACAAGATGGGGATATGATTCCACAAAACTGGGTCATCTCCGTACAGTGTGACTTTTAAAGTTATATAGTAAAAAGTGAAAATAAAATAAAGCAAGTTCAAAACCTGTTTATGCTATCAATGGGTAGAGCATACACACCTTGGCACAAAATTCTAACTACTTGGTTGCTTCTTGTGCAGCCTTTGACCAGAAGAAACCTGGAAACCATTGGGTCTCTTCCTTTTTCACTTTACAGATGATAAAACCAAAGGCCTGAGAGACAAAGTCTATAATTTTATAGACGGTTATAAATAAAGCTAGAATCAGGCCTATGTCTAGGAATTCCCATTATAGTACAAGATCAGTCATGTCATGTTCCCTCAAAGGAGTCATCCACTCAAAGTATGTGTGTGTAGGGAGAGAGGCGGGTAAGAGGTGTCAATTTTATGTGTAATGATAATGGTTCAGTTGCATAAAACTCAAAGCCCATCTATTAGCAAGAATCAGAGTATGACCATGATCCTTTGATTAAAAAATTTCAAACAGGTAGGTAATTTTTTTATTAGCTGGCAGTAATCCATTGTTCTAAACTCTTGCCTTCAGTAAATTACATGAAAGGGTAACTCCTCTAGAGAATTTCTTCTTCAACAGAAAAGTAAGCCCATTCAGAATTTTTCAAAGCACAGCTTAAATACTAACTGCTCATGGGTCCTTAATCTGTCTCTCCAGAGTCTTCTACCACATAAGAAATGTATTACTGCTTCTGCCCTTCTAAGACACAACATCTCAGTACTTCCACAAGCATTTATTTTTATATATTGTCTGCCAAACTGTAAGATTTAGAGCAAGTCTCCAAATATTTCAAGGAATTATTAAATTACTTTCAGTAAAGCCAAGAATCTCTAGCTCTTAATATTAACTGGTTGGGCTCTATCATCTCATCTAGATTTTAGAACAGGGTTTCTCAACTTCAGTACAACTGACACTTCAGGCTAGATAATTCTTGAATGGAAGAGGAGGGCTTTCATGTGCATTGTAGGATGTTTAGCAGCATCCCTAGCTATTAGGTGCCAAAACTCTTCAAACATTTATCAATAATTAGGGAGGAGTGCAGGGGGAGGGGTTTGTTCCTAGTAGAGAATTATTGTTCTGGAGATTTAGCAGCATCAAAAAAGTGGTAGTGGGCTGGGGAGATAGCTCAATCAGTAGAGTGCTTGCCTTGCAAGCACAAGGCCCTGGGTCGATCCGCAGTACTGCAAAAAAAAAAAAAAAAGGGGGGGGGGGGTAGTGGGTGGACTGGCTTTCCCTATTGCTTAACTGCAAGTATCAGAGGTATTTAAAAAAAATTTCAAATTATTTGATTGATTGCTAATGCTAAATATACACATGGACACAATGTATTCAAGGCTCTAACCTAAAAAGAAGAAATTCCTCTGTGAAAAAAAAATTCCCATTATCATCCACATATTAAATTACAATTCCTTATGACCTATGGTTTTTCCTTTATTACCATGTAAACATTAATGTCTTTATTTCCAAATCTTAGGATCCAAATGTGTACTTACTGCTTATTGGTGATTTGCACAGGAATCTCAAAATCAACTCAACCAAAATATACATCATTTTCCTACAAGAAATTAGAGCATCTACCTCTATTCTCTGTCTTCATGAATAGTCCCACCACTAATCCAATATAGAAATTTAGTTCTGATATACCCTCTTGTCCTTCTACAATTTTTATTAGTTTTGCTTCCTCAATGTCTTCATAACTTGTTCCTATGCCCTTTCTCTTAGCATCATAATTTAGGTCCCTATTTCAGCCCTAATTTTAATAGCCTAATGAAGGAGAATAAGCCTAGAGCCTAGGAGACAGTCATTATAATGCAATCAGAATAATCTTCCTAAAACACAAATCTAATGACGACATCTCTGCTCAAAATCTTTCAA
Source organism: Sciurus carolinensis (assembly GCF_902686445.1). Classification (NCBI taxonomy): domain Eukaryota; kingdom Metazoa; phylum Chordata; class Mammalia; order Rodentia; family Sciuridae; genus Sciurus; species Sciurus carolinensis. The sequence goes on along the minus strand of NC_062221.1, from coordinate 79,009,322 downwards.
CAATTGTGTATAACCTACCGAATGAAATCTGGTAAGCATTGTGTGTGTGTGTGTGTACAGTCTTTCATCACCTAGCTATGACCACTCATCTAGTTTCCCCCTACCACTCACAACAACTTTTGGTCACATAAAACTACTTTAAAAAAAAAAAAAAAAAAAACACCCAAAACCCACTAAGCTCTTTTTTCCTTCTTGGCTTATTTCTGTACATTTTTTAAACCAATAGATTATAGATATCACATCATCCATTTAGGAATAGTGTAACGATTAAAAGAGAATCCATTACTTGGCCCAGTAGGAATATCAGGTAGCAGTTAAAAAAAAAAAGGTGTTGAGTGAAAAGGACAAGAGAACAGAGAGGCACAAAAGCAAAAAGAAAGTGATTTAAAGAGTATACTTCAAATATGACTCCAAGTCTGTTTCTAGGACTCAGAAAGTCAGTTCTGACAGAGCAGAAATGGCAAACGTATGATGTCATGGCAGTCATGGGTAGGTGTCAATAACAGCTCCTTTTCTGTAGTCTGAGCTCTCATCAAAGCCACCAATGGCTTAAATACCAACAATAAATTAGAACTTGCACCTGAGTTAGAAACTTTGGTCATCCTTGTTCAAATCCTTCCTTATAAAGAATGAAACCAAGACCCACAGATCAAGAGTCTCATAAACCCTACAGCTAGCTATCATTTGCTGCACAATGAACTAAAACTTGATGACTTTTTATTAATTAAATGCTATTTATATTACAGTAAGTTTCCCTTGCATAATAAACTACATAGACTAAAAGGGGGAAAATAATCCAAATATACCTTAGAATTTTCTTTCAGGTGATGGTGTCCTCAATTGGCACATTCTTAACAAAAATTTACTAATCTGAATGTATCAACCTCATTTTCTAGACAGCAGTGTCTTTGATCATTTTGTAACTTTAAGTTTGGGTAATCTGTATCCCAATTAAAAACAAGATGTTTTAGAAACAGGTAAGTCACAAAGATAAATAAATGACCACTAAATGTAGACTGTCCAACTTTATCAAGTAATCAAATTAAAAAAAAAAAAAGAAAAGAAAAAAGAAATTCCATTTATCACCTAATCAGCCAAGTAAAACTAGAGTTGAGGCTATATGAATATGTACTCAAAATCAACTTGTAGGCTGTGTTTATGGCTCAGTGGTAGAGCGCTTGCCTAGCATGTATGAGACTCTGGATTCGATCCTCAGCACCACATAAAAATGAACAATAAAACAAAGGTATTGTATCCATCTACAACAACAACAAAAAAGCCAACTTGAAAGGAAACTATTACATGTATCTATCATTCTATAAACATTCAACATCAACATCACATTAGCAACAAAAATTTATATAACTCTTGGTTGAAATTACAGCCAATGTTTTCATTCATTTTCTTAAGTTTTTTTCAAGTTTCCTTTCCCTTCTGAATCTGCCCTTGAGAGAGAGAAAGGACACTCTTATAACACTGCTAACAGTATACATTGCTACTTTTGGAGGACAACTGTTATCAGAGATTTTAAAAATGTCAGTACTTTTTGATCCAAACAATTTAGTCCTGGGGAATTATCCAAAAGAAATAATTAAGGTTGTATGTGAAGTAGTTTTATGAACAAGCACTCACTACAGCACTTAGGGGCATAAGACAAGAAGCCTCAGGACTTGAAATCAACATGGTTCTGCCTAAAGAACAGTTTCAACAATGACAGAGGCAGAACAGAGGTTGCACTAGCTCAGGAAAGACAAATAAAAAATTCCAATTATGCTCCCCACCCATGGCAGTCAAGATGACTGGAACACAACACTTTAAACAAAAACTAGGAGTGGCATCAGAATCCTTTCCCATAGAGTATAAATGGCCATAAATCAACTGTTGGCCTGCAATTTGAAACATTTAGACATATCTACCATCTGTGAACTAGATTCTAAGGGAAGAAATTATGTTTTACACAACTTTGGTTGGTTTGTTTGTTTTTGGTACTAGGAATTGAACACAGGGGTGATTTACTACTGAGCTACATCCCCAGTCCTTTTTATATTTAAGTTTTGCGAAAGGATCTTGCTACATTGCTGAGGGTCTCCCTAAATTGCTGAAGCTGACCTGGAATTGCCCATCTTCCTGCCTCAGTTTTCAGAGTCTCTGAGATTGCAGGCACATATATCAGCTCACACCATTGGTTTTTAAGGTTCTAGCATAGCGATATTCAACAGAAACAGTATTAGTCACATACAAATTTAACATTTTCCAGTATCCTCATTAACAAGACAAATAGTAGAAATCATTTCAACATATAATCAAAACAGTAATAATTTATCTTTTTAAAAAATTTTTTTCCATAATAAATTTTTAAAATTAATTTTACTTGTAGCATGCTTCAATTCAGAAGCTAATTTTGCTGGGAAATTATCTATATTTATATTTCACAAAATCTAGATCATATCTATGTAAGTTGTGTCAAACATTCTTAAAAATTGTCCAATAACTGAACTTTTAAATTTTGATCTAAAAATTTGAATTAAAAAACTCAGTTACTCAGTCTCACAAGAGAAATTTCAGCAGCTCAACTGCCAACTGTTTCAGCTGCTACTATAATGGACTGATATTCTGCTATTAAGTTAGGCACTGAATTGATAGAAAAGATTTTTAAAAAAGCAGGGCCGGGTGAACACATCATTATACAATCCTATAGTTTTACAAGACTATAATCTTTACACTCCATACAATTCTCATTTTCACAATGGGAAGAAATGTTTCTATTTGTTACTATTGATATTCTGTTGATTAACTGTAGGCTATGTTTTAAAAATCATGATGCAGGAAAATCATTTGAATAATTGAGAAAATCCATCTCCTCAGTGTTACAAAGTTGAAAGCCACAGCTAATACCTGAAATAGAAAATTAGGATTTTCACAGGATAAAACAGCAAAAGGAATTTAATACTTTGATCTGGCAAAATATTGGTTTTTACAGATAATGGTTTATAAAACTTAGGAAGAGATATTGACAATAGTTAATGTTGAACATGTAAAATTAATTTGGCCACAAAGTGCAATAACAGGAACACATGATTTATGTTAATTACAAAGTAGTTTCATTTTCCCACACTACTGATCACATGTACAGTAATATTCAATAGTAGTCAGAATGTATGAAATTATGACCAACAGGGAATATGTATCTTGATGCAATTGTTGAGTGTCAGGACCCTGGATGACTTTAAAAAATCTTTTCCAAAACAGAAATTCTTATTCTCTTTTCAAGCTTTACTAAAAGTTGTCCACAATCTCAGAAAAATCACACCACTGAGGGCAACACAGTATTAGTCACCAGTGCACACAACTGGAAAGACAGGCGATATACTTCCTATTATATAATGATTCCATTCATAGACAGATACAAACAACTGGCTTTCTTATGCTTTATAGTACAGTTGTACCTGATCATTAGATTAAAATAGATTTTATTCGAATTTTCTGAATTTCTTTAATACCAGTTAACACATTGCACTGATTTTTTAAAAAGATTTTTCTTAAAGCATTTATATGAGTGTATCTCAACATAGCAAAGGGAACATAAAAAAGTATTTGTTAAAATTCAGTATCTCAATCAATGAATCACAAGGTATTTGTTTCACAGTAGCAAGGAGTATGAATTGCAGGTTTACAAAGTAATCAAACACTATTTTTTTCTTCTTTTTCTGACAAAGCAGCAATATAATCTTATTGACACACAAGATACATATGGCAAAGATCACTAAACGTGTTTATGGCCCAATAATTTTTACACACACACACACACACACACACACACACGTGTGTGTGCCTGTATATGTGTGTATACATCCTATGTAACCAATATCCAGATAAACAGAATGTTTCCAGCACTTCAGAAAACTCTCTGTGCCCCTTCCTAGTCCATAAGCTATCGGCAGTAATGATTATTCTAAATTCTCCAAGATTTTCATCTCTGGTTACAGAATATTATATTTTAATTTTATTCTCCAGTAACATTCAGTGAAAATAGCTACTTTTAAAATTCTGATTAGCAAACTTTTATATTCATATTATTGCTGCCTACTTTTCCATTTTTACTTTGGTCACAGGTATTCAAATCTTGGTAAAGTCATTTTTATTAAAACTAATTTGTAGCTCTTTACTACAATTAAAGGGTAAATGGATTTAGCTATATTAATGACTAGTTACATTGCTGCCCCAGTCATGGCTGTCTACAGTGTACTTCTAGCTTGAATATCATCTTCCCTAGTGAGGAATAACAGATAAAAAAATAATCAGTTTATTCTAGGCACAGTTGTTCACATTTGTAATCCCAGCACTTCAGGAGGCTGAGGTAGGAGGATACTAAGTTTAAGGTCAGCCTGGGCAACTTAGGGAGGCACTGTCTTAAAAAAAAAAAATTTTTTTAAAGGGACTGGGATGTAGCTCAGTGGTTGAGCAAGAGAACAAGCACCCCTGGGTTCAACCCCCAGTAAACTCCCCCCATAAAATCACACAAATATACACCAATACAATAGCTCCTATTGCTATTACTAATAAAAATATTAATAGTAAAAATATGAACAAAAATCAGAAAATAAGTTCACAAGCAACATAGGTACTGATGCACAATATTTAAATAGACTGATTTGGAGTTTTAAACTTTCACATTTCCAGGTATTTCTATTTAACTTACTGTCTGGTTAGAGCAATATACAATAAAACATGTAGCAAATAAAATTTCATACAAAAACCATATAATCAGGACCACTATTTCCCACAGCCTTTCCAAATCAAAAGTCAAAAGACTGACAACACTGCACATGGAGATACAAGTCTGGAATGCAAGGACTTCATCTTCTAAAGAATGTAGTATATCTTAACTTCATTTCTTCAGTATCTTAAATATATACTAAAAAGCAAAAACTTTTTTCAAGTACCAACTTCCTGGGAATGAGTAAGTGGGAATAAGGACTATTCCTGTGAAATCGCCTTAAATTTTTTCATTCAAGAACATGATTCTAAGCTCCCAAATCATAAGCAGCAAGAACTGTATTTAAGGACTCTTAATGCAAGGTTGCTGTCAAAGTACAGATTCAATAACTGTTTTCTCTAACACCAACCAGTTCCTCATTTCTAGGGATCTGCCTCCATCACATCATACTTAAATGTCCATTTAAAATAAAGAGTGTACTGCTTCATGAGTATATTAATTCAAAGTAGAGACTGGTCCCATTTCTAATGCCAAGATAAGTACCAGAAAGACATTAAACCCTATAGAGAGTGAGCTAGATTTAAGATTTTGGACCAAAACATCCAAAACAATTTCTTGGGGCCCCCACGCCTTTATGAATATTTGGCACAATTTCAACCATGGGGACTCTTCGACCTCCTTACTTTAGCAGAACATGATAAATATGTATTGAGCATATGAAAAATATACAAAATATGAGCTAAGGGAGACCATCTACACTGAAGTACTGTTTACCAGAAAAAAAAGAAAAGAAATGAGACTCCCCAAATATATTGAATCACAAGTAAAATAGCCTCAACTTCCTGGATCACGACCCAAATGGTGAAAATAATTCCAAGACATACAATTCAACACTGAAATGAATCTCCAGTATTTAAAGTAAAATCAGAGTAAGAAAACATGTTACGATCTAAAACTTAATAAAATTCCTTGGAATCCCTTCTGCACAACAAATACAGAGATAATATTCAGACCTAATTTTGCGCAGTATGAAATTACTCAGAAAAGTGACTTACTTCATCCTCAAAAGAGCTGCTGAATGGTTGAATAGCTTAACTAACTTAAAGCAAAGTTACAATTCTTAAACCGATTTACGATAATAATAAAAAATTTTTTTCCATTCGTCTGAGAAAACTTTTACTCCATTTCTTCCTCTGAGGATTCTAAAGGTAAGCTCCCAAATTCTCATTTAAGTAATGCTTTAATATATTGCAATGTAACTAATACTGTAACAGCACATAATTTAATGGCAATAAGACATTTTATGCAAACCGAAACAGTTAAACCAAAATAATCCCTTATTCAAGAGGGAGGCAGAAAAATCGAATTGTAACTTTGTCAACCAAGCTGAAGAAAGAATAGTAACCCAAAATCCCCTCACAAGCACTTAGGGGGCAATTACCAACTACTAAAGCAATAGCTCCACCTACTGATTCACAATACTTCCTTAAACATTTTGGCACCCCAAGTCTACACAGTTCGAGCTCATTCCCCCTCCTCCACTCCCTCTGACCCAACCCAAATCTAGTTGAGTCACTAGCTCTCATGCCCATGCTCTTTATTCCAATTCCTTCTCCCGCCAGAAGGTTCTGCATGGACCCCAAATACGAAAAAAACTGAAAGGTGTCAAAGACTGCAGTTCCAGTTGTTGAGCATGGATCTGGGTAAGAGGACAACCTGACCACTGCACCAGAAATGGGTCGGAGGTGGCTCAGGCGTCCGCTGCGGGGTAAGAGGCCCCAGGCGCCTCACAATAGCTTTTCCTTCTTGCCCCTACTTAGCCACACTTGTCCTCCGGACAAAATCGTAGGTTCCCCACTCTTGCCACCTCTAGCCCTTCAGCCCGCCAACAGCCTCGGTCGTCTCCGCCTCCTCAGGGAACAGAAAAGCCTGGAAATCTACCTTCGTCCGGTCTTCGCCCTGAGTTTCTCCGCTTCTTCGCAACCCTCTCCCCCTACACGGGCCCGGGGCCCTCCGCGCTTCCCGCCGGCCGCTACCAGGCTGCCCTTCCTCACCCTTTCATCTTCCCCGCCTGCTGAGGCCGTCGTTACCACCGCTATCAACGCCGTCGTCTTCGCCGCCCCGCTCTCGGCGCCCTCAGCCCTGGCCACTCAACCCCACAAGCCGGCCTCCTCGCCTAGGGCACAGAGCTGAAGGGGTGACGGGGCCGCGAAAGTCGAGTGCACCCCGAAGTCTCCGAAGGGGGCGGGGGTGCCTCCAGCCGCCGCGCTGATGCCGCCGCTTCTCCACACGTGCACTCAGGGCACTCAGCTCCCGCCCGCTGCCGCCGCCGCCGCCGCCAGCCAGACCCGCCGCCGCGCAGTGACCTTTCACCCCGCCCCCTCTGCGCGCCGGCGCATCCGCCGGCTCGCGCGCAGCCGCACTGCTCGCCTCTGCGTTCCTTTTCCCCCCTCCAATTCGGGACCTCCATCTTTTTCCTGGGCTGTGCCTCTGGGTGTTATGCTCCTCCTCCCACCTCTTACGACACTACTTGTGGGGCTAGCCTGGTAGGCCCTGGCGGTAAAATCCGGATTTTTCTACCCCTCCTTCTTCTCTCCCATCTCAGCAAGATAAACCCTTCCCGACCCTGTTCTTCCCGGTCCATAGTATCGAGTGACCTTCAAACACTCGTCTCCCAATAAGTCGTTATAAAGGTGTTTCTTAAAGAAATCTTTGAAAACTCAAGTAAATGAGGTGCTTTTAAAAACAAACGTAATCAACAACCGGTCGGGTAACTTGGCTACTCTCCAGCACAGCTCAAATTTTGAAATCACGTGATCGGCCCAAACCTTACAGCCTGGGATTTTACCGGCGGGCCTCAGAGGGACGGAACTCCATCGCCATTTCCGGTCCCTGGATTGTGGCTTAAACGTCACTTCCTTAGTAATGCACTTTAACCCTTGTCATCCTCGCCTTCTGCATTGCACTTTACATCACAATCTTTGTAAAATTTATGCTCACTTTTTCTTTAGACGCAAAACAAAAAAAAAAATGTGGAAGCGACCCGCAGATCCAAGCTCCCACCATACAGCGGTCTAGAATGGGGAGGTTGCGGGGCGGAGCTCAAGGTCACGTGACTGGTTAGGCTCGCCCCGCCCCCTTGCAGCTGAAGACTTCGCCTCCCGCAGTGACCGAGCCTCTGGGTCTGTGGTCCGTACAGTTTCTGCACCTCGCGCCCTAGCAGGTGAGCGGCGACCGGTAACTGGCGACTGGTGGGATAGTAGAAGGGAGTGGGAGGAGACAAGGGAGAATGTAAAGATCGGCCTCCACTGCTTGGGGTTTCCTCCCCGCAGTCGCCCTGCACTGGCAAGGAGCTTATTTCTCCAGATATCTTGACCCCGACCCCTCACTGTGATTGTCCCGCTACCTGCGATTTGAGGTATTCACCTTTTCCGGGGTTGAGAGTGAGTGCGGCCATTACGGTTTCCTATTTGGAATGTTTGATGCTACAGGTAGTAGGATTGCTTCAGTCTTTCCTCGGGGTCTGCAACACCCTCCAGGTCCCATTCCCCAAATCTCATTCTTTGGCGAAGTCCTCACTCGGGTGAGCAGGAAGGCAGGAAAAACCCTGGAGGCAGAGGCGTCTGCGGTGAAACAGGCTTGGGAGGGAATGTCACTGATAAGGCCCTCACTGCAGTCACTGAAAAGCTTCCTTCCGAATGTGCTTTCTCAGTAATTCTAAGCATTTATCTGACATCCTTGCTGGAGAGGTTCTCTGAATGTCCATATCCTTCGGGTGGGGCTAAAAGGGTAAAAGCAGGACTCTCCTTTTTCTTCTTTGAGAGGATGCATAGTTGAAGGAATAAAGATATACTGGCTTCAAAACAAGGGTGTTGGTAATGCGACAGTCTCTATTGAGACGTAGAAAGATGGTGTTACCCTGTCTTGGTCTGCAGGAGGCCCAGGCTAGCTTATGGGAAAGTGACTAGGTTTTCCTGAAAGGGAAGTAATTCTTTGGAAACTCATTGGACTGGTCGTATAGTCAAACCAAATTTATTTAACCATAACTTTAAAAACGAGAAGATAAAATCAGGATATTGCTGGCTCTGTATTTTCTGCGTTTGGCATTCTTTTCTTTTTGCCATTTCTCCTTAAAATCTACTTGATTGACGCTCCCAATCAATACCTTGACCAACTTTGTGGTAAATTTGAATTAAATAAAACTTGTGTTTCTCCTTAGCTTTTCCCAATGATGAAGAGTATTTTGTGAAAATACAGAAATTGTTTTGCCTTGATTTTTGCCCAACCCAGTGCTCGTCCATTTAAAATATAATGCAGTAGCCAATGTTTTGACCCTAAATAATGTACTTTAGGAAAGAATGTGTTCTAGTTTGGGGTTAAACTCTTTTATTTGTATTGCAAACTCAGAAAGTTCTTGTTCTTTTACATTGAAAGACCCTACCAAAAATTAAAAATTTGATTTTTGAAGATTGAATTACACTTAATATGAAAAATCATATTCTGAGTTAAATCTTATAGTTTTCTAACCAGTGTAATTGAAGAATCTCTTAAATAAGTCTTGAGAAATGAGGAAGATGGGAATCATCTTTGAGTGGTGAATGAGGCTGACTTATTTTTGTTTTCTTGTATCTTCCAAATTTTCTACAAAAGAAAAAAAATTGAACTTGTTTTGTTAAGGAGAGCTAAAAGTTAAACCTCTTAAATGATGGCAAGATAGAAAAACTGGCCTATTGATGTTCCTTACTAGAAAACAAAACCTTAATGATTCTTGATATTTACCCAGATATTAAAGAAGATCACTATTGTCTTTTTTGTACATTTCCAATTTTAGCATTTTATACTTATAACCTATACTGGACAGTAGCACTACCCACTGATATGTTTACATAGCCATGCCTGTTAACAGATATGAAAATATTTTTGTTCATCTCATTTCTCCAGAGTAAGGTTCCCTGATCTTTAGTGGAGAGAAAAAAAGTAGTGTTGCTTCCTTGCCCAGATGACATCACACCAATAAGGAGAATTCTTTTAAGTGCTCTGGAAATCCAAACCTGTTCTGTCCAGATACACCAGAATGGACAAGAAAAAACCAGCTAAAAAGCAATGCAGTACAAGAGAGGAAAATATCAATATGAAAGAGCTTGAATGAGTCTGCAGTTTTATTTCACAATTCTTCCAATTTCAGGGAACTTATGAAAGAAAGAACTCAGACCACTGATGAAATCTGGAAAATTAGCAGTATGAATTGGTGACTAAAGTGCTGTAGAGGTTGAATGTTAAAAAAAAAAAAAAAAAAAAAAAAAAAAAAAAAAAAAACTTTGACTTTTTATATAATACACACATAGAGGATTTGAAGTTTGGAAGACATTTCTAAGATTAGCTTTGACAATTTATGAGTATTACATATAGAAATTTTAACATCTATTGAGGAATTGTGTTGTAATTCACTATAAAACAATACATAAGGGTTTTTGTGTTAGGGCCCCTGATACCTCTTGTTTTCTTGCGGTGAGGTCATTCTCATTTTCACTGCCTTCATAGATTGTCATAACCACGAAGAATATTTCCTTCCCCTGTGGGCAGAGGTAACCAAACAGTCCTACAGACTACTACACAATGTTTTTCTGTTTTTATTTCTGGCAAATTGCTATTTGTTGAGCTGTTCCTCAGTAAGCCTTAAAGTTCCTAGGAGTTCAAGGACTGTGTCTTTATTGTTGTGTCTTCTGCACAAGAATGCTGAAGTGCCTGAAAGGTACTTATTAAATTGTTTATTGAGTGAGTGCTGAACAGTTAAGACAAGGAGATTAAACCACTTTTTAACTCTCGGAGAGCTTTGCTCCTTCTAAGATCATATACTTTTAAATATAAGGTATTAGCTTTTAAATATGTCAGTAATAATAATTTTCCAAATCATGATCAATAGAATGGAAACAAACTTCATATGAACTTTATTAGTGCAGTGACCAACTTATATTCACAGTATGTATATTTAATAATAGATATGGTTAACACCCAGATATGGGAGGGAAGTAGGGAAGAATAAGTTACATTAAATAAAAAAGTGAAATAACACTTGACTAAAAGTAAGAGGATCTTCATTCAGCTCTGCCACCTTGATTACATGCTACATGCCTTTGTTGGGGGTGCTGGTTTCAGGTTTGATATTGAGGGTATTGAGAGTTGTTAGTTCGGATGAGATGACTCTAGATAATCTATTTGAAAGTATTTTAAAAAGTAAGTGGTATGTGAATATAAAACATTGTAGTACTTCTTTACATGAATAGATTTTCCAAAGGCCTGGGTTTAGAATCTCACCCTAACTCTTAATAGATATATGACCTTGGGCACGTTACTTAAGTAAGGTTGTTTCCTCAAGTATAAATCTGTCCCATAGGTGCTGTTAAATTAGATGAGTGTACAGTGTCTAGTACACACTTGTAAAGTTTTTTTTATCATTAACTTTACTGTCATCAACTTTGATTTTATGTAACTGAATTTCTGAAAGAGATTTATAATATCCTACAAGACTTGACTAATGTCTATTTTTGAACACCAGGTTAGATATGGTGAAGGAAGTAGAATATGAAATGAGGCTATTAGGGGAAAAAACGAAGCAGAAAAAATACACTTCTAGTAAAGTTTCTTTCTTTTCTTTTTCTTTTCTTTTTTCTTTCTTTTTTTTTTTTGAAATGAGGATCTCATTTCACTACTTTGAACTCCTGAGCTCAAATGATCCTTTTGTCTCAGCCCCTCCAAGAACTGAGACTATAGATGCACACCACTGTACCCAGCTTCTAACAAAGGTTGTAAAGCAGATTTATTAGTAGGAGCTGAGAAATATCAGCAAAAATGTCCCCTATTTTGGCAATTGTAGTGGTTTAGTATTTTCTGTATAAAGATTTTCCAACGCGGGGCTGGGGAGATAGCTCAGTCAAGTAGAGTGCTTGCCTTGTAAGCACAAGGCCCTGGGTTCGATCCCCAGCACCCAAAAAAAAAAAAAAAAAAAAAAGATTTTCCAACGCTTGTGGTAATTAATGTGTGGACTCAATTTAAGGAGACAGTTCTTCTATGTCTAATTTTTATTCCTGTTATGGATGATAGAAATATATTGTACAAACTGTAAAAACTGTGGTTTTATATCTTACTTTTATCCTCATGAAATTGACAAAGGAACATAAGGAACCATGGAGACATGAGCTAGATAATATTTTTCCTTTTCTAAATTAATACAGGATTAATAGTTTTGCAATGGAGAATATCAATAAGTTAAACAAAAATTAAAATATTGCTCCTTTACTTTAAGGAAAGATTTTATTAAAAGATTGAGTATTCTTCTGAATGTCAATTCTCAGTTCTTAAACTAAAAATATATTAAATGAATGCATTCATTTTATAATAAGTTTATTATAATGACCAATAAGAATGTTTTCCTTTAATTTCTGTAGAGAATTTTTAAGTTTTACTATTCTTTTTTTCCTATTGTAAAATGAAGAATCTTTGGGTGATAAAAGTATTTCCTAAGTATCATGTGTATGTGTATGTATATAATGTATGTATATTATACAATATAGTATATATAGTAAATAAATATAAAGTTCACGTGTATACAGATACAACTGAAATTGATTTATATCTTCATAGTATGAGGTCTTTTCACCGGAAATTAAAACTATCTTTAAAATTAGTTGTTACTATGTATTAAATTATGTAATTATGTATTTGAGATACCCCTTCCTGTCCATTTTTCTTTGTAGTTAGCTGTATTACATTTTACAATGATAAGTAACTGCCTTTAAAATTGATTTATTTTCAGATTTGAATTCTTGCATCTTTTTTTTTTTTTTAATTCTTACAACCTGCGATTTTTTTGTCACCATTATTTTTGGTATCATTATTATAACTAACCAACATTTTAGTTTTGAATCCTAATGCTATCTGTAGAAATTATTGTTCTTTTGCCGATAAACCTTTTTATTAAAAATAAGGGGAGTAGTGAATGATATAATGCAAAAGAGTTCCAGATGTGCTTAAGCAATGAAAAGCAGCCAGACTTCATGTTTTCTTTTGGTTATTTCTTAGCTTAATTTTTAAAAAATGTTTGTTTAAAGGCAAAATAGAGGCAGGGCATTGTGGCACATGCCCATCATCCCAGCTATATAGGAAGCTGAGGTAGGAAGATTGGGAGTTCAAGACCAGCCTTTACAATATAGTAAGATCCTTTCTCAAAATAAAAAGTATAGAAAGGGCTGGAGGTGTAGCTTACTAGTAGAATGCTTATGTAACATGCATGAGGCCCTGGGTTTGATCCTTCACACACACACACACACACACAGCACATATACCGTGTGTGCAAACAAAGGCAAACTAGAGAAGGCTAGATTGGGAAATACTTGTAAAATTGAAGAAAGGGCATGTGTATAGTAATGACTATATATACTGAATGAAAAAAGTTGGAAGGAAATGCATTAAAATGAGGATTTTTAGGACATTAAAGAAAGTTCAAAATTTATTATGTACATCTGTATATTTGATTTCTTATAATAAATAATTATTGCAAACAAGCTTTGTTCAATATGGAAAATGAGAAATTAAAACATTGAATTATTTCATCTTACATTAATGTCAAGTGAAAATGTTATCCATATGTTATTTATTTTTTAGCTGTAGATGTATTATTAGTCTAAAGTATGTAAGTTCAGTAGAATTTTAAAAATCAGAAGTAAATTCCAGTATATATAGGAATTTGCTACATGATAAAGCAAATTTCAGTAGGGAAAACAGACACATATATATGATAAATATAACTAATTCAGTTTGTCCATCTAGAGAAAAATAAAATGGAGCCAGTGCTTTGCAGCATGTGCAAACACTATTTCAGACTGATTGAAGACTGAAATGTAAGCGATAATAAAAAATTAAAATATTAATCTTCTGAATTTTTTATATATGCAATCTAAACTAAGGCAGAAAACCTAAAAATTATGAAGGTAAAAATAGACACATGAGTCTATATAGAAATGAAGAATTCTTCAGTGGTAATAAGGACAAAAGTTTGAAGTACTTACATGAAGAATTAACATTTGTAAGAACTCTTATTAAGTTAAGGAGAAGTTCACCTGATAGAAACATAAATAAAGCATGTGACCAGAAGTTAATGGGGAGAAAATTCTTACATTCTATAAGCACGAATAGTAAACTTACTAGTAATCAATATATTATCAATGAAATACTACGTCTCTGACTAGCAAAATTAAGTGATAAACCTACTGCTAGTAGGGATGTACAAGGAAGGATTTTTCTCACAAAATGCTAGAGGAAACGTAGATTATTACAGGTTTTTCTTTTTAGTAAATAATCAGATAATGTCTGTTAGTATTGAAAATACATACTTTCCCATTAATCAGTCTCCCTCCATGGAAACTTTTCCTTACAAATAAAAGCACCAATAATTAAGCAAGTGTTTACATGAATGTTGATTGCCACAATGTGGGTAGCAGCAAAAATGTAGAAGCAGGGTAATGCCTGTTAATAGGGGTATTATATAAATTATGACACATTATGGAATGTTGTGAAGTCATTCAATGGTAGCAGTCAAATCTATACTGATTTGGAAGGATTTCTATTATGTATCTTAAGTGATAAAGGCAAAGTATAGAGAAATGTGTATAATGAGATTTCATTTTTACAAAACCCTTTGAAAACACACCATGACTTTTGTATATGTTTATATAGGTTGTTACATTGAAAGAAGAAAATAAACAAAAAAGGAAGGAGAAAGAAAGGGAGAAAGAAAAGGTAGTGTATCCACCATAATGTGCATATAAAACTACATGTTTGTACGCATCTGTATATGCAGCGAATTGCAGGAAAGGATATCATCAGATTGTTTAGTGGTTGTCTCGGTGGTTAAATGGGCATTTCAGGTTATTTTTGCTTTCTTCCTTGTATTTTTCTTTTGTTACTTTGTTTTGTTTTCTGGTACCCGGGATTGAACCCAGGGGTGCTTAACCACTGAGCCACATCCCCAGCCCTTTTTTATATTTTATTTAGATACAGGGTCTTGCTGAGTTGCTTAAGTGCCTCAATAATTTGCTGAGGCTGGCCTTTAAGTTGCCATCCTCCTACCTCAGCCTCCCAAGATGCTGGGATTATAGGCATGTGCACCTCGCCCAGCTCTTTGTTACATGTTTTTATTTTTACAATGAACATGGAGTGTTTCTGTGATGAGAAAGAAAAAAAAACTTGTTAACATTTTAGAAAAGAAATACAAGGCCAGATCAGGAAAGAAGGAAATAACAAAAGGAAAAATATCATTTGAAATGGCCAGATGACTCCTACCTGAAACTTTTTTTTTTTTTTTTTTTTTTTGGTTGTCTTAGGTATAGAGAGGAAAGTGAATAAATTGTCCTAATAGCGTCATAAGTTATCCTCAGTTTTATGTTTATAATAACTCTTGGGTATCCAGTGTCATGAATTACTGTACTAGAAAATGATAGGCATTACCAGATAAAGTTATAAATTGACATTTTGTTTTTGGTATGGTATTAAGTGTTCCAGAATACTTTCTGCCCTGGTGATATAGAGCATGTTGTACAAGTATAGACTCTATAAACTGATTTAATTTTATGACATATGACGGAATCATTATAATAATAGTCCAGTTTGGGTTTTGTCAAATAAACTAGATTATTAAGGTTAGTTTTCTTTAGGAAAACTTGAAATAAAAATTAAAGAAGCAAAATTTAAAGTGTTAACAATATTTAAATAGTTGATTTTCAGTCTTTTAAAAGAAACTGAAGTGTTAAAACATTATTCAAAGCCATAATAAAAATGGCTGGTTTACAGTTGGGTTTTTTGAATATTTAAAATAGCTGCATTTGTTTTTTTCTATTACTATTTTCCCCCTTTTGCATTACCATTTTATTTATTAACTTAATTGTATATGTCTTTATTGTAAACTCTACAAATTTCTTCTGAAGTCACTTAGGGTATATGTAAACCAAAAGTAATTTTAGAATATGTTAAGAGGCAACATAAGAGGTTAAGGGCTCAAGTACTGGCACCAGAAAGTGTGGGTCAAATTCTGGTTCTTAGTAAAGTGACTTTGCAAAAATTACTTTTTATCTTTCTGTACTGCGTTTTTCTCATCTTTCAAATGAAGGTAACAAAAGTTTTCTTCATTGAGTGTTGTAAAGATTAAATGAATGATAATATAATAAAAGTGATTAAATAACATATTTATGAGCTATATTAATATTTGCCATTAATTTGCTCAGTTAATTGGGTATATATATGGTTTTATTTTTTAACTCAATTGTTTTAGGATTCATTGAATCATTCAACAGTATTTTTGGATTGGATAATATGTGTACAAATGTGGTATAAGTTATATATTTAGATAATTCTGTTTTCTCCTACTGTCCCATATCTTCAGCTTGCCCCCCTGGTAACATATTTGTCCACAGTATTAGTACCTATCCCCATATTATTTTGGATCTTCCTTTTTTCACTTGGTATTATCTTGGAAATCTTTCCACATTGATAGAGTTAAAGCTGCCTCATACTTTTTAATAATAGTTAAGTATTCAGTTGTACTAATGTATCATCATTATGGAGATTACAATGAGATTATTATTCAGAGCTTATTCCTGGTCCAGGTACTTTTCTTAATACTTTATTTGTATTTACTCATTGATCAACCTTCTAAGATAGTTAATATTTTTATCCCCAATGAACAAGTGACGAAAATTAGGCAAAGGGTGGTTAAATTACCAACAATGTAACACAACTCATAAGTGGTAGGAATCAGGATTTCAACCCAGGGAGTCTCTTTACAGAGATTGCTGTCTTAATAACCACTAAACATACAGCCTCTTATATCACAAGGTAAGCTATTCTTCGTATTAACGGACATTCCAAACTTTTTTTTTTCAGTACCAATGATTTAACCCAAGGATGCTTAACCACTGAACCACATCCTCAACCCTTTTTTTGTATTTTATTTAGAGACAGGGTCTCTCTGAGTTAGTTAGGCCCTCACTGAGTTACTGAACTCGTAATTCTTCTATCTCAGCCTCCCAAGTCACTGGGATTACAGGTGTGACCACTGCACCCAGCCCATTCCAATCTTTTATATAAGAAACAGTGATGTAATGAATGCTTTGTTAATAGAACATACATACTGTACAAATACAGTAAATCCCTAGAAATGAAATAGCAGGATCAAAGGATGTGTGCCTTTTGGTAGGTGTTGCCAGATTGCTTTCCAATTTAGGAGTGCACAAAAGTTCAGCTTGGTCCTCAGTAATTTGCTGAACTTTGCCACTTAGCTTGAGTTTTTAAAGAATGAATAACTGAATCCCTTTAACATTTCTAGTATCCCTGAGTTGTGTGCCATCTGTCATTATAGGTTATAGTCAAATGGGATCAATGCAACAATGTCAGTACCAGAACAAGGCATGACATTTGGACTTATTACTTTTAAATATCATTAAGTAGTGTAGATGTAACTTGAAATGCTCCTCATGTGACTTACACATTTAAATTCTATCAATTGTGAGAGACTTTAGACTAATAGGGAATTTGATTTCCAATTAATATTACCATTGAGTATACCCGTGAGCCAAATGTTATGTCCTTTTTTGTGAAAAATCAATTGTCAAAATCCATGAGTTCCAGTTTTAGGTAATACAAATTAAGAGAGTGAGAAACTTTATTCAGATGAGTTACAAAATGCACAAATTATGTTAAGTGAAATACACTTGTGTTCAATACCTTCTATTTCCTTTGTTTCAAGAAAGAAAAAGAAAACGATTTCTTATAAATCTAAGCAGGTTGATTGAACTCTTTAGTGTGATCCAAAGGGAAACACTTAGAACTACAGAATCTGCTCAAATCCCAGGATAGTATACCAGTAAGTGTTTGAATGTGCATTTACAGTACCTCCTATTGTTCATAGTTGTGTGTGTTTGTTTTAAATATGACCTTATCCTCCTGAATACACTGTATCGTGGATAAGGAAAAGTTGGGGAAGTAGCTGTTAATAGTCAGAGATAATTAGGCTGTTGATAATAATTATTTATTATAAAATAATTCTGTCTCAAATTTGAGCAGCATAAAACAACAGGAAATACCTTTCTCCATCTTCTAAAGGAGCCATTGAATCATATCAGTTTGCATGTCCAAAATATTAGAGCTTAGCTTTAGTCTTAGAAGAGAAAACCTTCTGTGCCTCATGCCTAAGCTTTTGTAAACCATTATGCCCTAGCCTGAAAATACTGAACATTGAACATTGAAGATACATATATGACTTCTGTGCTTCTGTGCTATTAAGGGACTGTGGAACTGGACAGGACAAGAGTGTGCCTTGTCAAGGAGTCACATGCATTCATTTTTAAGAAGCAGACCAAAACTCATTTGGTTTGTTTTTATCTGTTTCCCTGGGGTTAAAAGGTGTTTTGTTTTGTTTTTTAAATCAGTTTCTCATCAGCCATGTAGTCCTTTATAACTACTCTGTTAGTTGACAAGAAAAACAAAAGTAAATATGTATTCACTATAAATATATGCCCTTAGAAGAATTGTACTACCAATATTTTTTGCTTTTTTTTTTTCTCTTTTGATACCAGGGATTAAGCCTAGAAATGCTTTACCACTAGATCACATCCCTAGTTCATTTTCTTTGTTTATTTTGAGATGGATCTCTTTTAGTTGCTAAGGGTCTTACTAAATTGCTGAGGTTGGTCTTGAACTTGGGATCCTCCAGCCTCAGCCTCCCCAGTCGCTGGGATAATAGGCAGGCATCTCCATGCCCAGCTTAATACGTTGTGCTTTTTTAAAAAAAGAGTTCTGTCAAGGTTTAATTGAGTTCTACTGAGCTTTAAATTGAGTGCATTTAAAATGTACAATTAGATCTGTTTTGATGTATGTATGCACTGATGAAACCATCACTACAGTCAATATGTTCATATTGAACCATAACTATGACCCCCTAAGAAACAGTCCTTGTACCTCTTTGTAATCCATTCCTTCCATACTTCCCCAGGCAACCACCACTGATCTGTTTTTTATTACTATAGGTAAGCCTGCATATTAAGAATTTTTTATAAATGTCACTTTTTGTTTTTTGTTTTTCCTTTTACAGCATAATTGCTTTGAGATTCTCTGATGTTTTTACATGTATTATTGATTTATTTCCTTTTATAGCTGAATATTCCTTTTTATGGAATATCACGATTTTTTATCCATTCACCTGTTCATGGATATTTGATTTGTATTTATATTGTTTGACCGTTATGAATAAAGCTTCTACAAACATCCATATGAAAGTCTTTGGACATAAGTTTTCCTATCTTGTGGGTAAATACCAAGGAGAAGGTATGACTGAATTGTATAGTAGGTGTATGTTCAACATTTTAAGAAACTGCTAAACTGTTTTCCAAAGTGATTCTATCATTTTACTATCCTATTGGCAGTATATTAGAGTTCTAGTTGCTTTAAATCCTTATTAATAACTTTCAGCCATTCTAATACTTGTGGAGGGACATTTCATTGTGGTTTCATTTGGATGTGTTCAGTGATTAATGATAATAAGCATATTTTCAAGTAGTTATTTATTATAAATATACTTCTTTGATGAAGTATATGTTCAAATCCTTTTCCTATTTTAATTGGATTATTTTCTTATTGAGTTTTTAGAATTCTTTATTCAGAGTACGTGTGCTTTATTAGATTCATGTCTTATAACTATTTTCTCTCAGCCAATAACTTAACTTATCCTTTTAACTAACAAATGTCTTTTAAGGAACAGAAATTTTTCTGTTGTCCTTTTGGGGTATTTTTGTTTGTTTGTAGTTTTGTTGTTCTTATCGTTATTGTTTTGGTGTTCAAACTACATCCCCAGCCCTTTTTATCTTTTATTTTGAGATATGTCCTGATAAGTTGCTAAGGCTAGCCTTCAACTTGGTATCCTCCTGCCTCAGCCTCTTGAGTAGCTGGGATTAAAGGTGTGTGCTATCATGCCTAGTGAGGAACAGAAAATTTAAATTATCATCAAGTCAAAATTTATCAATTTGTTGTTTTATGAATTATCATTTCATCTAACAATGTTTGAAGAACAGAAATTTTAAATAATCATGAAATGCAGTTTACCAGTCTGTTTTTTCAGTATTGTATATGTCAAAGGAAGTTTTGTATATAGGTTTGATGTTCAGGTCTACCATCCATTTTTACTTAATTTTTGTGTAATGCAAAGTATAGATTGAAGTTGTTCTCCTGCTCTTTTATTTATTTATTTATTTATTTTTGCATTTACATATCAGTGTTTTCTACCACTACTTGTTACAGATGATATACTTTCTCCACTGAATTTCCTTTGGACTTTTGTCAAAAGTCACTTGTCCATATATGTGTAAATCTATAGACTTTTTGGGTTAATACATGTTTGTAAAATTTTAAATAATACCTAATACTAGACAGAATAATAATGATTAGACTTTATCTGTTTAATAGTTATTTGTTATTTAGCATTCATAGCATTAAATAAGATAATCACTGAAGTTATTAGTAAAATTATAACATTAAAATTTTTAGTAAGTTAATAAATTAAATAATATTTAATTTTTTCTTAATATGTAAAAATGCATGATAATTTTTTATCTCAGAAGGTCATTCTGTGATGGTAATATTTGACTTCAGTCTTGGCCTTAGGAAAATATCAGTTTTTAGAACCATGGTTATTGGCCATTAGACTCCAATGTATTTTTGGGTGCATTTCTAAGGGGTTCTGTCAGTTTTCACTAAGGAATGTAGAGTTCCTACCACCCTCCTGTCTCCCTCCCCACTGTGACCTGACAAGAACCACTGAGAGGAGGGAAATTTTATTTTTGGTCATGGTTTCAGAGATTTAGTCCTTGAATTGACCAACTTGATTGCTATGGACCCAACGTGAGGCAGAAAACAGAAAACATCATGATGGAAGGGCATAATGGAGAGAGATGCCTCAATTCATGGCAACCAAGAAGCAGAGAAAGCAAGGGAATGGGCCACAGTAAACCTGGCTAAAAATTGCTAGCAAAATTCATGCCACTCACTGAATGTTATGCTACCTTGAAATTTCCTCTGCCAAATTATTTAGTCCATCACTTTTAAGTTTTAAGATAAGGGCAAAACATAAATAAGTTCTTTGTCAGAATGTAACAGGAATGACCTCTAGTCTAATTCCAAGTAACATCCTTGTTCCCCTCTGAAATCCCAGGAACACAGTCTTCACGGTCTACATTTTGGTCTTCTAAGTTCCCACTAGAATTTCCCATGAAACTCCACTTACAACATTCTAAAACGTCTTAAGTCTGCATCTCCAAACCTTTCCAACCTCCTCCCACAAACCAGCTCTAAAGGTTTTTGAACCACATCGTTAGGTTAGTTAGAGCAGCAGCCCCACTCCTGGTACCAATTTCTGTATTAGTTGGCTTTTTCTTGCTGTCATCAAAATTGAGAACAACTACTTAGGGAAGGGAAAGTTTATTATGGCCCACAATTTCAGAGATTTAGTTCATGGTTGGCCAACTACATTGCTCTGGACCCAAGTTGAGGCAGGACATCATGGCAGAGGGCATGACAGAAGGAAACTGCTCACTTCATGACAGCCAGGAAGCAGAGAGAGCAAGCCATAGGGAAAATAACCCTTCCAGGGCATGCCCCCAGTGATGTACCTCATCTAACTTGTGGCCCACGTGATTACAGCTACCATTCAGTTCTTTCAAACTAGGATTGACTGATTAGGTTACAACCTTACAGTCAAATCCAGAGTTTGCTGCATTAACACAGAAACTTTTGGGAGATACCTCTTATCCAAACCATAGCACCTTGGCCAGTACTGTATCTGAGCAGTATTTAGTAATTGCCTACTTTGTGAATAATTGGGTACTTAATGAATAAAACAGGCATTTTCCTGGCATTTACAGTCTGTCAATAGAGACAGACATTGAACTCCTTTCACGGATTTTTAATTATAATAGTAATAAGTGCTACAGTGGAGCAATATTGAAGACTATGTATGAGTACACACCAAGGGGAACTGAAATCAGTTCCTTAGGAAACCATAACTGTTTAAATCCTCTATGATTAGGTCTTCCTCTACCTACAATCAGTTTAATTAAACAAACTGGTTGTTATTAATCATAGCACACTAGGCAAACTATTAGAAATGAAGATTTCTTGCCAACTGAATTGACTATGTCTGTGAACTTTTGACTGTAGTCATATATTTCCATCTAGCTTCTGAAGTGGGTTTTTTTTTTTTGTTTTGTTTTGTTTTGTTTGCCAAATTAGGCAGCATTCTTACCTCTTTTATCGTTTTTTTGTGTTTTGGGTCATATTTTCATTGCCGAGATTTTCATAAATTTGTGAGTTGAAGGTGAACCTATTTACTTTCTTTTAAACATTCAGTTAATATGCCTTTGCACTGTGACCTATTTTCTATCCATGAAATATATGACTTTCAAATAAATAAACCCATTTGAGAAAAAAGATATCATTTTATAATATAAATATAATAGTATTTTTATGGCACCACTGTTGATGCTCAATCTTGTATATGCCTTGTATGTACAGTGGTCTCATATACTTAGATTGTTTATATTTGACTGATTTGTCTACTCATATTTTATTCACAAAGTAATCAAAATTTTTTTCATGAAAGACTGATAAGAATATAGACATTTTTCAGAAGAAATATATGCGTATTTTTAAACCATAGTTTTTTTAATGAGTTGTACAATTTTTAGGTTACTCTTAAAGAGACTAATTCTCACATATGATTACCTGCATTTAAAAAAATTTGTTAGTCACTTAATAAGCAATATAGTGGATAAAAGCCTATCTAAAACGTGAACAGCCATTGCAGTGCTAAGAAACCATGAAGGTTGAGGATCCTTCCAGAAGAGAATCTGCTAATAACAGCCCTTGTCATTATGAATTTGGAGTTGTATACTGTTTGACATAAGAAGTTTCATTAATATTATTATTATTATTTATATATTTTTGGTTATAGTATCTGTAGGTTTTCAAATAAGCTAATAACTTCATTTTGTTGTTTTCAGATTTTAAAGCTATTTCTAATTTTTCACTATTACAGTGTCGCAGTAAACACACATAATAGTTAAGTCCTCATTTACATGCCAGAGATAAAAAAAATCCCACAACTACAATTTTCATGTTTAAGGGCCTTGTTGCCTAATGCCACATTGCTTCCCATATTTCTGAGGAAATGATAAATTCAAATTGACCTTTTTTTTTTTTTTTTTTTTTTTTGGTGGTGCTGGGGATTTGAACCCAGGGCCTTGTGCTTGTGAGGCAAGCACTCTACCAACTGAGCTATATCCCCAGCCCTCAAATTGACCTTTTTAAAGACTTATTCTTCCACCAGTTCAGCTTAACTATTGTAAATTGAGCTGCTATGAACATTGATGTGGCCATATCACTATAGTATGCTAATTTTAAGTCCTTTGGGTACAGGCTGAGAAGTGGGATAACTGGACCAAATGGTGATTCCATTCCAGATTTTCTGAGGAATCTCCATAATGCTTCCTAGAGTAGTTGTACCAATTTGCAGTTCTACCAGCAACATATTAGTGAACTTTTTTTGCTACTTCCTTGCCAACATTTATTGTTACTTCTATTCTTGATAATTGCCATTCTGACTGGAGTGAGATGAAATCTCAGTATAGTTTTAATTTGCATTTCTTTTATTGCTGGAGATGTTAAACATTTTTTTCATAAATTTGTTGACAGATCATATTTCTTATGTGAAGTGCCTATTCAGTTCCTTTGCCCATTTATTGATTTTTTTTTTTTTTTTTTGGAGTTAAGTTTCTTGAGTTCTCTCTGTATCCTGGAGGTTAATGCTCTATCTGAGGTGCAGGTGGCAAAAATTTTCTCCCATTCTGTAGGCTCTCTCTTCATGTTCTTGATTGTCTCCCTTGCTGTGAAGAAGTTTTTTTGTTTGATACCATCCATCCCTTTTATTGATTCTTCATTTTACTTCTTGCACTTCGGAGTCTTTCTGAGGAAGTCCGTTCCTAAGCCCACATGGTGGAGAGTTGAGCCTACTTTTTCTTGTATTAAGCACAGGGTCTCTCCTCTAATGCCTAGGACTGATCCACTTTAGGTGGAGTTTTGTGCAGTTTGAGAGATAGATGTTTAATTTCATTTTGCTACATGTGGATTTCCAGTTTTTCCAGCACCATTTGTTGAAGAGGATATCTTTTCTCCAATGTAGGTTATTGGCGTCTTTGTTTAGTATGAGATTTGTCATTTCTTTACCTTTATTTTTTATTTACTTACTTTCATGTGTTGCTGAGGATTGAACCCAGTGCCTCACACATGCTAGGCAAGTGTTTTACCACTGAGCTACAACCCCAGCCCACTATTTTACTCTATTTTTAAAAGCAACAAAATTGCATTATGTTTTTATTAATATTCTTGTTAGCACCAAATATCTCCATTTTCTTCTTAGATTTGACTATTTTGCAGTTACATTGACATGTTACTCTTTTTTTATTTTGGTTAATTAGTTAATTGGTCATATTTGTACCATAAAGCTAGGCATTAGTAAAATATTGCATTATGTTCTTTAAAAAAAATTATTTTTCTCATCCAGGCATGGTGGTGCACACCTGTAATTCCAGTGACTCAGGAGGCTAAGGCAGGAGGATTGAAAGCTCAAGGCCAGGAACTTAGCGAGACCCTGTTTCAAAATAACAAGAGTGGGGGATGTAGCTCAATAGTAAAGCACCCCTGGGGTTAAATCCCTGGTACAAAAAATATATATATAGTTTTAAAGAGATGTATGATACAGGAACATTTTCTGTTTTCTGCTTACTCCTTTTTCCTCCATATTATCCATTGTCATTCTGACATATACTTTGACAAATAATGGAAAAGCAGTTCCTGGAGTTTTAGTCAGTTTGATTGCTATAACAAATTACCAGAGACTAGATGGCTTAAACAACCAACATTTATTTCTCATAGCTCTGGAGTCTGAGAATTTCAAGATCAAGGTACTTTTAGATCCTGTGTCTGGTGAGGGCCCAGCTTCCAAGTTTATAGATTACCATGTTGTTGTATACTCATGTTATGGAGAGCAGAAGTATCATCTCTCTCCTGTCTCTTATAAAGTCACTTTGGTTCCCAAAGACCTCACCTCCTAATATCATTACACTAAGGGTTAAGATTTTAACATATGAATCTTTGGGGAAATGGACATTTAGTCCATGATACATGTTTTTTTTTTTTTTTTTTTAAGAGATTAGGCAAAGGCTAAGATACTGGCTATAATAAGATTTTTTTTTAGTTATAGATGGACAGAATACCTTTATTTTATTTATTTATGTGGTGCTGAGGATCAAACCCAGTGCCCCACATAAGCAAGGTAAGCACTCTACCCCTGAGTCATAACCCCCGCCCTATGATAAGATTTTTTTCAATTATTTGTTATTAGATGTTGAAATTAGACCAAATTTGGGTGTCTGTATTCTTATCACTTTGTCATTTTGAATCAGTAATCAAATAACCCTTAGCTAGTAGGATTGTTGTTAATTTTATTTTTAATTCCAGAACATTTGATTAAGGTACTGCTGTGCAAGGGACTATGCTATAACCGAGGGGAGAAAGTAGAAAAATGATAAATATTCCACTTAAGCAGGAATACATGAATCCACTTATATAACAATTTTATCATTGATCATAGCCTTCTATCCTGTAAATTGAGATTGGAATTTACACACTGAGTACATTATTTAGTTACTTTGATTAAAACTTTAGGTTTTCATACTAAATATGCACAATTTTACTTACAAAAATTTGAAGGGAAATAAATCTATTTCTAGAAATGCTATAAAAATTGTTTAGGGACTAGCCTGGGCTACAAACCTTAAGTATATTTAACTGATAAAATTTGAATTCCATTCTCAAACGTCCTCCTTACCTTTTCACTCTTTCTTTTTCAGGAATGTCTTTCTTTTTATATAAGGTTGAAACAGAAGGGTGTGAATCAGAAATAAACCAGTAAATGAAAAATCTGAGTAGAGGAAGGGAGAATAGGAGAGGTAGGAGAGGAGGGAAAAGGATAGGGTGTGGGGACTGAAATGAAGTAAATCAAATTCTATGCATGTATGATTTTCTCAGAATGAACCCAGCTACTATGTACAGCTACAGTACTCTTAAGAAAAAAAAAAAAAAAAAAGAAATAGAAATAGAAGGATTGGGGAGTCTCCTCAAAAAAATTTATTGTGATAGGAATACATGTCTTTTGTTCCATTAGGCTAGTCTGCTGTCTGTGATTTTGTTGTATTTCTCTATTCTTTGATTCCCACTTTTGACAGCATATTTCCTTATACATTTTACTAATTTTTATGAACTTTCACTGACCTTATATTTGACTTTAGTCATCAACTGTTGTTTTGTTCGTTCTTTTTTTTTAAATACAGCACTATGAATTATGTATACATATGAAATATTCTTGAAGTCCTCTCCTTTCTTGTTATGTTGGTTAATTCAGTGGGCCCAGGCAACAGGGACCCAGATGCTTTTCTCCTTATTTTGTCATCCTTAATTAAGCAACTTGCCTGCTTAATTTAGCTCCTTTCAAGATCCCATTGACTGCCACAGTTCCAGACATCCCATGCAGATAACCAGATCCCAAAGGGGAATATTTTTTCTTATAGCCTCTGCTTTGTTTTGTTTTGGTTTTTTATTTTGTTCTTTGGCAGGCTCTTGGTATGTTACCTCTGCTAGCCTCAAACTCCCCCATTTTCTTAATCAGCCTCCTGAGTAGCTGGTATTACAGCCAGGCACCACCACAAACAATTTAGCCTGTTTTTTTGAAAAAGCAAAGAAATTCTTATTGGTCACAGTAAGTATGCTTATCAGTCATGTTTATTTTTAAACCAGTCATTGCCAAGGAAATGGGAATTACCATAATAGGCTTACCAAAATTTGAATGAGGTTGAGGTTTGATTGACAAGGCAAAAGGGGAAACTCAGTATACATAGTGAAGTAAATCTGCCACATAAGCCTTCCTTTTTTAGTTGTAGTTGGACACAATATCTTTATTTTTTTATGTAGTGCTGAGGATCGAACCCAGTGCCTCACATGTGCGAGGCAAGCACTCTACCACTAGCTACAGCCCCACATAAGCCTTTCTAATAGGGTTGCTAGGTAGGTAGATGAAATGATTAAAATTGCTTCACAAAATGACTCTATAACATTTATTATATATTACATTTGTATGGTGTTATATATATTATACTTATAGTACTATTAATTGGAAGTACTATATAAACAAAATATATAGTACTACTGATATACTATAAATATGTGTAGTACTATATAAGGGTACTATATATGTATGGTTCTTCTTATATAGTCCCACTAAAGTACTTTTATGGTCCTTATTTTTGATAGTACTGTTAGTATAATATATATAGTACTTCTAAAAATGTAATGTTATTAGCTGGAATTTTACACATTCTGTAACTTTTTGACAGGCATAAAAATGTTAGAAAGATTTAGAATGCCTTTCTCTAAGAAGATAAATTGTGTTCAAAAAATAAGGAGATAGAAATGTTACCTACTCTGATTTGTATATGTATATATATATTTGTATGTGTATATACATACTTTATATATATATCAAATGATCATACTGTATGCCATAGATTTATACAATGAGAAAATAAGTATTTGATGTAATATGATGAATCCATAATCTTTTCAAAAAGTTATGATTTCCAAAGATAAACTTTAATGAATTAAATAGAATATACTTTTTCTTTTTTTAAATATATTTTTAGATGTTGATAGAGTTTTATTTTCCTCATTTATTTGTATGTGGTCCTGAGGATCAAACTCAGTGCCTCACATATGCTAGGCAAGTGCTCTACAGTGAGCCACAACCCCAGCCCAAATATACTTTTTCAAATGTTACATTAAAATGATACTTTACCGGCTGGGGAGATAGCTCAGTTGGTAGTGCTCGCTTTCGCAAGCACAAGGCCCTGGGTTCCATCCCCAGCACCGCAAAAAAAAAAAAAATAATAATACTTTATTATCAATGAAGTGACCTAAGATTTTATATGTGAATAAATATTGCCTTGGAACCTTAGTATTTAGCTTTTATATATCACTTCCTCCTTGCTCCCAACAGCTCCATTGTCCAAAAGTCTAGTAATAAAAAGAATTATTTCTAGAATAATCAAATTACTAGGTATAATGTATTAACCAGTAGCAATCTGGGCCTTATAAAATGGAAGGGGAAAAAAAGTGGGCCTCTGTTGTTATTTGCCACTGCAGTGTTCTGTGGTGCCTGCGGGGGAGGGACTGATGACTCATTAGCTCAGATGGTTGACTGTGCTGCCTTCTGGATTTTTCCTTTCCTACAGAGGGTTTTTTGTTTGTTTGTTTTTTAACCTTTCACAAGTATGGAGGGGTGCTATAATTTATAACTAAAAAATTTCTTAGTTACAAATTGCATTCAATTTTTATCCTTAAGGTAGAACTCAAACAGCTAAAGCCAAAATTTTTATGTAATCATTGAACTGACTTTTTATGAATGCAGCACATACCATATACTTCATGAAAGTATATAGTACATTTTTTTTTTCTTTCCAACATGTTGGGGATCAAATCCAGGGTCTTGAGCATACTGGGTGAGCAAGTACTCTACCACTGAGCAAAGATTGCTATATATTGTATTAAGAAAGATTTGTTAAGAGATACCAAACTATTTTATGAAGCACTAAATCATATCATAACTTTGTATCATGGAGATTTGGAATAAGATTAACAGTGTAATTTGTAATATGATTTGTATATTGAAAGTTAATGTTTTGGAGGTCGTATTCCTTATGATATTTTTAGTCTGTGCTTTTTCACAAAGGCATAAGCAGAAGATTTTAGTGGGGTGTTTTTATTTTGACTATTTTCAGAGATAGTAAGGTAATTAACAATATGTTGTATGACTATGCTTCTCAAACTGCTATATGCTTATCCCTCTTCAGTCATCAAGTCATTATAGCATGTCTGCCTGATGAATGATTTTATTTGTGGAAAGCATTTTCATATTTTTTGTACTATTGTATGTGGTGGATTAGACTATAAAATTTGTTTGTATTTAAAGAGAATATATGAAAGTATACCAAGAAATTATCCTGTTTACGGTAGGCTACTTAGTAGCTTCCAATTCCTTGTCCAGATACTGGAGTGTTGATGGGAGTTTTCTGCAATTGGGGAACTCTGGTGAAAAATCTTGAAAATTACAATAGGAAACCTGTCAGAGTTGTGAGAATTGCAAATTTGAAATACTTCAAAATGGCCTGTTATCTTGGACCAATTCTGAAATTTTTTTTCAGTATTCAGCTGTTAAGTTGGAAACTGAAACTCCTGGATCTAGGAACATATTTCCTACTCTATTATAAATTAGTACTTTAAAACTAAATAGATTGTTTGGCATCTGTAACTACTGTCTTAGGGCTTTAGCTAAGGTTTACTTTAAAGAATTAGGAGGAACAAGCTCCTTATAGAAACGAAGCCTTTGGCTATTTGAGGGCCTAATTCTGTCAGTTGTTTGGTTTAGACGAACGTTGCCCTATCTTCTGTATGACTTGATTTCTAAAGCCAGTTTTGGATTCCCTTTCCGCATTTGGAAAATAATGAAAAGAGGACTAAGACAGAAAACACCAAAAATTTTGGTGGTTCAAGCATGAGTTTAACTTTCAGTATCAGGGGATTCTCCAGTTTGCTCATTATTTGAGTGTTTTGGAGCCTCCACATGCAGATGCCAAGAAAGTTTTGTTATGGAAGATGTTTTTTAGGAATCAGTACATGTGATCCCTAAAGAAAGGTGATGGAAGCAGAATTGGCAGAAATCAAATTGCAATGCAAACTTGATAAAGCCTCAACCAACCACCTCCCCATGTGGTTGGGGGTTTAGAGTATCAACATCAGGCTGAGATGCCTGGGCCTTTATACCTCTACTTTGCTTAGTTACAAGGTTCAGTCTGCCCTGTGAAAGATACAAGGGTGGGCAAAGTGGTTCTGTGTATCTGAGACTGATCCTGAAGGATAGATAGCTATGAGCTTCTCCACTAACCACACTCTCCTGCTTTTCCCCGTGATATTTCCCTTCAATATATTGCCATTGTCCTTTTGACCATTTCTGTCAGTAGTGAAGAAAAGCAGGGTAAGAGAATTGAGAAGGACAGTAGGAAGAGGGCGTCTATTTTATGTAAGTGCTTTGTGCAGAAACTAAATGGTAAGAAGAGAATATGGAAAGAACAGATATTCCAAGCATGAGCACAGCAAGTGTCAAGGTCTGTGTGGTAGTGGCACAGGTTAAAATTCAAATGGGTTATGGGTCTGGGGCTGTAGTTCAGTGGTAGAGCGCTTGCCTTGCACGGGTGAGACACTGGATTCAATCTTCAGCACCACATGAAAATAAAGATACTGTGTCCACCTACATCTAAAAAATATTTTTTAAAAAATTTAAATGGGTCAAAACATCAAAAATGAATAAAAGTGCTTGGAATTTTACACTTTAAAGCATGTTGGTGAAAGATGTGATATGATCTGTTTGGGGATGTATTTGCAACCACTTCATTGCATACAATACAATGGAGTAGAGAAAGCTAGTGCTGATGATATAGCCTATCTCGTAGGGCGCTTGCCTAGCACGCAGGACTGGGGTTGGAATCCCCCGCACCGTGGGGTGGAAAAGAAAAACAAACAAACAAACAAAAAAATGAGAAAGCTAAATTACTCATACTCATAGATATGTTTTTCTATTTTTAATAGTGGCTTTTTAAAAAGCAGGATAATCTTAACTTGCTATGTAAGAATAGTAATCAGATGAATGCAAATTGTCTGATGAAAGCCATCTATAGATAAATTTATAGAATTATCACTTAGGTTCTTTATGTTATTAGTTTGATGTTACTGTTTCTAATGCCTTTAGTCTTTGACATAAATTAAATAAGATATGCCAAAAATTTTTAAAGTTAAAAATGATAGATTCTTCAGAATTTCCTTGGTGGCTAAGATTATCCAGCTGGCTAATACACTCACAAGACAGCTGAATCATGAACAAATGCATTTGATTTCCACTAATCATTGCTCATATACTTGGAGACCCTCACTGTTCAGTTTTAAAGGGAAAGTATGTAAATACTTTTTTAAAAATCAGAACAGGCACTATTATTTCCTCATGAACTCTTTAGAACACCTTCCTATACCACCAGGAGAATTGAATCATCCATAGGGAAGATTTACTGTGTATTCTAATACCTCCTTGTTCATCTTTGAAGTCTCAGCTTAACCTCCTCTAAGTCGCTGTCATCCTGCCCAAATCTAGTTTAGATAACTTTGCTTTATGCTTCTCTAAGTCAACCTGTACTGCTCCTATGAGAGCACACATGCCACTTTATTGTAATTACCTGTTTGTCTTTTTATCCCATTATGCCAGAATATGCTTGGGGGAAAGATTGTATTCTCTCCATTTTATTTTCTACTCATAATATAAGCAGTTGACCATCATTGATGCTTAAAAAACAATGCATGTGGTACTAGAAAAAAAAGTTGTGGTAAGTTAAACATTATAGCTAGGGGGAAAACTAGGCAACAGACTATATTTGGCTCAAATAAGAAAAAGGTAAGACTACATTAGATGCTTTTTAGAAGTTAAGCAATCTTAGCTTGAATTAACACAATAAAATTGGTAGTCATCAGTATTTCTGTTAGGAATAATATTAGGTCCCCCCCACCCCATTAGATTTTGCAGATGAAACTGAGGCTTACAAGGATGAAAGAATGTGATTTGTCCAAGGCTGCAATTTATAAATTCATATTTGGTAGTGTTTAACTATTTGGTGTCTCCCAAAAGCTCATGTGTGAGGCAATGCAAGAAAGTTTAGAGGTGAAACAACTGGGTTAGAAGAACCTTAACCTAATCAATGTGTTAATCTTCTGATCGGGTTTGAGTGGTGACCTTAAGCAGGTAAGATGTGGTTGGAGGAGATAGGTCATTGGGGATGTGCCTTTAGGGTATTTATTTTGTTCCTGGTGAGGATCTCTCTCTCTCTCTCTCTCTCTCTCTCTCTCTCTCTCTCTCTCTCTCTCTCTCTCTCCTCTTCCTGGTACCATGTTCCTGGCTGCTTTTCTCCTCCATATTCTTCTACCATGATGTCCTACCCTACTTGGTCCATGAAGGATGGAGTTGGCCCACTGAGACCTATGAAACCTTGAGCCACAAAATAAACTTTTCCTCCTAAAATTGTTCTTATCAGGTTTTTTGTCACAACAAAAAAGCTGACTCAATCAGTATTCAATAAGTATCCAGAATGCATGGATACTCTTCAGTTCTTGCTTATATAATAACTGGAGTATTTTTTGTTTTTGTTGTTTTCTCCATTTTAAAAGATATATTGACATCATGAAATACTTCCCAAAAAAGAGTCAGCAAAGAAGTGAGGAGTATGAACAAGACTTTTAAGAGACAGCTGAAAGCATTAAGGAGGGTTTGCTTGGAGAGGGAACATGCTCTGTTTCTACAGAAGTTGGAAGAAACATGGCCAGAGAACGGATGTTACCAGGAGGTAGATTTAGGTTGTCTTAAGGTAAACTCTTAAGGAAGAAATTTCTAAAAATAGAATGGCAGAGTCAGGCATGGTGGTGCACACCGTTTTCTCAGTTTACTCCAGAGACTGATGTGGAAGTATCCCTTGAGTCTAGGAGTTCAAGAGCAGCCTGGGAAACAGGGAGATCCCATCTCAAAAAGACAAAAACAAATAGTAAAAAAAAAATAAAAATGACTTTTTTCAAAACTAAGGCCCTGTCCAAGTACTGCTGATAAAATTTTTGTAAGCATTTTACATTTCAGGAGCATTTAAACAAATTCATAATTTAATCACAGCTCTAGAGTAAGTGTTAGGGGTATTCCTATTTTTCAAATAGTAAGATACTGATTTGTCCAAGGTTTCTGCAACATATAATTGGTAAAACCAGAATGTGATCCCAAGTCTGCTTACTCAAGATCTCATGTTCTTTTCCACTTTGAAAAGCAGGTGACCATGTATCATTAGTGCTACAGAAGAAATACCCATATTTGGGAAGGAAGTTAGTCTGCATGATTGTCAGGTGCCCCTCTGACTTTGAAAATCTTTGATTTTCTAAAGACTGAAATTTGACCTCATTAGCTTCTTCACTACTTCTTTTAAAACTTTTGCCCAACCATTTCCGAACATATTTATCTTTACATTTTGTTTATTCCCCACCCCGCATTATCTAGTAATTTCTAGAGAGCCTTGTTCTGTCTCTTTATATTCCAGTCTTTTTCAGTCCCATACCTGCTCTTACTCAGTGGCTTCTTCTTTTGCATCTTCAAGACAAAAATCCTAATAAACCAGTTTCCTTTCTTTACTTCCTCCCTTGACTGCCCTTCTTCCAACTTAATTTTGCTACAGAAGACACCCAGTAATCTTGGTTTGCTTTTATGTGACATCTATGACTGTAGGATCTAGTTTAGTTTTTCTTTCTAATAAATTCCATTTTTTTCTGATTACTTACATCCTATCTTCATTTTTATAAACAAACTACCAACCTGCACTAGTCTCTGTCTCACCACCCACAAGTGCCATCTGTGTTCTTGACATTTTTCTCTCCCCTCAGATCATTTTCTGCTCACTTGTAAGGCCTCCTATATCTCTTTATGATTTTATTCTCTGATTTTACTTTTGACTTTTTAAAAAATAGGCTTTATTTTTAGAGCATTTTTTGGTTCATAGCACTATAGACCAGAGATTTCACATATATTCCCTGACCCATCACATGCAGGGCCTCCCCCATTAACAACATTACCCAACAGAGTAGTATATTTGTTAAAATTAGTGAAACCTTCATTGATACATCATTATTACTCAAAGTCCGTAGTTAATGTTAGGGTTCGCTCTTATACATTATGTGGGCTTGGACAAATGTTTAATGACATACATCTACCAAAACAGTATCATAATATAGTGGGCAACTAACCCAGGCCTGGGTATAAAGTAAACTAAGGATGCTGTCTGTAAGAAGGGTGCCCTGGAGAGTGAGAGTTCCCCTCCCCCATTCCCTCCAGCTGGATTTCAGGAAAACTAATTAGCACCATTTACTCCTTCCTTTTGGAATGTAAAGGACTTTCCCTGGGACCTAACCACGTCCTTTTGAAGTGTAAACGCCCCTGTGAAAGCTGGGGGCTCAAGGCTAGAAATACAGTAGACCTTGTAAACCGGATTCCTTTATCACAGTAAACAGTAAACTGTTGTAAACAGTTCCCACTGGAAGACCCTTATACAATCATATATTGTTTTATGAAAACTCGTATCAGTTATGTACTGTTTTAGACTAGAAAACTTATGACATTAGATAGCCTATAAATGTTATGAAAAATTGATCGGGGTGCTCAGAATTTTGGAGTGCTAATCTCCTCTGGACTCACCAACACAAAAGAAAGTTTGGTTTCTCACATTCCTTGAGTGCTGTTTGTTGTTTCTTGCATTATTCCCACAACAATGAAGTTTCACTGCCCTAAAATCCTCTGTACTCTGCCTATCCCTCCCTCCATCATTACTGTTTTAACCACTGATATTTTTATCATCTCCATTGTTTGCCTATAATCTCTGAGTTCTTCCTTGTTAGCCTTGCCCAACCTCCCCCTTCCTATAACACTAAGTTAATCACATCAAAACTTCACTGTTAATGACTTATTATACTATCTCCTCAACTTTTTGATAGCTTGACTAATAGATTACCAACTGTGTTTCTATGGAATATTTCATGATCCATCAGTGGTCCTAGAACCTCTGAGAAACACTCCTCATTCTTCTGCAATTAAGTGCCAAAAATCAGGATTTGGCTTTCCTCTATTTTTATCTAGCTAAACTGTTTCTAAAACTTAACTTTCCAACTCCTTATTCACTGTATATATTTCATTAACATGATCTACACTTCTTCCCCTACATTGGAATCAGTTTCTTCTCCTTTTCCAATATATTATTTGGATTTCAGTTGATCACTCAGGTCATTTTGTTTTTCTATACAGTTGTTTAAAGAGAACAAAAGCTTCTTGAAAATAGTCATGTATTCTAGTCACAGCTCTTATTCTCTAAACTTAACACAGTGCTTTTTCTTTGGGAGGAGCTCAATAAACACTTAATAAATTG
Organism: Sciurus carolinensis; assembly: GCF_902686445.1. Taxonomy (NCBI): domain Eukaryota; kingdom Metazoa; phylum Chordata; class Mammalia; order Rodentia; family Sciuridae; genus Sciurus; species Sciurus carolinensis. Next base: position 78,974,357 of record NC_062221.1, on the reverse strand, counting down.
AATTCCAGTGATATTCAAGCCTTAACTAGCATTTTTAACTACCTTGTCTGTACTTCCTTTCCACTTTAATCTGTTAGAGTAATTGAACACTCATCTTCTCATAACTGTTCTCCATTAATCTTTAGTCATTTCCTTTATTTAGAGGATAAAGTATACTTATGAGGGTTTTTTACTATTCAGTTGAAGACCCACCTTTGCCTCCTTATATCTCACTGCTGCCTTTTATACCAGTCGGATTGTTTTGTTTGCTGTTCTCAATATTTTATCTCCATTTTATGATTGCTTCATCTGAAATGCTTTTGTTACCATTCCTTTCCTAGTTTATATAAATTCTACCTGACCATCTAGATGTCTTCCATAAATATTGTAATCTTTGAACTTACAGTAAATAAATTATATAATTTGATGCTGCATCACTTATTGATCTAAGACTCTTTATGGTTATTTGGGGACTTTATATGTAAAATGATAGTTGAACTACAAACTACTGTAACCACTTTGAGAAGCATTATGTAGATTCCTCCAAAGACTAGGAATGGAACCACCATACTGACCCATCTATCCTTTTTCTTGGTATTTATGGAAAAAAAAACCCAAAAAACTAAAAATCGGCATACTGTAACTATACAGGCACATCAATGTTTATTGCAGTGTAATTTGCAATAGCTAAGTTATGGAACAGCCCAGATGCCTGTCAACAAATGAGTGGATAAACAAAATGTGGTATATATGCACAGTGGAGTTTTATTCAGTCATCAGTAATTATTAAGTTAGACCAACAGTGAAAAATAAACTTTCTACTCTAGGATCTGTCACCAGTTTTCTTGGACTTAAATAGTTTATTCATTGAATTTTTCACATTGTATATCTATAAAGTTAAGAGTCGAACTGAATTTTCTTTTTTTTTTTTTTTTTTTTTGGGTGCTGGGGATCGAACCCAGGGCATTGTGCTTACAAGGCAAGCACTCTACCGACTGAGCTATATCTCCAGCCCCGAACTGAATTTTCTTGAACTGTTCTCTGCTCTGCTGAGAAAAAGAAAAAAAAAATGAAATTGATCCCAGAAATATTTTACAGATAGATAATAAAAAATTTTAAATGTAAAATATGTAAATTATTGCATTATAAAAAGTACTATGATAAAAAATGAAGCAGAGAAGCAGGAAAATATGTCACAATTTACATAGATGGACAGAGCAGCCTCATGCAGAAAGTGATTATGAATAAAAATCCAAAAGAGGTACAGTACCAGATACATGAGAGAAGAGCAATTCAGGCAGAGAGAACAACATTTACAAACACTCTGAGGCAGAATGTGTCTATGTTTTTGAGAAATTGCCATGTACAGTGCATAGACATGGAATGTAAGAGTAGTTAGAGAGTAGGTCAGGGATAATAAGTCATTAGAAATATTTCATGTTTTTTGCAATACTTGATATTTCCTATGGAATACCTTACTTGGAGATATAATTTGCTTATTATAATTTATAAACCATAGATTATTCAGAAATGAGGAACTTATAAATAAATTTTAAGAATTTCATATTACACTTTACTATAAACAATATAGTAACTCAGGCTGGCATTGTGGCTCAGTGGTAGAGCACTGGGTTCGATCCTCAGCACCACATAAAATAACTAAATAAAGTACATAAATAAAATAAAGATATTGTGTACATCTACAACAAAAAAAAAATTGTAGTAACTCAAAAATACACCAAAGATGACAGGTACCTATATTGATTCTTTTGTTCCAGGGTTTGTAATTAATTATTTTTTTTTAAACCATAGGTAAATTAACATGATGGATTTCTCCAAGCTACCCAAAATAATTGATGAAGATAAAGAAAGCACATTTGGTTATGTTCATGGGGTCTCAGGGCCTGGTAAGTAATAAGACTAAGGATTCCTAACTTTGATTAATGTCTTTTCAGGGTGTTTTAGGTAGAGACACACAAGTTTCTATTTACCTACATAAATTCTGTTTGTCCTTAAAAGATCTCATAGTGGCTATGGACTGAAGTAATATCTCCATCGTAGAAGTTCATCTAGCATTGATCATGTAAATTTGAGTCACTGAAGTGCTACTTTGTGATATCCTGTTTATGGTAGGTAGATGTACAACCAGTGTTTAGTTCTACCTGTATCTTCTCTTTTTGCTGTTAAATTTGAGGTTAAAAAAAAAAAAGCTATAAAATTTGTAGGTTTTAATATGTAATGCCTTGCAGATAACAGGTATTCTGTTAGTAATCTATTAATTTTGTTTTTAACTTTAATAATTATCGAGAATTTCTTAGTGATGACAACTTTTGCTCTTTTCACTACTAAATTATTATGAATGATTATTTCAGGTATCACATAGCTGGCTACCTCTGAGAGGGAAGTTTTATGATCTGACACTATAATGGAAAGCAGTTTTTTTTTTCTTTCTTCTCTTTTTTAATTGTTATAATTAGTTATACATGACAGAATGCATTTTGACACATCTTATATACATGGAATATAACTTTTCTTTTGTCTGCTTATACATGATGTGGAAGTACACAGGTCATGTAATCATATGCACATAGATTAATAATGTCCGATTCATTCTTCTAACATTTCTACCCCCATACTTCCTCCCCTCCCTTCACTCCCCTCTGTTTAGTCCAAAGTACCTCTATTCTTCCCTAGTGCCCCCCCACCACTTATTGTGAATTAGCGTCCACATATCAGAGAAAACATTCAGCCTTTGGTTCTTTGGAATTGGCTTATTTTGCTTAGCATGATATTCTCCAGTTCCATCCATTTAGCAGCAAATGCCAAGATTTCATTCTTCTTTAAGGCTGAGTAATATTCCATTGTATATATATATATACCACAATTTCTTTATCCATTCATCTGTTGAAGGGCATCTAGGTTGGTTCTATAGTTTAGCTATTGTGAATTGAACTGCTATAAACATCGATGTTGCTGCATCACTGTAGTATGCTGATTTTAAGTCCTTTTGGGCATAAACTGAGGAGTGGGATCGCTGGGTCAAATGTTGGTTCCATTCCAAGTTTTCTGAGGAATCTCCATGGTACTGTTGAAAACAGCTTTAAGCTTTATATCCATTCTGCCAAAGCTTGGGAGTACTGCTTTTTGTGGAGGCGGGGGACGGGTTCCAGGGATTGATCTCAGGGGTATTTGACCACTGAGCCACATCCCCAGCCCTATTTTGTATTTTATTTAGAGACAGGGTCTCACTGAATTGCTTAGCTCTTTGCTTTTGATGAGCCTGGCTTTGAACTAGAGATACTTCTGCCTCAGCCTCCCAAGCCTCTGGAATTACAGGTGTGCACTATCACACCTAGCAGAAGTCCTGCTTTTTAAATAATGAATATCATTTCATTCATTTTGTTGTTGAACATTCCCAATGCAAAATGTGATTCACAGTGTCCCTATGTAAAACATGCTCATTGATGTGTTATTATTAGCACCTTGAAAATTCATTTTTTCTTAAGTCTTCTTATAAATCTTGTGCAATTTTTTTTTTTTTTTTTTACTCTGGTGATGGTGGAAGTAATGATACTTTTTTGCTGTTTATGCAAATGAAGACCATTAGTCACTGTGCCTCTTTTTTCCTAAGAACTTGGTATTCGCTCACTGGCAAATGATTTAAATAAAGGTTATTCATTTATACTTTTCATTGTTTACAATTTCTTTTGCCATTCAGAGAAACAATTTTCATCTTGGAAAATAATGAGGGTCTTTAGGACAGACAAGCTAAATATAAGAACTTTTAGAGACAAGGCAGAACAACAACATCAGAGTTTAGGTAAAATCATTCTGCAGAACTGTGTGGTAAACTGTTACTGGAACCAATTTTTAATTCTTAAGGTCCTAATATTAGAGAAGTAGCACCCTTTTGCCTTATGAAATATGACTTTATAGATCATTATCTATAATATTTCAATGGATCGTAATTTTTCTTATAGTAGGTATAAACATAAATATTAAATAAATCTGTGTATATAACAGTTTAGTTAAATATCAATTACATAAAAGTTTCCACTGAAATCTTGCCATTTATGTGATTCTAATTAGTCGTATCAGAAGCTAAATATTAAGAATGGATTTATTCCTGCATATTTCTAAAACTATGGCAACTTCCCCTCCCTTCCAGAAGAGTAATTTTTGCTTACTAGACAACATGGTCCAAAATGGTAAGATTTTATTCTGGCTCAAAATTTATAAGAAATTGGTGTTCATAATTTGGACTTTATCCAATGGTAGTGACTAATTATAAATATCTCATCATTTATGAAAAAAATCTACGAATGCACATGAGTTTTTCTATGTAGAGCTATCATTAGTTTATAAAAAGGGCTCCCAGAAAAGTTCTAAGAAACACTGATTGAAAATATTAGAAAGTAAAGATGTTACTTTAAGTTATTAGTACTCAAAAATACCAATAGCACAGCTAACTGAGAATTGCATGGCATTCTAAAACTGTTATTCCAATTTTAATTTTTTTAATGTTCAAAAACCCATTATTACATATATTGTAATAACCTGAGTTCATCAGAATATGCCTCAGGACAATCAGGAAAGAATTTGCCTTACGGACTTCAGACATTTGAAAATAGTTTCATGTATAGTATGTAAATTAATAAACTTTAGCCTAATAAATTTATTTTGTTAACCTCTTTATGTCATGTACTAAGCGTACATTTTTATGTAAAACTATGAGTATATCCCGTAGTGGTAATTTTATCTTTGTTTTGACTGCATGTATTATATTTATTGTATTTACAGAGCACCAAAATCTTAAGTAATCTAAACAGTCTTTTGTTCTCTTCAGTGGTTACAGCCTGTGACATGGCAGGTGCAGCCATGTATGAACTGGTGAGAGTGGGTCACAGTGAGTTGGTTGGAGAAATTATTCGATTGGAAGGTGACATGGCTACTATTCAGGTGTATGAAGAAACTTGTATCCTTTTTAGTTCAATTTCCTGCCACTTTCTGTGTGTTTGAATTAAGCCAAAGGAAGCAGCAGCAACAACCAGTCATGTTAGAAGCAGGAAAAGTAGATGTCATAAAGAAGTCTCGATATATGTATATATACATATACACACACATACATACTCTTACATATTTATACACACATGCATACATACACATGTATACTTCTGATATAGAACATATTAAAGAAAGGAGAAAAGGTGCTAGGAATCAGTGCTATTATTTTAAGGAATTAGTATTAATGTTTTGAATTTTCATTGCTCTTGATGTTTCAGGAGTTCACAAACTTCAGGAATTTTTTTTTCAGAAGGACACATAAGGCATGGAATAACAATACTAATTTGTGTGGTTAAAATTCTCCAGTCATAATTTCTATTTAAAATAATAAAGCTATAGTTAAACCAGTCACCAGTCTCTCTTCATTCATGAATAGCACTAGGTGACATGTAATATTACAACTTTAGCACTAGGAAATCCTTATTGTTTGGTTATTGTAATTTTGGCTTTTAAACATAATATTCATTTTCAATTTTCTTTGAAAAATTAAGAGTTAAAGAGTTGAGTCTTGTGAAAAGCAATCACCTTTTTGGGCATTCATATATATCTTTTGCTTAGATCAGCATTAATTCTTTGGGTATTTAATCAAGTTTTATTTTATACCACTTTTTTTACCATTATAAAATTCATGCTTGCTGATAACTGGTTTTCCTGTACAAATACTGGGTACTAATTTAAAACAAAATCATCTGAAAAAATAAAATTAGAAACGTTTGTAAGTATGAAATCTAATTTCTATTGTTACCTTTATATTTATTTAATCATTTTGGGGAGCCTGCTGGACAATGAACAGGGCCTCATCCATGCTAAGTACCAATTCTACCACTGAGCTGTACTCCCAGCCCATATTTAATATATTGCATGGCTTGGACATTTACAATAAATGAAAATAAATACAGTGACAACCCTCCCTACTTTTGTCATCCTGTATCTCATCAATTTTCAAAACACACAACACACTACCACTTTAATTGACTCCTTTTATTATACGTCCTTCTAGTTTCTTATTTGCACATCTAAGCAAATTCATGCGTTTTTCCTTCCTTTTTTCCCCACACGATGGCATCGTGTACTGTTCTGTACCACACTTTTTTTTTTCCACTTAAAAATATGTGCATTACAGAAGATGTGGATGAATAATGTGGTAAATAAAGTAAAATGTTAATGGTAGAATCTAGACAATAGAGGAAGTTTACTGAAAAATTTTTTCAGCTTTTTTTAGGTTTAAAATTTTTCATATAATCATACTGAGAGTAAAAAGCTTATTTTGGAGAGCTTTCTAGAGAGATTCATAGATGCGTCTATCCTTTTCTTATAGCTACATATAATTTCATCTTATGGACCTATCAATTTATTAATTGATTTCTTTTTAAATATTTTTTTAGTTGTCAGTGAACCTTTATTTTAATTATTTATGTGTGGTGCTGAGAATCAAACCCAGTGCCTCAACCATGCTAGGCAAGTGCTGTACCATTGAGCTACCACCCTAATTGATTTCTTAATGATAGAAAATTTGATTGTTTCTAATCTTTTGCTTTTATCAACAGTGCTGCAGTATAACCATGGTATGAATTTGCAAAGTTGGAGCCTAGGTCAAGGTTTATCCATTTTTTAATTTTAATAGATATTGCTAAATTGCTTTCAGTAAAAGTGATACTGATTTTACTCTTATCAACAAATATTAGAGAACAAGGTGAATTTATTGTGCTTATTTACAGGTTTTACTCCTCCTTTCAAAGTTACTTCCTTAGTTCTTTTGTTTTGTCCAGGTACTATTATCTTTTTAAGGAGACTGCTTTTCTTTAGTAGTGTTTGAAATGATGAATTAATGAGAGATTTTTGCTTCTGTTTTCAGCCCTGTGGTTCCCAAAATGCAAAGACACTATGAGCAGCTGCAGTAAACTCATGTGATGCCCAGGATACTTAAAATTTTTGAGGTTAACACAGAAATATTAGACATCTTGTCAGACACTGTGAACTAGTAGCTTGAGATAATGAACATTTTCATTACTGCATTACATTCTTGTCATTGGTGTCATATCTTTGAAAAGTTGAGTGTTTGGTGGATACTAAGCTAAAAAGCACGTAGGTAAAAATCAGTATGGAGTATGGTTTCCATTGTAATCGCAAAGCTTGAAAATAGGCTCAAATGGACAATCCACATCCTGTTCATAGGAATTGTGGTTATTTAGGACTGAAATTTATACTTTTTTCTTTCAACTGATGCATATTATTCTTTCATTGCTACTCAGTTCTTAGGATATATATGTACTTATTAAGTTGTTTAGACATAACTATTTATTAATCAAAATTATAAGATAATATTTTTTGTCCTGGAACACTGAAAGTATTATTGAAGTATTAAGGATGCTGTGAACTGAGAAAGTTGGGGAACCTCTACTTTTTACTGTGATAATTCTTATTGATAATATCCTTAAACTTGCATTGTGAGTTTTCCTCAACCAGTATTTCTAGCTGGTGTGTCTGTTGGCGACCCTGTACTCCGCACTGGAAAACCTCTCTCTGTAGAGCTCGGTCCTGGAATTATGGGAGCTATTTTTGATGGTATTCAAAGACCTTTGTCAGATATCAGCAGTCAGACCCAAAGTATCTACATCCCCAGAGGAGTAAATGTGTCTGCTCTTAGCAGAGATGTTAAATGGGATTTTACACCATCCAAAAACCTACGGGTATGTCTGTGTAACCAAGAATTTCTAAAGTTGGTGAAAGAATGTGAAATAAATGTTTAGTGAACTATTTTGTACTCTTAGTCCAAACAAAATAGACTATGGAAGCGTAGTTTAAATTTTTCCTTAAATGCATTATAGAATTGTAGAATCTAGTATGTTTTATTGATAAGCAAATTATTTTTATAGTATCAGGAATGATTCTATTTGATGATTAGTTGAACATTAAATGTTAAATGCATTTGTTCTCTAGGTTGGTAGTCATATCACTGGTGGAGATATTTATGGAATTGTCAACGAGAACTCTCTCATCAAGCACAAAATCATGTTACCCCCACGAAATCGAGGAACTGTGACTTATATTGCCCCACCTGGGAATTATGATACCTCTGTAAGTATCATTTGAATTTTATCCCACAGAGCAGCACTCCTGTTTATGTATTATAGTTGCTCCATTTTAATGCTGTAAATAGTTAAAGAATTGATATAGGTTTTGAGTAACTCCTAATTTGTGTGTATATGTGTGTGGTATTGCGGATCAAACTTTGGTCATGCTAAGCAAGCACTCTAGCATTGAGCTATAGCTCCAGTCCTATAATAATAATAGTAAATAATAATAAAATAATTATTATTTTTGGTACTGGGAATTGAACCCAGAAGAGATACTCTACCACTGAATCCTGTTTTATTTTGGGACAGGATCTCATTATGTTGCCCAGGCTGGCCTTGAATTTGTGATACTCCTGCCCCAGCCTTCCAGGTAGCTGGGGTTACAGGTGTGTGCTACCACATCACTCTCCTTTAACAATTTTTTAAGGATATTTTTGTTTTGACTTGGAGTTGGGAGTATAAAAAGCAAAACATATGCTTTTTTTTTTTTTTTTTTAAGAAATATGACGTTTTTATGCCTTATTAACTGATGCTACATTTATGTAAAATCCTTATTCTTCAGGCATGGGTTGAATAGACTTTGATTTCATTAGTAGTATTCACATAACATGTATATTCATAATGTATGTACATCACATATGTATGTGATGTAATATCACATAGTCCTTTAATTTTATTTGTAGTCACATAATAATCTTTAGAGGGTATGAAGAAACCTTTATTGAGAAAACCATTACAACCTATAATTTCCTCCCAATAAAATGTGATAAGGGATTATTTTTTAATAATTTCACAAAAATAAATTTGTGCTCTGCAATACACAGAGAACAAGATCTGAGTTAAAATTATTGTTCTGGACAGTCACTTAGCCTTACACAACAGCTTAAATACTCACTCATTCCAAATGGAAGAACCACCTTAAAGCAGACAAATTGAATTCATGTTTCAAGAAAATTATAGAATTCTGTAGGGCCTTGGAACTTTTGAGTTGTTTGTGTTGTTGAAACAATCTCTGTGTTCACAAGTGTTATTATATGACTCATTACCTTTTTGCTTTTATAAATATTTAAACATTTTAAAACATCTAAAAATAAAAATAAAAACATCAACTTTATAAATATTTTTGGATCTTTAATAAAGTTATTTTTATTAAGCAGTATAAGATCATTATAATAAAACAGAGAATTGAAAGTAAATATGAAACTTTCACTTCTCCCTAGTCCCAGGAGCATCTTTTTTTTTTTTTTTTTTTTTTTTTTTGGGTGCTGGGGATCGAACCCAGGGCCTTGTGCTTGCAAGGCAAGCACTCTACCAACTGAGCTATCTCCCCAGCCCCCCCAGGAGCATCTTAATTGTAAGATTTTCCCAGGTATTTACATATAATTTATTTATTTCCTTATGGCTTGATATATTCCCTTCTAAAAAACAATTCCTAAACTTTTAAAAATCACTAAAAGTATAATGCACCAAATTGAAAATAATTTAGGACAATATTTAAAGATTGACAATAAAAAAAAATCAATCTCCTTTCTCACTTTCATGTACCACCTTTCTATCCCCAAGAGAAATTAGGAGTTGCTTAAATTTTGGAGGAAAAAACATTTACAAATTTGATTGCACTGAAAACCATGCTGTATTTTTATAGGATGTTGTCTTAGAACTTGAATTTGAAGGTATAAAGGAAAAGTTCAGCATGGTCCAGGTATGGCCTGTTCGTCAAGTTCGTCCTGTCACTGAGAAGCTGCCAGCCAATCATCCTTTGCTGACTGGTCAGCGAGTCCTTGATGCCCTTTTTCCGTAAGTTTGGGATGTGTCCTACGATTTTCTCTCAGAGTTATTATATGCACCTATCTTTTCATTATCTTTATAGATAAAGATTTTATGTGCTTGAAACCATGATAAAATTTATCTAGAGTAATTATGGTGCTAGTTTATAGAGTCAGACCATTAAAGAAGCTTTTCCCCCACAGAGGTAAACAACATTATTTCTAAAATGTTCTGAAAAAATGAAATTTCCAGAATAGTACATGTGTCAAAACAATATATTGTTCTTACGTTGTCTTAAACTAACTTAGACCGCTGTTACTGTACATTAATGATTTCTAAAATTAGCTAGGCTCTTCATGGTACAAGCATTATTTCTTAATTTGTAGTCTGCTCTTTCCATTTTCTTTTCTTAAAAACCTTTTCCTTTATTTTAGATTTCACATATCCTGCTTTATTTCAACAAATGACTTTGTCATTTAATTCACAGAAAGACTGAAGCAATGAGACAGGAGCTCCTCAACCTATGACCAAACCAATGAATTTTATTTTGTATGTGGTGCTGGGATTGAGCTTCTGGGCTGTCTGCACTCTACCACTGAGCTGCATTCCTGCTTTCCCGAGCACTTTTTTTGTTTGTTTTTTGTTTTGGTACTGGGGACTAAACCCAGGAGTGCTTAACCACTGAGTCACATCCCCAGCCCTTTCTATTTGTTATTTTTGAAACAATGTCTTAGGGCCTGGCTAACTTTCTGAGTTTGGCTTTGCAATCCTCCTGCCTCAGTCTCCTGAGTTGCTAAGATTACAGATGGTGTGCCACTGCCTCTGGCCCTCCCTCCTGTGCACTCTTAACGTACTTATTTACTTTTCTGACTTACACTCTGAGTTGTTCTTGCTATTACTGTCTCATTAAGATCTCCATCCTAAACTGGAGACTATTATGTTAAGTCAAATAAGCCAAACTCAGAAACCCGAAGGTCAAATGTTTTCTGGTATGTGGAACCTAGTCCAAAATAAGGGGGGCAGGAGGTGGGAAGAGAAAAAAAGGGAAGAGGGGGATTCCATCAGAAGAGAAGAAAGATGGGTGGATTAGTTGAAGGGGATGGAGAGGAAGGGAGAAGGGGTGAGATAAGGGAAGAACAGTAGAATGAATCTGACCTACCTTGCCCGTGTACATATATGAATATACTGCTGTGAATCTCACCATTATGTATATCCACAAGACACTAACTTTAAAAAAAAAAACAAAACTGGAAGTAAATAGCAGAAATATCAGTAGAATAGAGGGAAGGGAAGGGGGAAGGAGAATGGTGGGAATACTAGGGACTGCCATAGAGCAAATTATATTCCATGTTTTATAATTATGTTGAAATTAATGCTAGTGTTATGTGTAACTAAAAAAATATTTTAAAAAAAGATATCTATCTTTTGACTCTTTTTTTCTTGTTAGTCAGTACCTCCCATTTCCATACCTTTTACTCTTCAGCCTATACTAGACTCAGTAGTCTGTAATTCTTATGGATATTTGCCCATATTATAATAAATCTTATTGTTCCTCTGTATTTTACCACACCACCTAACAAAACCAATCTAGGTATTTCCTTTTCTTAACTTTACTTATAGGTTGCTGAGAAAATTAAATAATCAGTGCTAATTGGTATCTAACCTCACAACTGTGTAGCATTCCTTTTGCATTTCACTAGTTATAATTCTCTCCTGTTCCCTCAGCAGCTACTTCAAACTATTCCATTTGCCTTAGATCTTTAACTCCACCATTCATTCTTCCTCTTTCTTTATAAGTGAAAACAGAGAAATTAGAAACCATGAGTTTTGGAACCCCTTCAATTTCCTGTCACTGGACTCCGTGTACATTGCCATTCATCTCTTCTTCCATTTTCTGGAGCTTATCTCTCCTCATATCTCCTCAAAGATCAGCATCATCTTCCCTTTCTCTCCTCTCTGATGAAAAAAGTCTATCTTCTACCCTTTATCTCTTTCCAATCTGTCACTACCTTTCTCCTCATCTTCATTGCCTAATATTTCCCACTCTCATATACTCTGCCCTTGACTTTATGAGTCCCTTGAACTACCCTCACTGCTGTCATCGGTCACTTCCATACTTGATCAAGTCAAGAAATAATTTTAAATATTTTCTAAATCCCTACAGCTTTGAATATTGGTGTCATCTCCTCCTTGAAACACCCTCTTTCTTTGTTCTTCCTGATAGGTTCTGTGTACAAGTTCTTACTCTGTTGTAAACTTCTCCTCTTAAGTTTTGGTACTTTTAGGATTTTTCCTCTTCTAAGGCTTCTTTATCCTTATTCTGTCTCTTACCTCTCTTGGGATGACTTTTGTTACTCTCCTGATTTAATATTTATCTATGTATGATGATTCTTTTCTGTATTTTTATTCCTGACCTCCAGATGCATATCTACTTCTGATTATTCCTTTGCTTTTGATTGTCCTGCAGGTGCCTCAGTATCAACATATTCAAAGCTAAAACCACCTTAATCATCACCCATTCTTTGAAACTTGTTCTTTTTTTTTTTTTTTTGTTACCTCTTCACAGGTGTCATTATTATCTGTAAGTGGGGGCCTAAACTAAAATCCGTGACTTCTCAAGGACTGATATTACCTTCCCATATCTAGTTCAGCAAATGAACTAGACTTTTTTCACTTCTCTAAATATTTTTATCTGTATCTTTAATTCATATTCCATTACTGTAGTTACGGCCTCCACCCTAATTCCTGCAAAGATCACAAGGAATCAGACTTGCGGTCCTCAGTCTTGCTTTCTTGCTAGGTGGTTGTCCATACAACATAGTGGTCCATCTAAAACATTTGATCCTGCACTGTTTTAATTAAAACGCTTAAGGTATTTTCATTGCTCTTAAAAAACAATATACACAATCATGAACTTCTTACAGAGTCACCCATCATCTGGCTATTGCCTACTTTCCAGCATTGATTTAGCCACTTGCCTGCCCAACTACTTCCTTAAATGCCTTCTTCTAGGAATATTGGAAAGACTTTTAACTCTTCAAGCAGTGGTCTCTCCTGCCTCTGGACCTTTGGGCATGCTATTCCCTCTGCTTGCATTGGTACTTCCCTTTATCTGGCTATTTTCCATTTCCTTTAAGACTTACCTACTTTCAGGGGGAATTTTCTAACCCTGCTCCAGTCCAGTGTCAAACTTTGCATACCTTCCTCTGTATTCCCACAGTTCTCTCTGACAGCATTTTTCACATTGGACTGATGAATTTCCAAATTGGGTACACCCAGTCCCATCCCCATTCTAGGTTAAATTGATTTGGCAAAAGTTTGGAGAGCCATTATGAGAGAAGTATACTGAGAAATGTGACATGCCTTAGTCTATCAAATACCTGAAAGGTTTGGAGGAAAAAAAATTTGATGCATATTAGTTTTATATTGAAAAAAAATATGTTTCTATCATTAAGGATGCAATGTTTCCATGAATTTTAAAGATAAAGCATGATCTTACAGACATTTCCCTTAGAATTACATCCCATTTTTCCTGATCAGACCTTCCCCCACCACATAACACACACACACACACACACAAACACACACACACACACAGAGCAATATCCACTTTCTGCTGCCCCTTTTTATTTAGGGTTTGAAAATGTCAGCCAAATGGTATCATAATCACCACTTGATGTACCAGTTAATTTATCCCACAGGAATTTGTGCTTCGTGAATTACAGGAACATCTCTGTCTTTTTGACTGTTTATTGTCTCTCCAGCATCTTGAAGCACAGTTTTTAGTACCTAGAAAAAAGTACTCGGTAAATAGTTATTGAATGGATAAAAAGGGATTAACTTAATACCTTAACAAAACTTTGTTCATTAAACTTTATAGTTGTTTATATTTATTATTTTAAATTCCTATACTGTCTTATCTCCCCCCACCCCCAGCAGCATTAGGGATTGAGCTACATCCCTAGTCCTTTTTATTGTTTATTTTGAAACAAGGTCTTACTAAGTTGTTGAGACTGTCCTAGAACTAGTGATCCTGATGCTTCAGCCTCCTGTATTGTCTTTTCATGAACTAATTTATATCAGCATTCAGAATGTCAGTACCATTTTATCTTATTATTTTCATATCCCTCTTCCCCAAGGTGCCTTATGGAATATACTTTAACTTTTCAACTAGTAAAGATGATGGAGATGAATAATGATTAAAACATCATAGGCATAAATATATAACATATGTTTGTATATCTTTGTGTGTATAGACTTAAATATTTCAGAGCATTTTCTCTCCTTATATTTCTGTTTCTCTTCCCTACTTTAATAGTATTTGTTAGCAAGTACAGCAATCCATTATTTTTTTTTTTTAATTTTCTTTGTTAGGTGTGTACAGGGAGGAACTACTGCAATCCCTGGAGCTTTTGGCTGTGGAAAGACAGTGATATCACAGTCTCTCTCCAAGTATTCCAATAGTGATGTGATCATTTATGTAGGATGTGGTGAAAGAGGAAACGAGATGTCTGAAGTTCTCCGGGACTTCCCAGAGGTCTGTATGTGGGAAACGAGAAGATACCACATATCGACTTTCATTGGCAGTTAATAAAGCTTAATATTGGGTCTGGAGCATTGCATTCCTTTGTCAAGGATCTTTTTAGAAATTTTAAAGTAATATCCATGATTTTATATTCAAGGAAAGAAATTTGAATTTTTCAGTCACTCTTGAAAGTGTCTCTTTTTGGTCTGGTGTGAAAGATAAAACATTTATGTATGTAAACTTTACATTGGTTTTGCAATCTAATTTCTATAAAAATATATTCTTTTTCATAAAATAATAGATTTCATTTATGAAATGGAAATAATGTCTATCTTCAGAGCATAGCACTCTGGTACAGAAAAGAGCAGTTATAGTGATAGGGAATATAATTTGGGGAATACTGGTTAGAGGGATTAAACACAGACAAGTTGTGAAAGATAAAGTTTGGGGAACCAAAATGTTACATTTAAAACCTGGGGGATCACCTGCACATTTTTTTTTTACCTCTAGCTCACTATGGAAGTTGATGGTAAGGTAGAGTCAATCATGAAGAGGACAGCTTTGGTAGCCAATACCTCCAATATGCCTGTTGCTGCTAGAGAAGCCTCTATTTATACTGGTGAGTTGTGGATTGTCATAAAAGCAATTAATACCTGTTCTGAAACTTAAAGCTAGTACCAAGATTTTCCTTTTCCAGAGAACTTTTCTTTCCTTCTATAATACTTTCTTATTGTCAACATTCCTAACTTTAAAAAGATATTTTACTTATTTTATCTTGAGAAAAAGTAAACAGAAGTTATTTATAGAACTGCCCCAGTGTTTTTAATGACTATAAAATGATGTATTTTCTACCTTTTCCCATCACTAATCTGTCTTTAGATATGCTTGGATAACCAGCTTTAAATTATTACATTTTAACTATTGATATAAAAGATTTAAAAATTGCTGTGTTTATATGTTATCTTCCAACTTTGCTTCCACTTCAGTCCCAACTTTTTTAGTACTTTTATTTGTGTTTTTTAGGACTCATTAAATTTATATTCTGTTCTGGAACAAGAAGTCCAGTATTTAATTTAGCTTTAGACCTGAAGCAAAATGGAGTTAATGCTTACTGTCCTTTGGCGACTGTTTGTCCGTTTATTTCTTGTTTGGCTGAAGTTTGCCTTTTGGAAGTTTCTTCAAGAAAGGCTCATGGAAACTATATTGCCTCAATTCTTGTTTCTTCATAAGTTTATTTGTTGTTTTTTTGTTTTTGTTTTTCCTGTTGCCTTTAAACTTTAATAGTAGTTTGAATATAAAATTCTTGGTTCAATTCTTAATTCTGGTCTGGTGGTTTTCACTTATTGGGGGAAAGATAAAACAGACAAACCATTTATGTATGTGAACTTTCATAAATGTTATGATCTAATAGGTTACTATAGTAACATTTATCTTTTTATAAAGAAATAAATGACTAAATGGATATTATATATGAAATGGAAATGATGCCTATCTAAACTTTAACCATAGTTTGGCTTAGTATAAAATTCTTGCTTCAATATTTCTTTCCTTGAGAACTCTTTTTCTAGCACTAAGTATTGGGGAAAGATCTGAGAACTTTTTTTTCTTTTAGAGTTGCTTTTCCTATTTGCTCCCAAGAATTTCTCTTTAAATTTGAAGTCTTATACTGATATCTTTGATTAATTTTTCCTGAGACATGATATAACCTTTCAATCTATTAATATGTCTTATCTCTCTTCCATATGTATCATTTCCTCTCCAGTTCCTTCTGTTTAACCTTTTGTCTGCACACAGGATAAATGGCATTTATTTTTTGTGTTGCTTGTAATGAAACCTTTATTTCTCAAATAGTTTTATTTTTTCTTCCAGCTGTTTGTTGAGTTCTGCTAGTTCATGAAACATCTCTTCTTATTTTGCTAGATAATCCTTGAGATTTTATATTGTGATAGGATGCATTATTAAGGTTCTTTTTTAATTAACTCTGGTCATAATTTTCATCTGTTCATTGGCAGGTTCTTTTGCCAACATTGTATCCCCTTCTATCTCTTTTTCTTATTTCATATTTGTTTAGATAGTCTGTGCTTGTATTTATTGTCACTATTACTCATCTGTGTGTAGGATATGAGAGGAGTTGGTTATGACTGTGGTCCAGGGTAACAGGAATTCTTCATGTTAACCTGTGAAGTTTGTGGCAGCATGCAGTTGTGTAGCTAAATTATTTTACTTTTTACTTGTCCTGCCAACAGAAGTCAGTAGCTGTAAGACAAATTCTTTCTATTCTACCTTAGCTCTCGGGGCTGGGGAGATAGCTCAGTTGGTAGAGTGCTTGCCTTGTAAGCCCAAGGCCCTGGGTTCGATCCCCAGCACCCAAAAAAAAAAAAAGAATACCTTAGCTCTCACACTTTTTATGTAGTGAAAATAGGAAGTGCCTACATGTGTTTTGTTCACATCCATCTCCCTGATTCCATACCAGATCCAAAGAACCTGGATCTAACCATGAGGCCTTTGCAGTGGTCCAAACAAAGAATTCTTGATTTTCTTCCTCAGAATGTGTCTCTTAGTTATGAGAAGTTTTATCTGAGTTGTGTACCTCAGATGAATTCTTGGTGTTTCCCCACACTCTAGTATGATTTTTACTCATTCAGTTTTTACTCATTCAGTTTTTACTCATTATTTTGTTGTGGGGCTAAATGTGTCTTTTACCTTTTTGAATTTATATGCTTCTTGTTCTCCTTGTTTGGTGGTAACTTTAATGAGAGAGTAGAGAAAGTGACATATTCATCTACTGTTTCTGTCAGCTTTTGCTGCTGACTAAAAGACCTAACAAGAACAATTTAGAGAAGGAAAAGTTTATTTGGGGGCTCACAGTTTCAGAGGTCTCAGTCCATAGACAGCTGCCTCCATTCCTCAGGGCCTGAGGTAAGGCAGAACATCATGGTGGAAGAGTGTGGTGGAGGGAAGCGGTTCACATGATGATCAGAAAGCAGAGAGAAAGACTCACATGTCAGATACAAAATATATACCTCAAAGGCATGCCCCCAACGACCCACCACCTCCAGTCACATCCTACCACTTGGTTAATCCCTATCAGGGCATTAATTCACTGATTGGGTTAAGGCTCTCATAACCCAATCATTTCACCTCTACACTTTCTTACATTGTCTCACTCATGAGCTTTAGGGGGACACCTCACATTCAAATCATAACATCTACCGTTTTAAGACAGAAAATCTACCTCATTCTTTTACGTGGCTCCATGGCCCTTCTTTTTTCTTTTCTTTTCTTTTTCTTTCTTTTTTTTTTTTTTCTTTTTTCTTTTTGGTACCAAGCATTAAAACCTAGGGTGCTCAACCACTGAGCCATCCCTAGTCCTTTGTTATATTTTATTTAGAGACAAGGTCTCACTAAGTTGTTTAAGGCCTCGCTAAGTTGCTGAGACCAGCTTTGAACTTGCAATCCTCCTGCTTCAGCCTCCAGAGCAACTGGGGATTATAGGCTTACACCAGGGCACCCAGTTATATGTCCCTTTGATGGCGTAATTTATTTCATCAACATCCTTTTGTTGGACATTTGGATTGATCACTACCACAAACAATGCATCACTAAAACATCTTTATGCATGTGTTTTATACTGAGTTTGTTAAATTTGTTGTTTTTTGATTGGTTCGTTGGATTTTTTTGTTGTTGTTTTTGGTATGTTTTCTGTGCTTATTTCTTTGCACACAATTTCTAAGAGTAATTTCTTAGAATTCTTGAGAATAGAATGCTTAATGTAGAGTTTAAATTTTGTTAACCATTCAAAAGGAATAACTATATCCAAATGAAAAATGCAAAGGACATGTACATTTTTCAGATTATAAAGATGTTATAAAGAAAAAGATGAAATAAATGTGAAAGTATGTCATTGCAAAAAAAGTAATAACTATAGAAAAATTTCTCTTTCTCCACATTTACACCAGTGCTAGTTTTTTTTAAACACATTCTTATGCTTACCAAACTATAGAAAATTGAAGTAATATTATAGATGTCCCTGTAGACATCCAGCATCTAGATGGACTGACATTTTAAATATTCTTGCTTTATTAGATATCTATTCTATCTGTATTTCTTAAGAGTGAACTAGCATCTTTTGTGTGTATTAACCCTTAAAAACTGCCTTCTGTCCATTTTCCTTTTGGTTTGTAGTTGTTTTTCATGCACCAAGAGTTCATCTGATGCTTACAATTCAGATAAAGCTTCTGAGAACTAGGAAATTCATGCTGAATTATTAGGCTGAGGTTAATAGCAGCACAGGAATCAGAACCTGGAACTTCTTTGTATATATTAGCTTGCTGTGTGACTTTACAAGACTGGACTCCCTCTACACACCAGAAAGATCAACAATTGAGATATTATTCATGTTAATAACATTTGTTACTATTTAGAAATAACCAAACAAGCTAATTAGTTGAGTTTTTTAAAGTATGCACCTATGTGTGTGTGTATTATCTGGTATAGACAAACTATGTTTGCAACTTAATTCATACTTAATTTTTTCAACACAGAATGGGGGAAAAACATTTTCTTCATTTTTAAAATATGTATTATATTAGGGTAGCATAGACTATGCTATCAAATAATTCTGAACATGTAATTGTTCATTGTAACAGGTGTTTATTTCAGGTGGTCAGGGGCTCTATCAACTGGGCTGGGGTCCAAGATAAAAGTTCTTTAGTTTTCAACACATAGTATGTGATTTCCCTTCATGCCCAGAAGGGAAAGAATAGATTGGGAGGGAACAACTAACAGTCTACCTCATGTTTTTAATGCTATAAAGTTTTCTTAAGTGTGAAAAGTCAGAAATTTATATTCTAACATTGTAATTTGTATTATTCTTCTTAATTTAGGCATTACACTATCAGAATATTTCCGGGACATGGGCTACCATGTCAGTATGATGGCTGACTCTACCTCTAGATGGGCTGAGGCCCTTAGAGAAATCTCGGGTCGCTTAGCCGAAATGCCTGCAGGTAAGTCTTTGTGTTGCTCATCACATAAGCAAGACTGATAGGACTTTGAGGGCTGACTGAGAACCCCTCTTTTAAAACTTGCTTTCATTTTTCAGATAGTGGATATCCCGCATATCTTGGTGCACGTCTGGCTTCTTTCTATGAGCGAGCAGGCAGAGTGAAATGTCTTGGAAATCCTGAAAGAGAAGGAAGTGTCAGCATAGTAGGAGCGTAAGCATCCACATGTTTTACTTTTCAAAAGCGAAAAGGTTTTAAAGAGAATATTTGACTTGCTCTGATAATAGTGGTTCTTAACCAGGGCTGCATTCTGTTGTCACTTGCAGAGCTTCAAAGGACTTCTTGGAAGATGTACAGGTCATCTCTACATGTTCAGACTCTATAGTTGTGCCTTCACTGATGTATATTTGAGTATTAATACTTTAGAAATAACTTAGAAAATTATAGACATATTATGGTGAAATCGATCATGGTAAAAACAAAGTAAATCCAGGCAAGGTTGCACATGCCTTTTATCCCAGCAATTCAGGAAGGTGAGGCAGAAGGATCACAAGTTTAAGGCTATCCTTAGCAACTTAGGCCCTAAGCAACTTGGCAAGACACTGTCTCAAAATAAAAAATAAAATGGAGTGGGAATGTTGCTCAGTGTTTAAATGCCTCTGAGTTCAATTCCTAATATCAAAAAATAAATAAATAAAAAATAAAGATTTCATAATTAGTATATAAAGCCATACTTAGATCTCAGAGCTTTTCCTTTCTTCTTGTTAATCTGTTTGAATAGAATAATAAAACTGATTATAATAAAATATTATCTTATTTCTCATACTAGAAGGTGTTCAATAATTGTCATTGTTATCTGTAGTGTAGTTCTGGCATGAAGATTTTTATGTAAGATTTTTCTTTCTAAGGATCGTTTATTTCTAATTAGAAATTTCTAATAAAATTTCCAATTTTATTCATGTTGAAAAGTTAGGACTTGAGTTAGTTCAGTCATAGAACATTTGCTTATCTTTTGTGAGGTCTTGTGTTCAGTCCCCAACACCAAAAATAAATAATCAAGTTTTTACATTAAAATTGACTTTCAAAAAATTTGACTTTCATACATGTTATTTTTTATACGCATTCTAATGACTTATTATTATTTTAATCTAGAGTTTCTCCACCTGGTGGTGATTTTTCTGATCCAGTTACATCTGCTACTCTTGGTATTGTTCAGGTATGACCTTCCCTATTGTATTCAGTTTCTGAACTTTTCTTCCTCTGTTGTTCTTAGCTGTTCTGACACTATTCAAGTCATCATGTAATATTTAATTTAGTCACTAATGAGAAAGCAGTGGCAAAGTGCGTTTTAGAAATATCCTTAACACCAAGAGACTTTAATACTGTTTTTTCTTAATTCTTTTCCAGGGTTTAATATATTCGTGGACAATATGTGCAGGTAGCCCTAGCTATATAGGGTTCAAATAAATAGGTCCAAAACTGTAATGGCAAAACCTAGAAGTTTATTTTTTTCAAAGTGTGGTTGAAGGCAGATGATCCTATCCAAAAGTGGTTCTCTTTCATTCAGTCATAGTTGGGAGTCCATAGCTTGTTCCATCTTGTGGCTCCACCATCACCTCGCCTAGTATCTGGCATTTAAGAGGGGAAACTGTGCAGAAGACACATCCACATTTTTTGTGGGGGGATGGTACCCAGAAGTGACCCAGTTATTCCACTCATTTGTTAACTATACCCAGATGAAAGCAAAATGAGAAAATGTACTTTATGCCTAGGCAGTTGCTTCCCTGTGACAAGGCTTGAATTTTAGTGGATAGCTAGCCAACTTGGCCATTAAAAGAAACCTAAATAAGAGCTTTAGTTTAAAAAAAAAAAAAAGTTGATATGAAGGAATGAATCATAAATATGTATGTATAATTCATGTGGGAAAAATAGAGTATTTACCTGTGTTTCTGCCAATATCAGATGAAATGGCAGAGGCTAAATTTACAATTTTTAAAATCCTTAACATGCTAAAATTTTGAGTTTTAATTGTGAGGGAAGGTGGAACAAAGCTAGGAATTCATAAACTATCTGTGAATGTTTAGTATCTGAAACATGAATGTCAAATTTTATTGCATTGGCCCTTAATGATAGGAAGCTGAATTTAATCAGAACATTTAGAGATTTCAAATCCAAGTAAAGCATCTATTCCCTCTCAATAAGCCTTTTCTGGTTCTTCTGTATATATTGTACCATAATAATCTTCAAAAGTGTCAGTTTGCCTTTTTGCTATCACATTTTAACATTTTAAAGAAAGTTAGATAAAATTCAAATTTGATTTGTATTATTACCCACCCTGAAAATGAGAATACATTTTTTAATGAACACTTTCTGCAAGTTTATTCTATTTCAGTAACACTTGTCACATACTAAAAAGTTAAATAACTTGTCTGGTAAATTAAACATTGCATATTTAGGAAAAACAAATATGCTTCCATACTCTTTAAAACTTTTTAAGAAAATTGTTGTTAAATTTTTTGTGGAGTTTGTTTTTGTTTTGTTTTGTTTTTTAATTAGGTGTTCTGGGGATTAGATAAGAAACTAGCTCAACGTAAGCATTTCCCCTCTGTCAACTGGCTCATCAGCTACAGCAAGTATATGCGTGCCTTGGATGAGTACTATGACAAACATTTCACAGAGTTTGTTCCTCTGAGGACCAAAGCTAAGGAAATTCTTCAGGAAGAAGAAGACCTGGCAGAAATTGTACAGCTTGTGGGAAAGGTGAGTTTTAAAATCCCATGGGGTGTAGTGTTACAGTGGAATGTTATAAGGTCAGTTAAAACCTTGGGTATGCAGATTCTTGTCAAGCAAAATAAATAAATACTAAACAAATTCAATTTTAAAATTTAATAAATATCAAATGTTTTTAAAACTAATTAAAATTTTTTATTCTTTTTTTTTTTCTTGATACTGAGGATTGAATCCAGGGGTGTTTAACAACTGAGCTACATCCCAGCCCTTTTTTATATTTTATTTAGAGACAGGGTCTTGCTGACTTGCTCAGGGACTCACTAAGTTGCTGCGGCTGGCTTTGAACTCATGATCCTCCTGCCTCAGCCTCCCAAGCCGTTGGAATTACAGGTGTGCACCACTACACCTGGCAAATTTTTTATTCTTTATAACCCTTAGCATGGTCCTGAGTTTATTGTAGGTGAGAAAAAAACACTTGATTTTATTTTAGTTCTTGAAATGAAATGTACCCATCACCCAACCAAACTAGAAATGGTAGAGGTAGTATCTCTAACATAAAATGTTTTAGGACACTGGGGCTAGGAATCAAGGATTGGATTCTAGTTCATCCAGTAATTAACTATGTGACCTTAAACAAGTGACTTACATTCTTACATCTGTGTCTTGATGCTTCAAACAAAGATGGTTAACGAGGTGCAGTGGCGCATACCTATAATCCCAGTGACCCAGGAGGCTAAAGCAGGAGGATTGCAAATTTGAAGTCAGCCTCAGCAACTTAGAAAGACCCTGTCTCCAAATAAAAAATAAAGTTGGTAAAGTGCCCCTGGGTTCAATACCTAGTACCTCTCCCCCCAGAAGGAAGGTGATGGTGGTTTAATTAATTACAGCCAAATTAAATTGCTGAATTCAGTGACTTTTCATGTCAGATGCAGAACTAGTTAGGATTGTTAGACTTCTCCGTATGATTCTGTTCTTTTGATGATACCATATAAAGTCACCTCCTAATTTTTCCAAATAAAAGATAGTTTTATTAGATATTTAATTTGTATGGCATGTATTAAATATTTATTATTTATAGAGTACTATGGCCCTCTGAGAGGAATAAGAAAGAGAAGACCTACAAAACCTAAAGACAATACAGGAAATAAAAATACATGTTTATTTTGTTTATGAATGTAGATATAAAAATATTAAATGTTCATTTGTTATACCAAGTAAGTAATTAAAAATAGAATAAATATCAGGAGCAAGTAAAGGAATACAAATGTGGTTCAACACAGAAAATCTATTATTGCAGAACCCCAGTATAATTAATGTAATGGAAAAAGGATATCTCAATCAATATGGAAAAAATATTTGAAGTTTATTTCTTATTTATGATTTTTAGAAACCCTTTAGGCAAGAAGGAATAGAAATAAATTTCCTTAGTTTGTTAAAAGTAAGGTACAAAGCTGGATGTGGCAGCATGTGCCTGCAATACCAGCTACTAGGGAGGCTTCAGCCAAAGAATCCCTTGAGCCCAGAATGTGAGAACAACCAGGGCAACATAGCAAGGCTCCATCTTAAAAAAATAAAAAATAAAAATAGCATACTAAAAATGCAAGAAAAATATTTGACAAAATGGAGAATAGAGAAGTTTCAGATGCACCTCTTTTTAAAAATCAGGATTAAGACAATAATACCTATTAACACTGTTCAATTAAATATTGAGGTCTTTATTAATAATGTTAGAAATCCAAAAAGTTTTAAAGGAAGAGATTAAAATGTCACCATTTAAACACAATATATTCATATAACTAGAAAAATAACAGCAGAGGAATAGAAATAAAAAGAGTATAGGAAGGAGTCCTGATTCAAGATAAATATAAAGAAAATTTCCCTAGGATTAGGAATGTGATTCATTGGTAGAGTGCTTGCCTAGCATGCATGAGGTCCTGAGTTCTATCCCAAGCACTGGGAAAAAAAAAAAAAAAATGTCAATACAAGCAATACTAATTAGTAAATAGAACTAAAAATAAGATGTTCATAATAGGAACAAAAAAATAGAGTATATGAACTAACCAGAAATCCATATTTCTGCTTTGAAAAATATTTTAAAACTAAAAAATGAAGCAGAAGATGATCTGAAAATAGTCTACTCTTTTGGATGAATGACTTATTTAAAAGTGGCCACTTCTCTTTAACATATAAGTTCAATGTGATGCCAGTAAAATTTCTATTTGAATCTTCTGAGCAAATCAGTAATCATTCTAAAATCTATTTGCCATCACAAAGATTCATAATCCTAAAAATAAAAAATAAGGAACTTTCCTCTATTGGTTAATATAAAATCATAGTAATAAAAACAGTATGGTATTAGCAAAATAACAAACAGTGGTGGGATAGAATAGGTATAGACTTGTGTATGTGCATCCCCTTGATACTGTGAAGTGACTCCACAAATCAAGTGAGAGGACAGTGGGTTCTTTTAGTCAACAATGGAAAACTACTATTTGGAGAAAACAGAACTGGATTGCTACTAAATTCCACATACTAAGGTAGGTTCCAGGTAGATTATCAATTTAATTATGAGAGGGAATACTTTCAGTGTAATAGAAAAGAAATGTTAATAATAACATTTTGATCTAGGATTAGAAAAGGACTTCTTAAACCCCATTGAACACATTTAAAAAAAAAAAAGGTGTTTTGATAACATGGAAAGTAAGAATTTTTGACAAAGGCGTACCCATGAGTAAAGGTAATAAAGGTAACAAATTGATGACAGATTGGGAAAGGAGGTTTTTTTTTTTTTTTTGGTTTTTTTGTTTTGTTTTGTTTGCGGTGCTGGGTATCAAACCCAGGGCCTTGTGTATGCATGGCAAGCACTCTACTGACTGAGCTATCTCCCCAGCACCAGGAAAGGAAGTTTCTGACAAGTAAACTTGTGGGCTTTCTAAAATGTACAAAGATCTACTTTAAGTTAACAAGAAGATTGGAACCCAAAAAAATAGGCCAAACGGAAGAGCAAATAGATTATGGAAGAACTTAAAAGATTACAAGCCTGTGGGGAAAATGCTCCAACAACCATGACATATCACATTACACTGGTTAGAAAAACTGGAAAGCTGGGTATTGCCAAGTGTTGTGGGGATGAAGGAACTGTTTTACTCCTTTGGGGCATATCATTTGGTGCTACCTTTGTGAAAAACAATCTGATGGCACTTGCTTACATGTGGTGGGATCTAGCAGTTCTGCTTCTGGATATTTATCTCCAGAGAAATTCTCAAGTCCTTTAAGTGGACATTAATGATGGTGGGCAATTAGAGTAATTCTGGATGCCTTCTTCAGGGGACAAAAAAAAAAAAACATATATATATATATATATATATATATATATATATATATCAAAAGTAAAGAAGAAATGATGCACAACACAGAGAATGAATTGTACAAGAGCTAGATGCAACAAACCATGGGGCACATGGTATCATGGATGGATGGAAAATCTAGTGCCTAAGGCACAAGTGAGAATGATTTACATAATGAAAATGCTGGCACAAAATAAAATGTACTATTCACATAAATTTTAAATAAATAAAAGAAAGCCATATTTTAATATTTACCCGTGATTGAAGAAGGGATATGAGATAAAAGGGATTTTTTTAAAAAGAATGGAAGACCTGATCTTTACCTAAGGAACTTAATATACAATAAATAATAGAAGAATGCAGTTAACTCACTCTGCCTGTCCCTTTCTTACAACTCCCAAGAAATTTTTAAAACTAAGAATTAACTAAGATAATAAACCAGGATATGAAGAAGTACTTTTTTAAAAAAAGAACGATCAGTTTGTACTCTCATGTTAATAGCAGCCCTACTTACAACAGCTAGGAGTGAAAACAACTCAGATGCCCATCTATAGATGAATGAGTGAACAAAATTCATACAATGGGATATTATTCAGTCTTTTTAAGGAAGGAAATCCTGTCACTCACTACAACATGAATGAACCTCGAGGACATTATGCAAAGTGAATAAGCCATTCATTAAAAAATACTGTTTGTTATGATTTCACTTATATGAAGTATTTAAAGTAGTCACATTCTTCTCTAAAGAAGTACAAACAGGAAAAAATGTTCAACTTCCATAGCATTCAGGGATATGCGAATCAAAACTACATCGAGATTTCATCTTAGTTCAATCAGAATGGCAATTATCAAGAATATAAATAATGATAATGCTAGCAAGAATGTAGGGGAAAAGGTACACTCATACAGCATTTGTGGGACTGCAAATTAGTATAACCACTCTGGAAAGCAGTAGGAAATTCCTCAAAAAAACTAGCAATGGAACTACCATATGACCCATCTACCCCTCTTCTTGGTATTTATGGAAGAAAAAAATTAAAATTGTCATACTATAGTGATATAGACATATCAGTGTTTATAGTAGCGCAATTCACAATAGCAAAGTTGTGGAATCAACTCAGGGGCCCATCAATAAAAGAATGGATTCAAAAATCACAGAATGTCTGAGAAATTGTCTCAGCCAGAGGATCCTGAAAAATTTGATGACTGAATATAATGTGGTATCTGAATGGGCTCCTGGAGTGCAAAAGGATGCAAGGTAAAAACTAAAAATCATCTGAATAAAACATGGACTTTATATAACAATAACATATTCATTATTAATTGTTACAAATATAAGATGTTAATAATTGTGGAAACTGATGTGGGGTCCCTGGGAATTCTGTATTATTCCTGTTTATTTTTATTTTTTTGTAAATCTAAAACTAAACTAAAATCAATGAAAAATTTTACAATTCTTAATGAAGATAGAAAGACTCCCTGACATACCCTAGGTTGGTATGTTTTGGAATGAGATCTACTTATAACCTGAATTTTCTCTTTTGCCTTTATTCTAACTATACTGTAGAATTTTAAAAATTCAATCAAATTTTTATGTCATGTAAATAGAATAGAAACTATCAAAATTAAGAAAATGTCACATATATACACAGTGGAGTTTTTCTGTCATAAAGAATGAAATTATGGCATTTGCTGGTAAATGGATGGACATGGACAGCATCATACTAAGTAAAATAAGCCAGAGTCAGATATCTCAGAATATCAAGAGTCAGTGAATTTTTTCTCTCATATGCAGAAGCTAGAGCAAAGTAAGGGGGGAAAGTATCATAGGCATAAAGGGAAGACCACTGGAGAGGAAAAAGGAGACTGAGGGAGAGGGAGGAGGGACAGGAAAGTGATGGAAATGCAGAATCAATGACAAAATTTTGTTTGCATGTATAAACATACCACAATGAATTTCTCCTTTATGTATGTCTAGAAAGCACCAATTAAAAATAAATAGATAAATGAATAAAAGGAAAACCAATAGAGGAAGGAAAATAGAGAGGGAAAGAGAGGTACTGGAGACTGAAATGGAGTTTGTATGATTATGTCAAAATGAACCCCAATATTATGTGTAACTAAAATGCACTAATAAAAACATTTTTAAAATGATAGGTAGATAGATAGATAGATAGATAGATAGATAGATAGATAGATAGATAGATAGAAAGAAGACTCCTAGAGTAGAGGTTAGGGAACAGAGAAAAGGAGGAAGAGAAGGAAAGAGGAAATACTAGGGATTGAAGTGGAGTAAATGACTTTCCATGCATGTATGATTATGTCAAAATGAACCCCAGTATTATGTATAACTATGATGCACTAATAAAAAGATTTCTACAATAAAGTAGTGAAACTTGTAGAAATATAAAATAGAATGGTGGTTATCAGTATTTTAGAGGAGGAAAGAAGAGGGATTTATTATTTATGGACATAGGATTTCAGATTTGCAAGATAGAAAAGTTCTGAAAATCTGCTTCACAACAATGTGAATATACTTAACACCTCTGAACTGAACTCTTAAAAATAGTTAAGATGGCAAATTTTATCTTGTGTACTTTTTAACCACAATAAAAAAGAACATCAAAAGTGAATTTATTAATACATACCTGTAATCCCAGCAACTCAGGAGGCTGAGGCAGGAGGATTGCAGGTTAGAGACCAACCTTAGCAGTTTAGCAAGACCCTTTCTCAAAATAAAAAATAAGAGAGGTCTGGGTATGTAGTTCAGTGGTAGAGCCCCCCTCAGTTTGATACCCAGTACCAGGAAAAGAAAAGTTTTTTTAGGTATGATGTGTTGATTATATTATTTCTGCTTACTAATTGATTGTCACCATTGGTCCCCACATCATGAAAGTAAATTTCTAAAAATGAATCTTTTTCTCTTCTAGGCTTCTTTAGCAGAAACTGATAAAATCACTCTGGAGGTAGCAAAGCTTATCAAAGATGACTTCCTACAACAGAATGGATATACACCTTATGATAGGTAAGCTATATTGATTTTCCTTTTTCTTTTTTTAATTGAGGCATTACAATTATACAAAATAGTGGGATTCAATGTGATGTATTTATACATGCTATAAATGCACAGAAAATAATTTGGTCAATTTCACTGCAGTACTTCTCCTTTCCCTCCTTTCAGATTTTCTTTCCTTATTTGAGGATTTTCTGTTGCGTTTTGGCAAGGAGTTATCTACACATTAAAATCTTTTTTTCTCATACACAAACTCTGACTCAATATATCGGCTTATATTGTATATTAACAGCAGACATCTAATGAGCAGATACATCCCCTTGTCTCAATTTGCTCACCTGTGAAATTATGACAGTATTTTCACTCACACAAACATCTATAATTAGACTAAATTATGACTTAGTGTGCAGAGCTTGGGGATCATTACCTGCCTTAGAAACTTTCTTCACTACCTCCTTCTATTACCCATGTTTCTCGTGCTCTTTGCCTAAATAATTTTGTTGTTCTTTCCTACCTTGTTTGTCAAGAGTCCTGTATCTTTTTCTTTCCACCAAAACCTTTGTTAGTTGCCCATGCTAGCCCCTTCACTCCTGCCCAGTGCTTATTTATTTTCATTATTTTCTCTGCTGCTGCTACTGTGACATGTTCAAAGTTCCTATTTCTTTTAAGCTATAAGAATTTGAGCCCTCTCCTCCCAAGCTGGCTTTTCTCCCTCAAATCATAATTGGTTCCACATAATTACCAGAGAACTAAGCAAATAGGATTAACCAGAACGTAGAGCAAACAGATAATATGCCAGTATGTTAGTAAGCCTAAGAAATCTGTTAAATCAGGAACTCAAGAATCTAGAAACCAAATCACGTACACAAAGATAACTGGGGGAAAATCCTTTGGAAAAGGTGTGATAGTATTCGTGAAATTATGTATGCAGATGTCTAGGAGTGTGTTAGAAGATTGATATGGACATGTGTGATTGAAATTACTTACTCATGTATGTACAGTCTCTGTTTCTTTGTTATGAAAAGGTATGGATGGGTAAATGAAAATGAACATATTTAAGGGAAAGGTGCCACTGTTATAGCAACTTGCAGTTTCTCACTTTTCTATTATTCATGAAACCTTAACTAATATCACAAAAAAGTATTTACAACTCAGTTATTTTCCATTTGAGTTACTTACCTAACTACAATTTGATGATTTTACAGAGAAAAATAAACATCACCCTTAAAACATATAAAATAGGTACCTCAGATATCTCCATTCCATCTATGCCAA